>NC_089781.1:64952737-65032737 GCF_040412425.1 Macrobrachium rosenbergii | reverse complement strand
ATTTGCATCTTTCATCTGACAAGATTAGAGGAACTGAGGAAATATTTTGGATCCTAAGCTTGTACAGGTTTGAAATGAAATTTATTCTAGCTTTGGAGGAGCATCATTGAAGACAAGTAACTGAGGAAAACATTGGTTGAGTCAACAAAGAGACAACGGATAACGAAGGTCAAAACGTTATCAGATAAAAGTCCAAAATGTGATAAGTTTTTTATGAATAGCTGGATCGATGAGGAAAAAATATTACATTCCAATGTTATAATGATCTCAGGCTCAGGTATTAACATCAATCTCAGAAGGGGGCGAAAATCAGCTATTCTTCGGGAACTTGAAAGCCGGACATAAAGTTTGTCCAGATGAACGTGATTTCAATTCCTGGAAACAATCTCAATGGGGGAGAGGAACGATGCTGTGACTTGATGCAAAAAGACTTCGCAGTGGCATTTCAGCTGCATCTAATACATTCTTTATGAAGACGATGAGCTGACATAAGTAGGTGACTAAAGTCAAATTGATTTTCTGCTTCTGGCGGTGTACAACACCTTAAAGTAAAGTTGATTGTAAGTGATAGGAAGAGGAGAATGTTGGAAACAACATAAGCTGGTGGTTGCGGACCTTTCAACTAGGGACAAAAATCAAAAGTCCATCTAAGATCAAATGGTGGGAGCTAGTTCCAGGGGCAGAGAAAATGTGGAGTTGAGATCTGGGTTTAGGACAATGTTCTGAGAGAAATAAAGTTTGGAAGATGATGTAAATGATTGGTGGAGTTTAGCAATGTGATCTAAGGTATGGGATATATATATAGGCAAAACATCACGAAGATTCCCCATATAAATGAAAGCTGGTGGTGGAATACAAACATCACATACAAATCAAGAAGAAAGAATAACACTTACATAAATATAAAACAGTCAGAGAAAATGGTGTAAATATCAAAACAACAAAAGTTGCAAACAACATAGTTGCCAGAGCCAGGCTGCTGCTTTTATATATTGTATGATATATGTATGACACACCGGAGGCCAAAGAAACATGGTTCAGGATATTAAAGCTTTTTACAAAGCAACAAAGACCTCACACACATTAACCCAATTAAGATGGAAAGGTTCTAACAAAGAGGAGAAATTAAAGTAGATGGCTAGAGAGTATTTTGAAATCTTCTAAATGAAGAAAATCCCAGGAATATCATTGAGGATGGAGTAGCAAATGAAAGAGAAGTCCAAGTTAGTCGGAAAGAAGTGAGGCGGGACTAAGTAAAAATGAAAGGTAAAGCAGTGGGACCAGATGGAATACCAGTCGAGTGTGGAGGTGCTTAGGAGAGGAGGAATTGACATCTTGTGGGACTTGTTCAATAAGATCTACCAGCAGGAGAAGATGCCTGACGCCTGGAGAAACAGCCTGCTAGTCCCCATTTACAAAGAAAAAGGGGACATCCAAGATTGTGCCAACTATCGGGGCATAAAGCTGATGGCACATACCATGAAAATCTATGAAAGAATAATAGAGGCAAGGCTATGGCTGAAACATCTATATGGACGAACAGTTTGGGTTCATGCCAGGAAAAGGGACAACAGATGCCATCTTTGTATTACGACAAGTAATGGAAAAAAATATAGAGAAAAAGGAAAGGAACTACATCTTTGTATTTATAGATCTTTGAGAAAGCATATGATCATGAGTGCCTAGGCAAGAAGTGGAGGTGCATGAGGGAAAAAGGTGTCTCAGAAAAATATGTGAGGATTGTAAATGATATGTATAGAGAAGCAACAACACAGGTAAGAAGCTCAGTGGGAACAACAAGTTTGAGGTGAAAGTGGGGACTCACTGAGGTTCTGCCATGAGTCCTATATTTTTGATATGGTAATGGATGATAGTGTCTGGAGTGAAAGATCAGGTGCCTTGGAGTGTACTCTTTGCAGATGACATAGTGCTAGTGACCACCAGTAAGGAAGAAGCAGACAGGAAAGTGGAGTTGTGGAGAAGTGCATTGGAGACAGAGGCCTAAAGATAAGCAGAGCAAAAACAGGAATATATGGGATGAATGGAGGAGACCAAGGGAAGCATCAACTTAGAGCAGGCAAGAAATAAAAAGAGCTACATCCTTTAAGTACCTTGGGTCGTGTGTCACTGATTGTGGAGGATGGAGGAGGGAAGTGAATCACAGAATACAATCAGCTTGGTGCAATTGGAGGAAAACATCAGGTGTGTTATGTGACAAAAGATTTAATGTAAAGATGAAGGGAAAATGTACAAGAGCATTGTCAGACCTGCATTGATGTATAGTTGTGAAACATGGCCCATGAAGAAAGCACAAGAGAGAAAGATGGAAGTGGCAGAAATGAGAATACTGCGTTGGATGTGGAATGACAAGAAGAGACAGGATAAGGAATGACTTCATAAGAGGGACGGTGAAAGTTACAGAAATATCAAAGAAGCTGCAACAGAGACGATTGCAATGGTTTGGACATGTTATGAGAAGAGAGGAGGATTCTGTATGTAAAAGAACCATGAATATGGAAGTGCCTGGAACAAGGAGGAGAGGTAGACCAAGAATGAGATGGAGAGACACAGTTAACAGGGACATGCAGGAGAAGAACATGAGTGAGGTAATGGTGCATGATCGCAGAAGATGGAGAAGACTAATAATAAACAGCGACCCCATATGAAGATGGGAAAAGCTGAAGACAAAGAAGAAGAAGAAGAAGATTATATAATATATATATTATATATATATATATATATATATATATATATATATATATATATATATATATATATATATATATATATATATATATATATATATATATATTTGACAAAATCCACGAAGGAAGAGAAACAATGGAGTGCAATGAGGAATTTTGACATCGTCCTTTACTTAGCTGATTGAAGATGCAAAATAAATGCAGCAAAAAATAAGTTTACAAAGCTCATACAAATGACAGATGGGGACTACAAAGAAAAAAATATGTACCTGGAATTCAACACAACTGATGAATTAGTAGAACTGCCAAAACAGGGTTAAATATTTAAGAGGTTTTACAAAGGATTAGGATCAATCGTTCAGAAGCAGGGACAGGACAATTTAAAGATTATACAAAGAGGTGACTGACCACCAAAAATTTTTATAAAAGTAAAACTCAATAATTCTTTTTTTTTTTGTAAACAATAACAATTTTTGTAAGATGAAAATTTTACAAGTAACAAATTATATTAAACATACGAATACACAGAAAATATATATAAGCTAACTAATTTGTAATTAAGTCAGTGATTTTATCTTATGGTCATACTTGAACATTTTTCTAATATAAAATTCTTAGCCGTTTTACTACTTTAACCAAAGGCCTTCTTTGACTTCTCAACTTGCTTTTCTAAATTCGTCGATTTACCGATTTATTACTCTTGTCCAATTCTTAACTTTAAAATTTAACGTAACCTCATCTCTTACCTATAACCATTTGTTCTTTTAGGAATGAAAACTATCTACGGTCATACCTTGAGACTACCTGGTTCCAGCCGATTTTCTTCGCTTTCATTTTTCTTTTGCTTATTCTCATCATTCGTTACGCCACATCTTGAAACATTTACTTTCTAAGTGACATTCCTTTATTTACATTCTCGTTCTGCTATTTCCATATCTCAGCAGATAAATTTCCTCCTTGACTTTAAATGATTCAAAATCGCTTTAATATTCAATGCAATACTTACTTTTTATGCCATTTACTCTCTTTTAATATTCTCTCTTGTTCTTTTTCTGAAATATATTGTAACATCACTCTCCATAAGGATTCGTAAAAACCATAACGACATACACACAAACCGAACATCTATCCGGAAACGTTAACTGTACTTTTCAGTGCCCGAAAGGTAACAATTCATAACTCTGGGGCAAGGACAAAGGTATGAAAGTCACAATAAGAAACAAAGACAATTCAACAATGTTATTATATAAAATAAAATAAGAAGGGCATCCAGTCAACCAAATTCCAGGAAACCAACCACTCTAATTCCTGCACAACTGGATACAAATGCAGGAACTTACCTCGCAAAAGCAACAGAGTTTCTTTGAAGACTCTCCCGACCCCTCCCCCACCAACCTCTTCCAACACACATACACAGCAAACAAAGAATGCAATAACTTCAATCTATAAATTTTCATATATGCCAACGCACAAGATGAAAGATGTGCTAAAATTTATATTTTAAATTTGTTACTAACACATTACGTACCTAAATATTTACAACATGGACATCCCCCAGCGACAACTAGTTATTCACGTATGAAACTCCAACCCAATACCAGAATATAATCGAGGTCTAATCATATTCCATTTACATTGTTTTTTGAAGGACGACGTGATTTCCAGAAAAGAAAAAGGTCTCATGGCCTTCGTTGAAGATGAAAAATATTAAGACTCCGAAAGAATGATTTGATAACACTATTTCTCGATTGCCACAAAATAAACTTTGATCGCACTCAACAACTGATCTTGAAATATACAATGTCCTAGCACAATACATGACGATTTCAGAGGACGCACAACAAAATATTCTTTTACTCCCACATAAATTACATCACATTATTTTCATAACGTATCTAAACCACGGGAGAAAAACCTACATATAAGCAAATAGTTTGTTTATTTTTTAAAAAAAGATATTCATACTATCTGATGTTAATTTTAGGAATGGGAAGTGAAAATGTTTTCTCTATCTAGATCATCCCAATATAGTTGGCATGTTACGTTTTATTTACTCACCCGAGTAAGTTTGTGAAGTGTACAGAATTAATCTCCACTCACACAAACACACACACACACGATAATCTAAAATCGTCAAAAACTTCTATGTTTATACTATCCAAGCAGGAATTATTTCTATGGTAGCTTTTGCCTCGTCATTTCCATTTCGTTTGCTCAAAACTCAGAATCATTACTCAGAATATCCCGCTGTCATACACTTGCTCTCATTAGTGTCTGCATCGCAGATCCACAAATGCAAGCCACTGACATAATTAAAAGTTTCTGTTCATCTGCTTAGACACCATGGTGTACCATCAATCAAATCCCATCACAACAGCCATATCCTAGTTTACATATCTGGCTACGGGATAAAACGGTATCATTCAAAATAAATATGAATTAGCCAGGTAATCTACTCATCAAACCAAGGTTAATTTTTTATATTTAGAAAGAAATACTCACGATTATTGTAGCACATAGTAAAAAGATAACAAACTTGCTGTTGGAATTAGTTGACCATAACCTTCTTCTCACACTTATACACAGGAGTTATATTTTGTTTAAATTTATTTGTATGTTAATAGTGCGATCTTTGCACAATGTTTTCCAATTATAGATGGATTTCTCGCAGTCACTTGCAGGTTTAATTAACTGGACGAGATGTTGTCAGGTGGTATCAAATTTTTGTAATTTAATATAACCTTCAATTACGCAGCCGAGTAACTAAAACCAAGTTTTATCATCCTCTGACGATATTGCATTCCAATGTTTAGTCAGTCATGGAGTAATTTGATACTAAACGTATTAGCAAATCTGCGGGATAAGGCATGCAATGTTCAATATAATTATCAGAACTGGACCTCTGTTTCCTAATAGACTTTCAATTACAGCATCATTTTCACTGTGAATTAACATCTAATCACTCTCTCCCTTTACTTGAAAACAGCTAACAATCAGGTGACATGTCTTCCCACAAAAAACACAAAAAAGTTCTGCTGATCAAGCAACAACCTTTTGTAGAATATAAAATCTGGTACTAAGTTTAATAGAGTAATGTTTAATTGCTGATAACTTGTTTTCTCACTAGAAGTATTTCTGCATTTTCATTTTCCTAACCGAAATTCGAATTATTAGCTAGAGTGAACAATGGATTCAACTGCTGTACAAGGCTCATAAAGTTAGTCTTGAAGTTTATTTAAACATTCCCCATGAACTCTTGAAACATCAATTGTGCCAAAATGTCAAGTAATAATTTTACGTAATCTATTCCTTATAACTCTTTTTAACATTTTCCAGCCAATATTTGTATAACAAAAGAGCTTGTGCGAAGATCTAGGACTCTAGGTCATAGTTCCATGAGTTTTTATTGAAATGTTCTTTACACACTGAAACCATGAAGCATTCGCATATTGCAAGTTAAAAGAAAATGAAAAAGCATTAACCTTCCACGTATTTGTCCACTCCAAAATATTAGGTCTTTGGCTATTCAGGTGTTCTCAAAATTTGGCGTAATCTTACGATGTGTATTAGTGATTACAGAAGAACTACAGTACTGGCTTCCATTTATGCAAATATCCTGTTATACATATGAATAATAATTTCTTGTTTTAAGCCTCATGATGATGATTGCTTTCGATTTTTGGAATTCTGAACATTGTCCTGCCATTCAGGATTTATTCTATGTCAAGTTACAATTTGTTGTGTTTCTCTTACTGTTACTAGACTGAATTTTTAATTGTGGTAGTAATTTAGTTTTATTCTTTGTTCATTCAAAAGGAGTCATTTTCTTTTAAAGAACTTGGCATAAAATAATGTCTATAACTTGTTTGTGAAACAGTATATTTTCTCTAGATTGTTCCTTTGACACAGGAATGTATTCACTTTTTTTTATGACACTTTATATAGTGCTGCAGTGAAATCTTCTGTTAAGTTTGTCAATGCATTTTCTAGTTTTGGAATATGAATATTGTTTCATTTCAGTAGATTCTTTGTGACAGGAATCGAACATTGTCCTGGAAGGATGAATTATTTGGAAGTGGTGTTTACTCTACTCTTACATACTATATGACTTTTATTGTGGTCGTTACGACCTTATTCTTTGCTTGATAACAAGGGTGTCATTTACTAGGATTTCTTGGCATAAAATAATGTCTATGCTTGTTTGTGAAACAGTATTTTCTCTAGTAACGTGTTCCTTTGATAGGGAGTGTGAGTCACTCCATTTCATGACTGTAGCTTTTGCAGAGCTGCTTCTGTTAAGTTTGTCAATATAGTCTAGTTTTCTATACCAGTGTCTCATTTCAGTAGGTTTTTGTGTAAAGATAGGTTTAGTGAGTATCTTATGGCGAAAGGAGAAGGGATCTGCTGACCCAAAGAAGGCCACAGCTACCAGAAACATCTCAAGAAAGGTGAGATGCTAAATTCTGTTATTAAAACAGATACATCTATATAAAGATGACCCTATATAACCGGGCAGTTAACACATATATATATATATATATATATATATATATATATATATATATATATATATATATATATATATATATATATATATATATATATATATATATATATACATACACACATATAAGTCGACACAAAAAACTCGAATACCCTTTAAAAGAACAAAAATCAAGCAATGTTACAAAAACGGAAAATAATAAGGTTTTTGTTTTATTACCTTTATTCAATATTTTGACATTTCTCCATTATTTTTAAGTACCAACCTGTGCAAAAGTCCGTTCCCTTGGCCATGCAGAGCGTGACGCGAATCCGGTGACTATGAAACACCGAAGCAGTTGAACAAGTAACCAATGGAAGACCCAACAGATGTCGCACCGTGAGGACATATGGGAACATGAAGGAGGAATGGGAAGCAGCTATTTTTTCTTGAAAAGAGTAAAGTTCCTATATTTCAGTACCGTTAAGAAAGTGAACGTAAAGTTTTTGTTGTTGACGATGCTGAGTTTGAGTGTGAAATGTGCAGCTAAGAAAATATGCGAAGCAATTCTGAGAAGAAAAGTGCTTAGGAAGTCAGTATTCTTGAATTAGTATTTCCTTTAGATTATTATATCTTATCAACAGACATGACTGTCCACAAGATCGATATAAACATTTCAGCTTCAGTGTTTACGGTTTGTAATATACGATCATCTGTAGGGAGTACTAATTCATGAATACTGGCTTCCAAAGCAAAACACTTACGATCATTTTCTTAACGATATTAAAATATGGAGACTTTACTCTATGCTCAAGAAAAATATCCACTCCTCCTCCCTGTTCCCATATCCCCTTACTGTGCAACATCGGTTGGGTCTTCCATTTGTTACTTGTTCAACCGCTTCGGTGTTTCATAGTCAATGGATTCGTGTTCACTCTCTGGATGGCTAAGGGAACGGACTTTTGTGCACCATAGTACTTAAAAATAACGGAGAAATGTCAAATATTGAATAAAGGTAATACAACAAAAACTTTTGTCTATTATTTTCCGTTTTTATAACTGATTTTTGCTCTGATTTTTGTTAACTATTTAAATACATTGTGTATATTATTTTTATGGTAATAATACATATACATACATACATACATATATATTATATATATATATATATATATATATATATATATATATATATATATATATATATATATATATATATATATATATATATATATATATATATATATATATATATATATAAAACCACAAATATCGTTTAACATCAATATATATATCACAAATATCGTTTAACATCCAATTCACTACGCCTTAGGAATAACTGACACCATTGAGGAATTATACTGAAAAGTACTTCTTTGACGGCCATGATTCGGACAATGGATTGGTTGAGAAATATATAAACAATTACTTGACAGGCTGTCAAGAGAGACACGAGCTGATGTCGACTCTGCTGTATATAAACTCTTCGAATTCAGGTTCTGCATTTCTAATCGATAGCATAGGCTATCTGATCTACCTTGATAGATGGTTGGTAAGTTTGTAATATTTGTCTGATTGTGACTGGCGTATTCCCAAAGCTGTAAAACTTGAACTGTACTTGAATGTGCTTACACCAACCACTGATCTGGCAGCCTTTAATACATAAGAGCCAATGTTTATGTGGTTAAGAGAGGGAGGTCAGAAATTCATACCTTTATTCAGATGGTATCATGTACAATGTCTAACCTAAACTTCGCAAATAAACAAGTGACAGATTTCTTAAAATATGTTCGTACCTTAGTAGGACATAGTAAAAAATGTTAAGTAATATGTACAATTGTTATACATCTAACAATTTAATATTAATTATAGTCTAAGCTACAAGGATTGGGAACCAATGCAAGTTTTTGTCTATAAAAAAGCACGTGAAAATGGAAGTTGACAGTTGCTATTCACTTTCTCCATTACTGCCTCCTGTCTAGAGAACATTCGGTCGCAGTACAAGTACGCTTGAGCACAAGGCCCTGACCCCCTCTGTCGCCAATGGCAAGTAGTGTAAAGAATGGCCATTATAGCTGACAGGACTTACCTATTACCTCATATAATTTTTCTTCTATGGTTGCAACAAGACATTTATTGTGATGAAATGCTTCCTTTACAAACATTTGTACAATTCTATGTGGGGCAAAAAAAAAACCTTGTTGGACGATATTTAAAAGGAACTAGTGTAGGAAGGTTGTTGATCTTATAATGGCTATGTTCATATATCAGTATTGAAAATAATAGATGGAGACCAAGAGCCTTTTTGTAGGCATCTAAATATTGCAGTCTTTTTGTTTTGGTGTTTTCCTTTGTGGTTTTTCCAGAATCAAGTTTGGTCTTAGGCAGCAGTCTTGGGTCAAACTTCTTAAACGGGAGTATTACATTAATGAGAACAAATTTTACAGAGTTAGACCGAGAGAGAGAGACTCGCTGAGATGCCTTGAACAAGAAGACAAAAAACTTTTTTTGAAATAATAAAAACAAATATGGACATGAAGAAACAAGAGTGTATAACATGCGATATAGATGTTTATGAAAATTCAATAGAATGATGAATGACGAAAGTTTCCATACGTAATTTTCTTGTGGCCAGCAGTTCCTCATTCTTTATCATCACATGTCCATACTATCAAATTTTATATAACTCTATATTCCAGCTCCTAGCTGATAATATATCAATGCTGAAATTACCAAGTGTGAGAGGATACAATGCTCACTTTGATCCTTGATATTTCAGACAGCAGTAATGCCAACTTCGACTTCGAAATGTGACATGTGTATTGTAAAATAACATCTAGAAGAATTTTAAAACCCATCCAAAGGAGATACATAAATTTCATTATGTATCAACAAAAATTTGGAAAGTAGGGAGATAATTTGTCAAAATATTGGAACAGAAATAAAAAAACCTTTCAGAAAAATCTCTCTCTCTCTCTCTCTCTCTCTCTCTCTCTCTCTCTCTCTCTCTCTCTCTCTCTCTCTCTCTCTCCTCTGATAAGTTAAAAATGTATAAAAGGATGGCAGTGTTTTCATTAAGCCAGAGATGATCAGTAATTAATTAACAAATCAAAGATTCCAGTGATTAACAGTACTCCTGTTCTGTAATCATTGATATTACCTGCACTTAAATTAGATATACGTAATTTCATGTCCCTTCTTAGCTTTCTCTTTATTTGTTTTTTCTATTTGTATTCTTGTATAAATAGTGCAATTTAACTATTGGAAGTCATAGCTCTTTCAGCATGAGTTCAGTATGGATAGAAAAAAAAAAAAATTCTTATACATTAATATTTAAAAAATCAGCCTCAAATAAAACATAAAAGTTAAAGATGTGTAAAAAGATCCAGTTTTTTCTTTTCCTTTTAGTATTTCCCTCTCTAAAAAGCGATTACAAGAGCCATTTGAGCCAGACCACCGGTCCTTGACCAGTTATCCTTCCAATGTCAACACACTTAAAGAATGGCCATTATTTTCGATATGTATTCTGTATGCTCACTTTTTCTCTCAAACGAACGTGCATTGTTTAAAAAGTTTATTTATTCATTACATATAAACAAAGCTCTATCCTGGTTCAAATAGGATACCGGTTTGACACGATTTATAATTTACCAATCATGACTGTTAATATTCAAATCAGTTTTGCTTTTATTACTGTATTGGGTAAGTTTAGTGAGAAAGTGTCTTTATTTTCGTTCCAAGTTTATCTATAATAACTATAATATTTTATGCTTCTCAAAACAATTCCATGTAAATACTGCATTACTTAAAGGTGGTGACAAGAGACTCCCCTTTCACATTTCAATGTTTTTTTCATAAAAATTTCTACTGATTAAATTTTCAATCTTATACACAGTTTAATCAACTCTAAAATAATATTAGCGTCAGAGAAAATTCATAATTATGCAGTACATCGGCTAAAAAAAATCAAGCAAATCATATTTCTTAAGAGCACTACAAGTTTGTTGCCCTCAGTGTTTGGGCGTTTAATTCTCGAAGATATATATAACATTGCTGTTTTTCTGAAATATAAAAAATACGAATACCTGAGTTCGACGGGGATTTGTAGATGGGAGCCGATATCAACTTATACCTCAATTGTTGGCCGCGTGGGTAAAGGCGTCACTGTATTCCTGAGATCTTGCCTTTCTTTGGTTCGAGCCCACGGGACGACGAACTTGTTATCAACTAAAAAATTCCCCTTCGGTAACATCTATGAAAAAATATATTATTCCCGAGGTGGAAGGACGTTTGAGCAATGCTTATATATATATATATATATATATATATATATATATATATATATGAAGGATATATATATATATATATATATATATATATATATATATATATATATATATATATATATATATATATATATATATATATATATTATATATATATATATATATATATATATATATATATATATATATATATATATATATATATATATATATATATATATATATATATATATATATATATATATATATATATATATATATATATATATATATATATATATATATATATATAGTGTGTGTGTGTGCATGTGTGTCAGAAAACGAACATGTATATTTATTTGCCCTTCATTACATAGCAATCTAACTAGTCATCCGTGTGTGTGTAGCACTGAACTTCTAAAACTGACTTTACGATATTATTAAATTCACTTACGGAAAATTTGAAAAATATAATTTTATTCATGAGGTTTGTTACATCTAACTGTGATGGATGACTTAATTTAGTATATTCTGTACCAGTAATTTTGCATAGGTAATATTTTCTGACACCGCATTTGAAATAACAGGGTAATTTGGATATTGCTGCTTTATGTCACTATTTTTCAGAAAAAAAAAATACTACAAAGCAAAGGAGTGCCTAGTTAAGGGGTTACGGACTCCATGGTTAAAATAAATTCCCCGTAAGTAAATGACGAGACTTCTGACGTTAACAGCAATGATGGTTTTTCGCACTTGTATTGTACAATAAAATAAAAGTGCCATTAACCCTGTTATGGTGTATGTTGTAAAACCTACAATATATATATATATATATATATATATATATATATATATATATATATATATATATATATATATATATATATATATATATATATATATATATATATATATATATATATATATATATATATATATATATATATATATGTATATATATATATATATATATATATATATATATATATATATATATATATATATATATATATATATATATATATATATATATATATATATATATATATATATATATATATATATATATATATATATATATACATATATATATATATATATACATATATATATATATATATATATATATATATATATATATATATATATATATATATATATATATATATATATATATATATATATATATATATATATATATTGTGGAGTTTTTAAATTTTAACCTTTAAAGTGACTAGAAAAATGTCAAATGAAGTTCTTATGTTTAATAATGTGAAGATAACACAGCTGATAAGTTTAAGGTGAAAAAAGATTAATGAAAAACTCAAATAATAGGCCTGGAAAACGGAAAGTGGCGTTATATCTGAGGTGGCTGAGAGAATACTGGAGAAACAGGTTACAATGCAAATATAAGGGTAAGATGGGATCACAAGAATATTAGTTCTGACAGTATGTACATTTCATCTCCAAATAATAGCAAACGCAAAATGGAAGAGGAGAAGTTGCAGGGAAAATCAGAGCCTGTCTGGCTATGTTTGGAGAACGCAAAAGGTTGGTTATACATATTATGTCGAAGTTGGTTGGCTGAATTCATGGAAAGACTGGGAACAGAGACATTCCCGTGGAAAATGAAACTCCAAATAGGTTTCACTGTTTTCAGATAGAAAGTCCCTTAACAGGTTTTTTACAAATATATATATATATATATATATATATATATATATATATATATATATATATATATATATATAACAGGTTTTACAATATATATATATTATTATAGAGTGGATAAAATAGCAAATTGTAAGAAATGCATATAGATCTCGGTTAGTTAAATGATGGAAAGTACGCGCAATCTCCTTTTACTCAAGCTGTGTATTGTTTTCAAATATTTCTTTGATAATTGTTTGTTTTTCAAGTTAAGCTAAATTAAAGGTTGCAGTTGTGGATATACATTCAGTTTAAAGAATGAGGTGGATAAAATGGAGGTAATAGCATATGATTATAAGATAGATAAGAATATAGATCACATAAAAAAACTAACAGAAATGGACCGATTACTATGATACATTTGATTATAGTACCATATAATCAGGTTTTGTTGGCATATGAGCGTAGTGATAAGCAATAAAATGGTTTTTCTGTGTGGATAAAATTAGAATATGAATGCACTTTAAGACAAGAGATATGCGCATGCAATGGTATACAAGAAAAATAATAAAAAAGTCAAAGAACAATAACGAGTGAAAAAAGATGAGGTACGAAGTAAGCTTTTATCTTCAGGATGTGAATACAGAGAAAGTGTAATGTGAAGATGGATAAAAAAAAAAATAGTTCTCCAGAGAAAATGTGTTCACAGATTATTTGGAAAGTTGCTGATTGTGGTGTGTACAAGAGTGTCATATCTGAATCATACAATCTGCGTAGTTAGGAATACTTGTGGAAGTGTCTACTGGAGACGCAAGTGAATCAAACGAGGAACAGATGGAATAACAAGCCTGATGTCACAAAAAAGTTAAGTATACCTTAGTTTAACCAGACCACTGAGCTCATTAACAGCTCTCCTAGGGCTGGCCCGAAGGATTAGATTTATTTTACGTGGCTAAGAACCAATTGGTTACCTAGCAACGGGACCTACAGCTTATTGTGGAATCCAAACCACATTATAGCGAGAAATTAATTTCTATAACCAGAAATAAATTCCTCTTATTCTTCATTGGCCGGTCGGAGATTCGAACTCGCGGCCAGCAGAGTGCTAGATGAGAACTGAACCCATTCGCCCAACGAGGAATTCTGATGTCACATAAGTTGGTAAAAGTGTGACTGAGTGATGGACCAGGGAGTTTAAATTATTGTTTCATGAAGGAGAGATTAGAATGGAATATGTGCGAGTAAAAGTGTTTTCTCTGTTTAATGGAGAAAGAAAAAGCAGTGACTTAGAATATTATTGAGAGGTAACATTTATTAGTGGGTTGAGAAGTGATTAAGTTGATATTTGGATACAACATATCTCAACAGACATTTAGGTGAAAAGATCAGGAGAAATGGAAAGAGCTCGGTATGATATATATAGACTATTGAGGAGTTGAGTACTATTAAAGAGCACTGAGTACGCATGTTGTAAAAGCTACTATATTGAGAGATATAATTTTATTAATTAAAGAAGGTATACAAAGAAGAAGGACTTGTTTACTGTAAAAATTGGGATGAGACAGAGTATCTTAGGTTTCGTTAATGAGGTGCGGAAAGCTGATGTTTATGATATTCATAATACTCTGAATATGTATTATGTAAAAATATATGTCACTCATATATCTTAAAATAAGATCCCCATTAACATAAGTGCCCTGAGGAATATTTTCTCTTTGTATAAACCCTCTAGCCTTTGATACACTTGTGTTTTTTAGAGGAAAAGACAAGCTGAAGCTGGTTTAAAAAAGTAAGCAAACAATATGCAAAGGTGTTATATGAGTTAAGATAATAAAAAACCCATTAGCTTTGGGAATTTATTCACAGAGTACTGAGACAGTCGGGAGGAAAGAGATCTTCGTGCAAAACAGAAAGGGAGCGTTACTCAAAACAAACTGTCATGTATGCAAACGTAAGAAAGGACTGCTACGGAACTAATGAATGTCGAGGACTGATTATAAATGGTCCATATATAGATATCTATTGCGCCAATGTTGGCACAAGACTTCAAAATATTTGACATGATAAAGGAATTGTATGGTAAGAGAGAACGAGGAAAATAAATAAAAGTCATGTGGTTTTTGCAATGTTTATCTGTAAATAAATTAAGAACCCATGATGGAAAATATTTATCATAGCGTTATAGTTAGTGGAATTAAATATTACTGTTTAACAGTTCTGTAAAGAGCCTGATGCTTTTATGACGCAAATAAGGGCTCTTATCTTGCTTAAGATGACTAAAATGGACACAACATAGCTTACAGCTAATTATTTAAACTGGGCGGTTATGAACACTTGTAAATAATTTTCAATTTGCAACAATACATTGCGACGGAGTTGCCAATCTAGTTTCGCAAGGTATTGATGCAAATATTTAAACCAATGTTATAGTAATTGCTATTTGAAAGTCACTGCTTTTTTGATATGTATGCAAAAACACACACACACACACACACACACACACACACACACACACACACATATATATATATATATATATATATATATATATATATATATATATATATTGCAAAACATTTTTGAATTTGTATCACATCAATGATTTATATACCTGTACAAATCTACAATTGTCCTTTAATATCAATTCGCTCTAGGAAATAATATATGAATATATACAGTATGTATATTGAAGGGGAATTATAATTGATAAGTAGATTGTCGTCTCACGGGCTTGAACCGCCGAACACGAGAACGCCTAAGGCTTAAACCACCCGGCTATCAAGAGAGATATAATCTGATGCCGACTCAGCTGTACAGTCACTCAAAAAATGTTTTGCGACATGTTCCAGAAGTTTCCGTTCACCTAATAATAATTTATTCGTTTTATATATACAAGGAAATTTGCTTTTCTTATTCGATTTTGGTTATTAATCATACGGTTAACAATATAAAAAAGAATGATGTGTGAAAAATCCGAGTTACGAAAAATTACGAAACATTATGAAAAATTTCGCTCAAGATGGTAGGGTAAAAGAGTCAAATAAAAACCATAATTAGTCATCCATTCAATCCTTATGGGAGTAAATTCAGAGCCTTTCTTCTTAATGAATAAATAACCCAATGGAAAAGTGTAGGGAGAAAATCAGGTAACACTCAGTGGATATATACATAGTCGAAGAGAGAGAGAGAGAGAGAGAACGAATGATTAAATAAAGGAATTATAATAGTGATGAAGAGATAAATAAAGGAATTATATTAATGATAGAGAAATAAAAACAGGCTTAAGGGAAACGGGAGGTAATTTCTCTGATGCACCAGCCGTGTCTGCTTGTTTCATGTGCTTGCGACGGAGTTGCCAAATAGCGCCAGATGCCATTATTATAAATTGCTATCCGAAAAGTTTTGAAGTATGTTGCAAAACATTTTTGAGTGACTGTACAAATCCCCCGTCAAGCGCAGGTATATGTACTTCTCGTGTTCGGCGGTGCAAGCCCGTGAGACGAGGGACTGCTTATATATCATTTATAATTCCCCTTCGATATACATATGTATACATACATATTTTCAAGGTAGAGCGAATTGGATATTAAACGAAATTTGCAGCAAGCTTACATATATATATATATATATATATATATATATATATATATATATATATATATATATATATATATATATATATATATATATATATATATATATATATATATATATATATATATATATATATATATATATATATATATATATATATATATATATATATACACACATGTATATGTATATATATATATATATATATATATATATATATATATATATATATATATATATATATATATATATATATATATATATATATATATATATATATATATATATATATATATATATATATATATATCACACATTAATACACAGGCTTGAAATAAATGAAAACCGGTCAGACCTCACCCCGTTTCTTATTTTTCACCTGTGGTAATGATAAATGAATATACAAAAGTGATATTAATCATCATATATATATATATATATATATATATATATATATATATATATATATATATATATATATATATATATATATATATATATATATATATATATATATACACACACACACACACACACACACACACACACACACACACACATATATATATATATATATATATATATATACATGAACAGGATATGGGAAGAAAAGAATCATGATAAACAACTGAACACCTGTATGATAAACCTGCTGATAATAAACAATTAACTATCAAATACACTTAAAACTTTTTCTTCGTGTAATTCAGTTTACCTTATGCTTTTAGAACAAGATTAGATAATCAGCGACGGAATTTTTTATTATTCATATGAAATGCTTTCATAAGTACATGGCTCCTTTCTCTGATATATATATATATTTTTTTTTTTATTTTGCATTGTAACTCACTTGTTTTTCAGTACTTCATTAAGGATAGTAGAAATTTACATTGAATGTTTAGTTTCTCATTTTATTTACTCATTTGTTAATGAAGAAATCTTTTTACTAAACTAAGAATAAGAAGAATAAGTAATAGCAGTCAATGCAACTTGCAAACAACAGTAAAAAGTTGAACATACAAAGAAGTTATGATCCCTCCAGACAGTGTCCCTTCTTGAAAAACAAGGACGCAACGCCTCACTTCACTTGGATTTGACCACAGCACACTGACTTTCTCGTCCTTTACGTTCAAGTAGCGTAAGATGGAAAACATTGCAAACCACCGATCCTTGTCGGTAGCCTACCCTTTTCCTTTTTTTTATATTTTAGGCATTTCTTATAAAGGAAAAAATCGTTTCTTTGACAATTATTTGTGCATTTCTGATATGAGGCAGATTTGTTAATGATACATAAATTAAAGTCTCTAGTGTCCTATTTACAATGTATAAAACAACAGTGTTGAAACACAGTTTTAACTCTTCTTATTACACTTTTCATTTTATGGGATATATTCTACAGCTATTAAACCTTTTTTAGTTACTTTGGGAACAACTTTTTCTTGAGATAAATGGCAAAGAAAAATAATGAGAGAGAGAGAGAGAGAGAGAGAGAGAGAGAGAGAGAGAGAGAGAGAGAGAGAGAGAGAGAGAATGACAAAGACGAAGAGGTGGTTAGTTGCTGAAAAGCAACATGAGCAAAAAATATGTACAAAATGATTATACAATATGCAGAGGTCTTGGCGGAATAGATATGGAAGTAATAGACATTAAAGGATACAAGTTACGAAGACGATTAGCAGAAAATTGTTAATTAGTGAGACAGAAAGGTGAACTAGGCTGAGAAAGTCCATCTTAAAAACTATGAACGGATGTCAGGAATACCGATTATTTAATAATAAAATAACATTCAAAAATGGTATACACGAGATCTACTGATAATCCTGATTGATGGCGGTGAGATTACCTTACGCATATAATCATAAAATTACCGAACAGGTCAGTCTATGGTAGCTTCTAATATTTAATATTCGTACAAAAGACAAAAAAAATAATTAAAAGTATAATGTGGTTAGGTTATGGATTTGACTATTACTTGTAATAAATGTATAAAAAAATAAAGTGAATTGTTTCTTTTGGCATCGTTATAATATTATATCGCATTATAAACATAATTTTCACATTTTCATTATTTACAATTGCGTCAAGACATTTCGGTTTTAGTTACTAGATTTTTCTTGCTACTGTTACAGATATATAGATTTATAGCATATATTTATATGGATTAGTAAATCTTATATATAAAGTAAAAGTGTATGTTTGTTTGTATGTTAGTTTTGCATGTTTGTGCGTTATAAAAATCCGAACTGCTTGACCAATCTAGACAAAATTGGACGTAGGGTTCTGACGATTTTTAAATTTCCTAACACGCTGCACAATTGTTTTACTGCAAATTCGAGAATACCAACTGCCTTTTCTAAAACCAGCATTAGAGGAATTTAATTCTTTATCAATTTCTTTTCGTCACAATGGGTTCGGATTCCCATACTGTGTATAGTCCCGTTGCTAGGTAAATTGGTTCTTAGCCATTTGACGATAAAATAAATCTAATCCTTCGGGCCAGCTAAAATAAGAACTGTTATTCAGCTCAGTTGTCTGGTTAAACTAAGATATACTTTTTTGACCGTTACTAATGCAATTTTAGACAAAATTTGGTATAAGATGGTTTTGACGATTTTATAATTTCAAAACACTGCTATATACAATATATTTTACCACAAATAACAAGGGAATACGAACTGCCTTTTCTAAGACTTTTTATTCCCATTTTTTAAGTATTTATCAATTTCTTTTGCAAGGACTTTTGATTTGGGAATCAGCATACTGTGTATAGTTCATTACAACCTACGCGAATAAATTGTTGATATATAGGTACCACATTTGACTGATGTATATATATGATGATAAAAACGAAAATAACTTTTTGTGTGAATTATATTCCATGGTTATGAGTTAAATTTTATATTCTTGAACTCACGAATATTCTCAGCACGGGTGGGTCACTAATGCAGCCGGCTTTTTTTATTTTCATTTATTTTAAGGTATATGATGGTTTCTAGTTTATATATATATATATATATATATATATATATATATATATATATATATATATATATATATATATATATATATATACATATATTGATTTACATGGGAACAAAAGGTTACACCTCTTTTGTGTTTCTTCTTGAAGCATATCCTCGTAATTACTCAAGAATTCTATAAGAAACCCATTTACAGTTACTTGCCCAGCAATCACCAGTTTGCTCATTTTGACTTCAGAGTGGCTTTTAACTTGGTTTTCTCTTAAACAATGCTTGGGATTCTGAATGAATCTGTTTTCAGCTCTCTTGAGACGAGTTTATTTGATTTTTTCGTCTTGAGCTGCATGTCTAATTAAGCCTTAATTAATCGCATAGCTCGGTAACTATTTAGAACTTTAGTTCTTTGCAACAGTCAGCACTGCTGAATTATAATGAGGTTGTTGATGAGCAGTTCGGTACTCAGAAATATTTGTTGCCAGTTTACACCAAAGTATCCTTAGGATCATTTTATAATTATTGCTCTCCTTGAAAATTACTGTCGGAGGAATGAGTTTCATTAAGGGGAATTTCATGCTATGAAGATTGTAAATCTACATTTGGAATTTTTACAGTGGAGAAGGAAGGTATATGTGAGTTTAAAATATAAAAGATCATGCACAATATTTGCAATGCTAAATTTTTATTTTCATCTCAGTTCTTATTTACATGGACTAATTTACTTGTCTTGGAGGCACTATTTATTTTTTTCAGATTTACGTGATTATAGCATGTTGAAAACGAGGCTATTTTACCTAAGAATCTTACACCAAGAAAAGGCTTCATTCCTAATACAAGATTAGTCTAAAACAGAGGAAAATCTACCGAGTCACTGCTTGACCTCTTCTCTTTATAACGATTTATAAGTCGAAAACCTTTTAAGAGACATGTCATGTTCTCCATGGAATTCTGCAGCTTCCAAGAATTTGCCATTTACGAGAATTTGTCATTGTACTCTTAAAATATACCTTGAAAGTCAGTTTTGGTTCATTTATTCATCGGTAAGGTTTGGGGGGAATCAGGCCCGGATGTTGATTCAGTAAATATTTTACTTTAGGAGCAAACGTTGGCCGTAAGATAGGTACGAAGCCAAGTCGAGTTATGAGATTATGATTATATTGTAATTTACTGTTAATTTCTGTCTGTCTGTCTGTCTGTCTGTCTGTCTGTCTGTCTGTCTCTCTCTCTCTCTCTCTCTCTCTCTCTCTCTCTCTCTCTCTCTCTCTCTCTCTCTCTCTCTATATATATATATATATATATATATATATATATATATATATATATATATATATATATATATATATATATATATATATATATATGTGTGTGTAGTATTTGTGTTGGTGTATGTGTTTATTTGCGTGTACGATGAGATGTAGTGAGGCAGTTTGAAATAAAATATGATTTTTCATAAACTTCAGAACTCCAAGGCAGCCACTGAAAAATCTGATGGACAGCTGACATGGTTCCTGCACCAGCGGACGAAGTCGATGTTTTTGCCCCCAAGATATGGCTCGTCTACATTTCCCGAGGGAATAGGGGAGAGCTGAGGATGTCGACGACTATCATCGTGCAGGGAAAGAAATAAAAGACATGAAATAGGAGGCAATAGCGGAGAGAGCGATCTAGGACACCAAATGCGATTACAGTGTGTCCCTTATGGGATAAGCGGTCGGTCCGACAATATAGGGTTGTCACCATATCTTTGCTATTTGAATAGAGGAACTATGTAACTGCTTAATCTTTACGTTGCTTTTCCGACATTGTTAGATATGATTTATTTCCTCTGTATCTAAGTTGTTTTTTTTATTTTGGGTTTGAAGTCCGATGATTATCGGATTCAGTTAACTATTAACTTTATGTCTTTACTGATTCTAATTTTGAAATGAACTTAATAAACATGACACGCATGATGAGGGTTTTTTCAGATTTTAGTTTTGACTGAGTCTCCTAATTACTACCCCTGTAACTGTATTTTTCTAAATGACTATATATTTTAATAATCGTTCAATTCCGTACTCTTTTGGAGAGTGAGGCTAGAAAGGTCAATAATAGAAAAATATATAGGAAAATTTAGGAGATCGAAATATTCTCATATTAAATGTTAGTATAAATGTATATTACAATAGTTATGCATAAGAATTTTACAGAAAATTTTTTCTTACAATCAGGCATAACAATTTTATGTTTCTGGCAATGAAAAAAAGAAAACAAAGTACAAAGAAAAGGACGCCAAATAACCACCTAAGCAGAAGGATGTTTAGGTATACATTTAAAACATTTCTCATTTTTGTGTTCTAGGCTTATCGGTACAAGTCTTGTGATTGTCAAGTTAATTTTTTTTATAAATTCTTTTCTTTCACTGGTACATACGCAAGAAGGTAAACAATGAAAATTATTCTTTTAGTACGCTATCAGTCATTATTAAAAATTTTTATAATTGGTCACATAATTCTGTTTGTTTTCCTAAATCTGTCCAAGAAAGCATGCAATATGTGTAATCAGGGATTATACATTATATATTCCATAAGCCTTTTGATAAATGCGAGTCGTCATTGACCGATTAAGTGAATAAATGGAACTGGTTATTTCCTGCACTTACTAAAATATTTTGGAGTTCCTAAACATGTCTATTGAATTTTTCCTACTAAAATCAACATTTTTTAATTTCCTTAGTGCCATAATAATAATAATAATAATAATAATAATAATAATAATAATAATAATAATAATAATAATAATAATAATAATAATAATAATAATATGCACTTCTACGGCACACATCTAACACCCAGTAAAAAATAACCAAATAAAATTCACCCGTATTTTGTAGATACTCTTATGCATTCGATCCTGAAACCTCTTATCGAGAATTATGCTCTGTAAACAATTATCCATAAATGGTTTACGATTTCTGTCGACATACAAGGCATTCTTTGCCTCAACAAGTCATTCTCCCCAATAGACGTACACAAAATCAAGCATCCACTGACACCCTAGGTTTCCGTCGATCACATTAGCAGAATTATCGTCTATATCCTCCCTTTATCTCCATTCTCTAATTTTGTTATCATGTATAGTGACAACTACCAGCTAAATTTACCAGCTAATCGTTTTATTCTTCTACCATTCATACAATTATTAGTCACTCCAGATTCATAATTTCCTACTGCCCTCATATCTAACTCTTTTTAAAACTGAATTTTAACTTTTATTTCCTATACATGCTTTGAAGCTCTTTCACCATTAACTGAAATCCTTTTTATTACCACCAGTCTGGTGGTGGCCTTCCTGAAGGGGACAGGCGAGTTGCTGGAGGCCTTCAAAACCTTGCAACACGGCACTAAAGACTACGAACAATACCAGGGCTAATGGCAAGACCCAACATTATGCCATGTAACAAAGCCCTTACTGACAACAACAAAAAGGGAGCTCCCATCCATTCACTTTGGAAAGCAGCGAGGAACTGCTACTGGATGCGGAAAAAACGAGGAGAGCGGCCAGCCAAGGTAATTATGGTGGCTGCCACAACACTGATAGACACATGTTCCTCCACATTCTTCATTAGCAACCAAGCCTCTGGCAGTAAGTTCCTGGTGGACATGGGTGGCCTGAGGTCCATTTTTCCCTCATCAATGGTGGACAACCAGAGACACCTAGACACACATCTTGGCTAGTGGCCAATAACAGCAGCCCACACCATCATACAGCAATTCACCCTTTACCTGATGAATCAAAATACCAGTGAGACTTCATTGTGGATAACATCTACACACTCCTGTGTGGCACTGACCTCCTCAGACATTTCTGTATACTAATAGACATTTCCCATCAATACATTCTGGACCTTAACTCATTCTAGACACCACCACTCACAACTGAAGCTAAGCAGCTGTCTGTCTCATTGGTAAACCTATGGCCCTACGCCCTCCTCCAAGAGTTAACCAATGCCTTCAAACTATGGTGCAAACAGGTTCCCAAAATATCAGCAAAGCATGGCATGCTCCACTATACTAAAACAGCAGATTCCTAAGCTCACTCCAAATTCTCCTGGCTGCTCTTGGAGGAACTGTCTGCTGCAAAAATGGCCTTAAAGGAATGAAGTGGAATGGATAGGTCTTTGCCAGGAGACCTCCAGTCCTTATAAGGGAAAAACCTGATGACTCTTAGGCCCCCTGCAGAGACTACAGGTGCCTCAATGTGCACAACCCAACCACTCTCCACTTCCTGACATGGCGTAGCTCACCTTCCTTCTACATGGAGTGAGATTTTCTTGAGGCCCAGTCTTTTCAGGTCCTGGTACACCACAAAGATATCCTGAAGTTGGCCAGCATTGTATTTTTCTGTACCTACACAACATTATATTTTTCTGCACCTACGCAACCATCTACTCCAGCTTTGGTCTTTCAAACTTTTGTCCACATTTCAAAGACTGATGCACAACATCCTGGTATCCAAAAATCAGGAAGAAAACCAAAAGGACATTAGATCCTTACTGTTTGTACTCCAATAAATGCATCATCAAGGCATCCTCTGTCAAATTCTAGGGTTATCAAGTATCAGTAAATGTTATGTGACCTTTATGCTCCAAAGTGTGAACCATAAAGATATATCCAAATCCAACCACCATACAAGAACTACAGGAACTCATATGAACATTGAACTACTACCACTGATTCCTCCAAGGAATTGCACCAACCAAAATATACAAAGTGGTTTCTGCAAGTACCCCGTTCTCAAGTACAAATAACATAATCCCATAAGATTATAAAAATAAACAAGACTTAGTGGAAACAGCAAAATTCTCAACTGAGGCACTGTGCAATGCAATGACCTTGAATCCACTAAAAATGCCATGGCAAACTAACCTATTATAGAATAATCAATCACTGGAGCAACTCGACCTATATACTTCTTCAGCATAAAATTAAGTACCTCAAAAAAAAAGAGGTTTATCAACAGTGTCTGGTACCTGAGTACCAGACACTTCAGACACTTACTTGAAGGTTCACCTTTCTCTATCCAAATGGATCAGCAGCCATTCATACATTCAGTAAACAGAAATCATGATACTTACTCTGCCCTTCAATAATATCAACTTTAACACTGCTGAATTTGAGTGCACCATACACCATATACCAGGTGATAATTTGCACATACCGTAGGCCTTATACTTGACAAGAGAAACCTGTTAGCAGGAGCACTATCCAAAATAGAAATCAACACAAGATGAACAATCCTCTGTAACCCCAGCACTGGTTACCCTAGACTTTTAGTGACAATGGCTTATGGGAGAAAGTAGTCATCCTCATTAACTCTCTCTCCCACCCATGTAGGATAACTACAGCCAAGTTGGTGACACAGGTCACCTAGCACTGATAAGAAAAAAATGCAAAATCATGGAAGAAATTGGGCGTAAAGTGCCAAACAGGTAAAATAACATGACACAAGGAAGTAGTCTTGGTGATTTCTGTCAATCAAGTCAACAATTTTGCCACTTTCACATAGATATCAAGGAACCCTAACCTCCATCTAACAGATGCATATGTATCTTCATATGAAAGGTACTACTATAGGTAATATCTGTCAGAAGTAATGGCACATGTCTACAAGTCTACACTGAGGTATGCCTCAACAGTTGGGTCAGTTGCTTTGGTGTTCTGGATGATAAAACATTTGACAGTAGACATCATCCATCTCTGATGAACCTCCCAAGTCAAATTAATTACTTAGGAAATTTGCCTCACTGCTGCCTACAACCCAGCTGCCAATGGGTTGGCAGAATGAACTCACTAATGCTTGAAGGCCAACCTCATCATCAGATGCAATGAACCAACCTGGAAGTCACAATTGCCCTGGATCCTCCTCAGCTACCACACTGCACCCAGAGAAGGGCTCAAGGCCTCTCTCAATAATATGGTATTAGATGAACTCGTCAATGTTCACTGCAAATTTTCACCTGCTGACAACACCAAAAAAAAAAAGACCTCTCACAACTAGGCAAATTCATCAGATAACACTGCCCATCTCAGCTAGCTTGCATCACTGATCATCTACATACTTGCTCACAAAGCAAGTCTGGCATTAGTACACAATACTCCCACATGTCCTAGGAAATAAAAATAAAACTGGCATTCCTTGGAAATTACAAGCCCTTCCCCACCCCGTCACCCTATCCAGATCTAGCCGTCAAATCTGACCAAGATGGAAACTTGATTGGTGACAGAATTAAATGTATGAAAACAACCAAGTACCTTATCAGCATTCCAAAAAGCCAACCACCTAGGAGGGATATAGAATGGCTGTCAATATATCATATACAAAATTCCTATTTGTGCAATATTTCATTGAACTGCAACCTAGTGTACTATCAGACCCACAAAAGATATTTACTTAACACAAATGTGGAATAGTTGCATTGTTCATATCTTCTATTAATACATACCTGTTTATGAGGAACTTCATGTTCATAAGTAATTTTACTCTTTTTCATAGCCTAGAACTGTATCAGTGCCCTGAAATGCAACAGCCTAGTGAGAATATGGAATGGTCATTTATTCATTGTACAAAAAACAGTTACCTATAACATGAATAAATCTCTTATAAACAACCTCAGTGATGTATGAGCATGTGTATATTTCACTTTCCTTGTCTTTTGAGGGTGAGCCCTGTAAGCATCCAGTAAGCTTCCAACCTTTGCTGCCACAGCTGCCAATCACAAAGAGCTCTCACAGTCATTTCCCCATGCATCACTCATGTTCCTTCCACTTCATTCTGGCCATGGACATGATCATTCATCTGTAAATACCATGTGGTCCACCTGTTAGAGCTAGCTTATAAAGTTAGGTCTTTCCTAGAATGCTGTATGATTTTCCTTACAATACTATGTTTGCAGTTTATTTAAACAAAATTACTCTTTCCTTTCTGGCGTTCTTTACCACAGTTTTCTAGATGTGCTCAAGTTAATGAAATAATCATCCTAACCATGTAGTTGAATCAAAAGAACATCAGAAGTTGAACCTGAGTACAAATGCCTTTTTGTTGAGCAGGTACACCTGAGACTCATTCCAGATTTAGATTACTTTATCTCACGTTTTTCTCTTATATGGCTATCACAATTTTATTGTTATCTTATCTGCATTTCTGTGATGCATCTTTTACCTAGATTACTTTTAACTCATGTGCTTATTTTCCCATACTGGTGTGCATTCACTATCAGAGCTCTTGGACTTGTAGTTTTCTATTATTAGAATTAAAGATGTGACTTGGCTTATAATAATAATAATAATAATAATAATAATAATAATAATAATAATAATAATAATAATAATAATAATAATAATAATAATAATAATATCATTAAAAAGAATGCCACTCTGTATGCTATTGAGCTTATATTGCAGCTTCTCACCTTGTTGTATGTTACTTCATTGCAGTAGGTGAATTAGAAGGCAACGTTCTAATGCTCATTTATTATCCCGATGTTTCTGTAGTCCACACTGCTATTTACAAAGCGTAAATGGTAACATGGGTACATGCATGGAATATTTATACTCAATGATTTATTGTGTCATGCATGGAATATTTATCAGCAGTGTCTACTTACAGAATGGTGAGGGCAGAGCCTAAATGATGTTTTTCAGGGCTTCCATGCCTTATGTATACTCATTATGCATATATCCCCTGTGAAATAATTTTATCATTCTTTCCCCCCCCCAGGGTGCAACGTTCTCTTGCATGGTACTGCTTGTTGACAGCACTCCTCAGTGCCTTTGTGACTTGATGGTGAGAATATTTGTTGTTAACTAGTGTCCAAGCGACGAGCTTAAGTTTTTCAGAGGTGGCATTCCAGGAAGAGTAGTGTGAGAGGCATGGACGTCATAGGCTTTTATAACTGATGTTTTAGATTTATCAGGGTATTATCCATTGTCATTAAAACAGAGCCTGGTGCTGGTCAGTTGTCTGTTGTCCTATGTTTTGAAGCCAGGGAAGTGCTTGGTAACATGGACATCAAAGAAGGGGATGGCATTATCGACAATCCTCTCACGTGGGAAGTCAAGAACTGGTTCTTTTAAAATGTGTGATGACATATCACAAGATATTCCTCACCATCAGTGTTGACAAAAGTGTCATCTATGTATCTTATGAACAGGCAGGCTTTTGGATCCTGCTGAAGGCACCTTGCTCGGTAACTCCCATGTATAAATTGGTGAACAGTATACCAAGGGAAGAGCCCATGGTGACTCCATCAATCTGGGTTCTGGGTCATTTTCTTTGATCGATGAAAGTAGCCCCCCACATGCATATCTAGCAGGTGGCGGAGAGACTCTTCTGAGATGCTCAGAGTATTGGTGGATTCTTCCTTGTGCATTTTGTCGAAAATTATCTCTATGGATTCATCGATGGTCATGTTGTGGAGAGATTCTGTACATCTAATGAGATGATGATACACTGGGACAGCATGGTGTGTATCCTGTCGAGAAACTGCAGACAATGAGATAAAGTTTCCGAGGGACATAAGTTGCAATATTTTATGTAATGTTTTGGCCACTTGGCAAATTGGAGTCGAGCATTGGTTGATTATGGTTGTTGGTTCTATGTGTTTTTACATCTCCGCAGATGTAGCCAACGTCGTAATCGCCCAACTCTTGGGACGAAGGCAGCTGTTTTATTCCCAAGAAGAAACACAATACCTTCCCTTTGTTGAAGTCCTCTGGCGACGTCTCTCATCTCATTGGTCATCAGGTGGCTAGACATGAACTGCACTCCGCCAAAGCCTCCACCAGAAGGAGAAGCTGAAGTTCGTCGGTAGTACTGACCTTTAATTCAATAACTATATTATCGATTTAGCAAAAGTTTTAGAAAATACCTGCAACACAATTCACCACTAAGGAAGAAAATATTTATTTTTGTATTTCTGGCAAATGCGCTGATTCATTTTCTAAGTTTTAGGGTGTTGATTGCATATTTTAACATGTTGCATATTTGTTTAAGGTAACTTTATTCTGGTTCTGTTGTATGTGCACCAAAAGTAAACAATACGGTTTGTGTTTTATTTTGTTTAATGTTTTTGTTGAATTTCCCAACCCTTGAATTTAATGCATGTTTATCTTGAAGGATGTTTTTATTGTACATATTTTTTTTTTACTAGCAAGACATTTTCACAAACTATATTTCAATTTACGTAGCATTGATGGGTAAAAGCGGATACAATGAAATAATTTTGCCTAATAACTTTTTTTAATACTGAAAAAGGGACTTTCTAAAACTACCTAGGAATTTATTAGTTAATTTATAAATTTCTTCAGAAATGGTTATCTAT
The DNA here is from genome assembly GCF_040412425.1 of Macrobrachium rosenbergii. Classification (NCBI taxonomy): domain Eukaryota; kingdom Metazoa; phylum Arthropoda; class Malacostraca; order Decapoda; family Palaemonidae; genus Macrobrachium; species Macrobrachium rosenbergii. The sequence continues at coordinate 65,003,701 of NC_089781.1, read as the reverse complement.
TTGTGAGTAGAAATGATTTTTATAAATTACTGAAATTGGCATTGCAATGAGTTTATTAGTGTCGATAAATTTTTCTGTGGAATGAATCAAAGAAAATGTGTTACTATTTCAGGTGCGGAATTTGGTTCAGCTGACCGTACTGTTAATGGATAAATGCCTGATCGTTGAGGCAATTGCTACCTACTCTGGAAAATTCTCATGCATAACAACCTCTTTTACAATAAATTACACTACATTAAATTGATGATGAGCAATGACAACCGTTATTATCATGATTAATTCTATAACTTCGAAAACATTAAGCAACGTTACAAATAACTCAGCTAATATAGTTTTTTCCTATACTCTATAAAACTATAAATTTGAAATATAATCTTTTTTTTAATATAATGGAAATTATGTCGATATTTTTTTCCATCATTCATTACTTCTTTAAATTTTGTACTGCATTTTAATTGCCGAGGAAAAATTTATTTTTCCCATACACTAAGTACTTTCTTTGCATATCCATTCTCACAACATAATGAATAATACAGAAAGATAACTCGATATATGAAAACATTCTCTAGTGATGAAATATACCAGACGCAATTGAAAGGAACATAACAAAGAACTGGCCGTTTTCCTTGGATAGCGAAATTTCCTGAATAGAAACTTTCTTAAAGGAGATATTTTCCATATGACTGCGTTATTGATATTCGATTGGCCTCGTATCCTGCTGTATTTCATGTGGAAAAATAACCAAGATAAAAAAATAGATAAATAATACTTTCACCGAAAAAAAATATGAATATAATACGAGGGGTGTTCAATAAGTACTGCAACATATTTTTTTCTCAAGTAATTTTGTTTAATTCTGGTTTTAGATATACCATATTGTTCCTCAAGTTCTTTTGCTACAAAATTCTGTTTGTTTTAATATAATCTCCGTTCAAACCTATGGCCTTACGCCACCTAAATACCTTCAAGGTACTACTTGACTGGTCTGGTCTCAACTAACTCTTTGCTACATCAATAACTTGCCTTGTCGTTGCTGCACTGCTTCCCGTGAAGTCCATCCTTGAGAGGTCCAAAGAAATGGAAGTCAGAAGATGCAAGATCAGGGCTGTAGGGTGGATGAAGAATAACAGTCCACCGAAGTTTTCTGATCTCCCTCGGGTGCGCAGACTTGTGTGTGGCCGGCAAGGGCGCAGCAGATCACACAGATTTACTGTACTTGTTTTTCTGATGATAAGCGCTTCGCCCAACGACTCACAGTGCTTTTATTCATTGCCTGGTCTCTGTAGACAGTCTGTAAGTGTCTGTGAATACTTGTGACGGTCTCGTTTTCCTCCAAAAGGAATTCTATTACTGCTCTTTGTTTAGAACGCACCTCAGTCGCAGACGCGATTTTGATAGCTGACTAAAGTGTTGCCGTCTATCGCAAAATAATGAAAATACATAACATAATGCGAGAATGTTTAAGGATGTCGCACAGAATTTCAATTTTTTTTACAAAATTGGGCAGAGAAAAAATTGTTGCATTGATTATTGAACGCAAGCGTATGCTCTACTATGCTTGACATATGGGCAGCTTTCTTCATTAAAATTGAGAGGATGAAATGAGTCGTGAAATGGAAGCAGGTAGATGGTAGAATTGTTTAATGGTGATGAAGTAAAAGAGGATTTGTAGGTTAACGTGCACAAATAATGTGCATGTCGTGTTTCGTAGTGGTTACGCACCCATCGGTATCATATTTAAATACAGTAAAGTACGCTATGATTCATCTGGCCTGGTTTGATCCCATAACAAGAGATTTAGTAGCAAATGTAAGAACAGCAGGCGGTAGATGGCATAGGGAGAGCAGTGAAAATTTCCTGAAAGACCACATCATAAGATAATGGCTTTCACTAATAGGTGATTGGGAACATCAGGAAATGAGGTTTAATACACTGAGTGATGTTTCTGCTAGCGATTATGAGCTTCTGTAATGTAAAGGTAAAAAATATAGTATTACCAATGTAAGATAATCTATTTACTAAGAACCACCCCTGGATGAGTCGGGTGTAGATGTACAATTAATTCTGCTAGATTGGTTATTGAAAGAATCAAAATTTATTTAAAAAAAAAGCATACACCAGGAATGTTCACAGAATTCCACAGCCAAAGGATTTATTGATTAAAAAATTATTGTACAATTATAGAATCAATGAAAAGAACTACAATACTTGGAAGGTCCCTCTTTAATTTGCATAAATGGATTAAAAATACTTACGGATGTGCCCATGCCATTGCCTTACCCTCAGCATCTTTGTATCTGAAAAAGGAACCAATCGTTCTTTTCGACAAAGGTTCGCTTTAAAAATTGCTCTAAAAATCAATAAAATCAAAAAAAATTGTCCATAAACATCATGGTGCCATTAATCTAAAATTAATCCAAAAATCCACTAACGATTGGTTCCTTTTTCAGATACAAAGATCGATTAAACCCGCTTTTGACCTCTAACGTGGTATATAAGTGGATACTTGCCCTAAGTGTAACTCTGGGACATATGTCGGATCCACGAGGAGGTTACTGAGGGTTAGAATCGACTCCCATCGGGGATAAGTTTCGGACTGGCTGTAGGCTCTCCAATCCCGTTAGCATTCAATTTCTTGATAAGAAACCATTCTGTGGAGGAGAGTAAAAATTTGTCATAAAAACATATATTGATAGAAACAATTTCTGTATCATAGGCCAAACAACCAATGCATGCGAACTGCCTATCCTGGAATCTTTATTTATTAAACAATTGGTTCCCCAGTTAAATAGGACCAAAGGAGGCCCATGGCTACACCAGACCTCCTCCACTCAGCTGTACCTGAGTTAACATCTAAACTGGCCATTTTTTTTTTTTTTATGCATTCTTTCTGCCTTCTTGGTATAGGTGTAGGTTGGTTAGCGGTCTTTGATTTTGCTTTTATGTCTTTTTGTTTTTTCGTTTTTTATCTTGTATTCTAACTGTGGTTAAGGATGTGAAGTATTTTATGGATTTTATTGATTTTTAGAGCAACTTCTGTTTTTTAAAGTAATTTTATTCATTATTTAACAGATTCCCTGATGATGTAATAAAGCTTTTTATTGCGAAACGTTGGAAATAAAGAATTATGCTGAGATTATTGTACTTTTCCATGGTCCACTAACGATTGGTTCCTTTTCAGATACATAGATCGATTAAACCCGCTTTTTGACCTCTAACGTGGATAAGTATATATATATATATATATATATATATAATATATATATATATATATATATATATATATATATATATATATATATATATATATATATGTATATGTATCTTGGTATATGTATATGTATATTTTTTCGTTTTTATATGTATAGAAGTATATGGATTTTATATTTTTAGAGCAATTTTTATAATTTTATATATATATATATATATATATATATATATATATATATATATATATATATATATATATATATATATATATATATATATATATATATATATATATATATATATATAAAGTATGACTTTTCCAGAATGTTATGATAAGCTTTGTAACTGTCGTATGATTTTCTTTTTATACTAGAGATATTGTGTAGTGTATTCTGTATATTAATAATATTTATGTAAAAATGTCTTTGTAATGTCAGATCTCACAAATATTAATGATTTAGATAACGTAACAGTGCAATTTAAAATTAATAATATGTTTCTTAATTGTAACGTAATAGAGAGAGGAGATTAAATCAGACCAGATTGTGTGCTCTCGATTTGTCATCACAAGTGCGTTGACAATAGGAAGACTCGCGCTCTTGGGCCATTTTATAAATATGTCAATCATATAATTAACCACGTGCATGTTGTATTGATTGCGTTGAGATCTTATCCAAAAAATTTTCCTTAAATTCACGTATGCCTTTTTTGAGAATTACTGGGGGCAAAAACACTCTCTCTCTCTCTCTCTCTCTCTCTCTCTCTCTCTCTCTCTCTCTCTCTCTCTCTCTCTCTCTCTCTCTCTCTCTCTTCAAGAAAGAGAAGTTTGTAACGTAAAGTAAATTTATTGTGGTGATTAATATTAATATTAGCTTTCGGGATCTTATAACTGTAGTGATTAGTGTTTTCCCAGTAACGGCGCCTTGACAAGAGTTGTGAAAGAGTGAGTGACGAACTGCAGTTTCTCGGGTATTGTAAATTATGAGTTTAACCATGGTTGAAAGGTTAAATTTGAAATGAAGACATGCTATTCAAAGTTAGTTGGAATTTAGTGACTTGTTAAAATTGGTGTCTTTCTTAGACCAGTCAGTTAAGTAAGATTTTTTGGTGAATTTATTAAATTTTTTACACATTTCAGATTTGTGTATTTTTTTATGTTATTGTACTTTCTAATTTGTGTTTAGATTTATTTCATATCTTAATGCTTCTTGATAAATCAATATTTGTTATTGATCTATGTTTGTTTAATAATTTAATTTAAGAATTAATTAAGACTTGTGTTTTCAAGTAACAGTAATTTTATTGAAAGTAAAATTGTGAATTTTGATTTATTAATTTTGAATTAAAAATAAACTTTTGTATTTAAGGTTTTTACAATAATGTTTCATTTATTGACCTCCAGTGGTAAGAATTAAACGTGAATAAAATAGACTGATAGAAAGTTTTGTTCCTTCAGATTCACTGATATGACTGTAACTTGGGCAAACAGTTACAGTAATGGAGTGACGCCCTTTTGCTTTAATATATTTCTTGTTTAGATAATAATACCTCACAATTGTTTTGATATTTTGATACCTCACATGGATGATAATTTTTTTTTTAGGGATCACTGTTGCCTTTATAGTACTCAATCATATATTTTTTTTTTTTATGAGAGTTCGTGCATCTGGTTGTAAGTGAAGTAAGATTTGAATTCTATGATTGGAACACTTTGTGACAAATTAAAACTGGTGCCCAGACCCAGGAACAAATCAAAATATCACTCTGGTTTATGATTGATACTGGTGGTGTTAGGGATTTTTTTTACAGAAGAGTGACCACACAGTTGCTTTTGCACTGTACTGTGAATTGTTTAGTTAAGTCACTTAAAGAAAATGGCTATGTTCAATGTTCAGGAGTTCTTAGCAGCTCCCTCCATCCAAGAGTTATATGAATCCAGCCTTCTAAAGCTCAATGGCTTGCTTTAGCCTTAGCCTGTGGGAGTAATGTGTCTAGTGATATGATTAAGGCACAAGTGAAATGTATTGCAATCCAAGCATGGACTCTGGTAAAGTAGATGAAGCATTAGGAGTGGCACAAGAATTACTGAATGCAGCAGAAGTGGAGTTTATAAGTAGGCAAGAGCAAATGATGGCTGATGCTGAGTCTAAGGTGAAAAAGAAAGAGAAAAATGATGCAGAGGTAGAGTTTAGATGCATAGAAGCAGACGAAAGTTTAAGTTAGCTGAAGATGCAGGCTGAAAGAGAGAAACTATAGCCAGAAAGAGAGAGAGAGGACAGAGAGAAAAGAGAAAGAAAAGAAAGAGAAGAAGAAAGAGCAGCAGAAGAAAAAAGAGAAAGAGCAAGAGAGGCACGAGAGGAAAGAGAGAGAGCAAGGAAGAAGGAAGATTATGAAAGGGAGATGAAATTATTAGAAGCTCACTCCAAGTTACCTGTGACACCATCTAACCCCATCCAAGGTAAGCAAGACCCTGTATTTAATGTGGTAAGAGTACAGAACTTAATTCCAAAATTTAATGAAGAAGCTCCAGATGAGTTTTTTGATCACTTTGAAAAAAGTGGCTTCAGGTATGGGATGGCCCAGAAGATAAATGGACAGTCTTGTTACAGAGTGTACTCGTTGGCAAAAGAAGAAACGCCTATCTAGTGTAAAGAGCACAAGGTACTCAAATATAATGTGCTACAAGTTTACCAGATGACCCATGAGCATTATAATGAAAGATTCAGATCTTTGAGAAAGGATGACAAGATGCCTTTCTCAGATTATACCTACAAAATAAAGAGATGTTCCAATCGATGGTTGGAGGCTGCTAAAGTTAAATCTATGGACCATCTTGAGGAACTGGTAGTCCTAGAACAATATCTTAGATGAATTCCTGAACACATAAGAGCCTATTTGAGAGAGAGAGGGGTTGAGAAACTTGAAAAAACTGCTACACTGAGTGAAGATTACAACATCATAAGTAGTAGGCATATCAATAATGTCAAGTACTAGAACCAAAGACACAGGTTTTAGGTCTCATCCAAATTTAGTGGAAATCCTTCTAGTGGTACTACCAATGCAACACAAGGTAATACACCTCAGCAATCAAATGTTAAATCCTCATCATCCAGTTTCCCAAGAAAGATACAGAAGACTAATGTTGTCTGCTTCAAGTGTGGAAGAGCTGGACATCATAGTCAAGATTGTTATCAGACACAACAACAGTCAAAACCAATTGGTCAAGAGGTCAACAGTGACCAGGTGAAACAGAGTATGAAGAGTAGTGTGAGGAAGACTGAAACTTTAGGGAAGACTGAGACTAAACAAGCAGATTGTTTAGCAACCAGTGGAAACGGGTAACTTCAAGCAGTGAGTGGCTGAGCAGCTTGGAGGCTTTTACGCCAAATATCTGTGAGGGTACACGGGCAACTCAAGGAGGGAGTGTGCAGGTATCAATCAAGGTATTATGTGATACTGGGAGTAACCATAGTGTGGTAGTTCATGGTGCTCAGCCACAGTTGAAAAAGAACCTCACAGGAGATTTAGTTATTTTGAAGGGTATAGGAGGAGAAAAAGTAACTCCTATATGCCGCTGGCACCTGTCATGTGAATTGGTGACTGGGAATGTTGACTTTGCTGTAAAGGACTCACTAACTGTTGAAGGTGTATATGTTTTACTGGGTAATGAAGTTGGTGGTGTACCATTTGTTCCTTGTCCTATAGTGACAGACAAACCATTGAGGATTAGTCCTACAGTAGATTTAGAGAAGAATAACCCCCACCTGTTTCCAAGTTGTGTAACTACCAGGAGTATGAAGAGAACTATGCCTGCAAGTGAAGAAACTGAGCATTTACCTGCACAAGAAGGATCAAGTGAGGGATCTTGAAATTAGAAGAGCTGTTCTAGGAAAGTGAATTTTCCCCTAGTGCTAACAACGAAGAGATTTCCCAAGAAGAAGAAGAACCTGTTCTTCTTGAAGAGACTCAGAGTAGTCAGAGTGTTCCTGAAGATAGTAGAGAAGCTACAATAGCAGAGTTAGCAGATATTGAGAGTTCAACCCTTGAAGTTGGTCAAGTGATTAGAGAGAAGCCAATGGAACTGCAGAAGAAGGATACAACGTTATCTGATTTGTTCTTCAGAGTTGTTGATCAAGAAGAGATGTAACAAACTCCTCCCTGTTATTATCTAAAGGAAGGTTTGCTAATTAGGAAGCATCGACCTGCAGATATACCAGGAAATGCTGAATAGGGTGAATATCATCAAATTTTGATTCCATGTCCATTGAGGAAGCAAGTGGTAGCAGTAGCAAACGAGTCCCAACATATGGGAACCATGAAGACTGTTGAGAAGATTGTGAAGTGTTTTTTATGGCCTGGACTTCACAAGGATGTTAGCAGGTTTTGTCAAGAATGTCACACCTGCCAAGTAGCTGGAAAACCAAATGAAACCATTCAGAAAGCCCCCCTACATCCTATAGAAGTTAGAGGAGAACCCTTTAGGAAGGTGATTATAGATGTGGTTGGGCTGCTTCCAAAAACAAAGAAAGGAAATGAATATCTGTTAACATTAATGTGTCCTGTGACAAGGTATCCTGAGGCAATTCCAGTGAGAAGTATAAGTTCCAAGGTAATTGCTGAGAAGTTGGTGGAGTTTTTCTCCAAGTTTGGAATACCAGAAATTGTGCAAAGTGACTGAGGGACGAACTTTACTTCTAAATTGTTCCAGGATGTGATGAACTTGTTAGGGGTGAAACAACAGCTATCAACTGCTTATTATCCAGAGACTCAAGGAGCCTTGGAAAGGTTCCACCAGACATTGAAAAGTATGTTAAGAAAATACTGTTATGACTCAGGAAGAGAATGGGATGCTGGTTTACCCTTAATGTTGTTTGAAGTTAGGAATGGTTATCAAGAAAGTATGGGATGTTCACCAAATAAGATGATTTTTGGTTGAGAAGTGAGAGGTAAATTGAAGATTCTTGCAGAAAATGGGGAAGAAAATCAAGAGGAAATCCGAGGAGAAGATATGAAGAACTTGAGGAAAAGGTCAAGGGAAATTAGAAAATTCTCTTTAGAAAATCTGAAAATAAGTCAAGAGAAAATGAAAAGAAGATATGATGCTAAGACTAAACTACGAAGTTTTAGTGTAGGACAGCAAGTTCTAATATTCTTACTAGTGAAAAGATTTCCTATTACCAATAAATTTCAAAGTCCTTATAAGATTGAAACACTAGGAAGAGGGAAACGACAGAGGAAGATGCATGTGAATCTTTTGAAACCTCACTTCTCAGAGACTAAAACTGAAAAAGTTTCAGTAACACAGACAACTTCATCTACAGATGATGATGATGGATACGAATTGGGAGCTGAAAGCAAGATGAAGAATTCTTCAATATTACAAAATCTAGAGGATAAACTAAAACATCTAAGTGTTGAGCAAAGTAGTGAATTAAGTGAAGTGATTAAAAGTTCCCAGAATTTTTTGCAGATGTACCTAGGCATAGCGATCTGACAAAACATAAGATAAATATCAGAGTAGATGCAAAACCTTTTAAACAGAGAGCATATCACCTATCACCTTTCCACTGAGATGTTTTGAAGAAAGAAGTTGAGTATTTGTTACAGCATGGATTAGCAGAACCCAGTTCAAGTCATTGCAGTTCTCCATGTGTGTTAGTGAAGAAACCAGATGGCTCCTTGAGGATGTGGACTGATTATAGGAATCTGAATTCCATCAGTGTGACTGACAATTATCCCTTGCCTCATATAGATCAATTACTTAATAATATTGGGCAAGCCAAGTTTGTTTTCAAAATTTGTTAAAAGAGTATTATCAAATTCCCTTAGATGAGAATGCTGAAGTGTTGTCAGCTTTCATTACTTCTTTTTGACTGTATCAATACACTGTTTTGCCATTTGGTCTGATGAATGCACCTGCAACATTTCAACGAGAGATGGATCAACTGCTATGATTCACAGAAGGAGTGGGTGTATAACTTGATGACGTAGTGATTTATTTTACAACTTGGGAAGAGCATCTGAGGATTTTAAGAAAAGTTTTCAAGAAACTAGGGGAAGCAGGACTAAAAATCAACCTAGAAAAGAGTGAGTTTGGAAAGTGTTCAGTATCTGGGATTTTAAGTTGAGAAAGGCATTCTCGCTCCTATTGACACTAATGTAGAAGGTATAGTTAAGGTTAGCCCCCACCCCTACTACCAGGAAACAACTACAAAGGTTTTGGGACATGGCTGGATTTTACCTCTGATTCTGTCAGAATTTCTCAGCTGCAGTAGCTCCCATAACTGACTTAGCCAGTCCTCAGACAAAGTTTGTTTGGAATACAGAATGTCAAGAATCATTTGAGATGGTTAAAGCCATTTTAACTTCAAGACCAGTACTTTAAGCTCCAGACTTCAATAAGAAGTTTGTGGTGCACAGTGATGCATCTGACTGTGGAATTGGAGCTGTTCTACTTCAAGAAGATGGCATTAATATCTTACACCCATTTAGTTTTATGTCTTTGAAACTGCAAAAGCATCAGAAAGTATATTCAACAAAAGAAAATGTAACTTTAGCATTACTCACAGCATTGAAAAACTTTGAAGTGTATGTGAACAGGACCAAGAATGAAGAAATTTAGTGCTATCTAACCACAACCCCATCAGTTTTATTCAGAAAATGAACAATCGTAATCAGAGATTGACAAGGTGGTCTTTGTGCCTGGAACCATATAATGTAAAAGTGAAGCACATTTCAGGAAAAAAATAATGTAGTTGCAGATTATTTTTCCCGTTGTGAATCGTTGGATTCAAACCCGAGATATTTAATCTCCTGGGGGAAGGAATCTTCATGATATTCTCTTGTAAAATGCATAAAGTATGATTTTTCCAGAAGGTTATTTTATTTTGGTATATGTTTTCGTCGTATGGAAGCTTTATTTTGTTGCTAAAGTCTATTTGTCTGTTGTGAGAGGGACCTCTGTAGTATATTTCAGTCCCTTTATTAATAGCTTTCTCGATAATGTGTGGTGGATAGAGCAGTTGCATTAGGTGTTGGTGGATGCCTAAATAAAGAATTCAACATGATCCGCCAACACCTTCAAAACAAGATTTATCCAGATCATACAAAATTATTATAATGCAGTCAGTATTAAACTAATACCGAAAAATCCCTTAACCATTGGGTCTTTCTTTAAGTGTATAGAACAGTTAAGTCCCTTCTTGACCTCTAATGCAGTATATAAATATACTTGCCCAAAGTGTACCTCTGGGACTTATGTGGGATCTATGAAGAGGTTACTGAGGGTCAGAATCGATTCTCATCACGGAATAAGTTTTCGCACAGGATGTAGGCTCTCCAACCCTGAGCATTCAAATATCAGGAATTATGCAAAAGTTGGCAAAACTCATATTGAGAGAGATGATTTTTGCATCATAGGGCAAATGCAAAATCCTCACGAACTGCCCATTCTAGAGTCATTGCTTATTAAACAGCTAGTTCCCTAGTTGAATAACCAAACTTCTTCGATCCAACTGTACTTTAGTTGACGTGTCTCTTTCTGTTTCCTCTCGTGCCATTCAATCTTCCTCTCTCTAAACTGAAGGTTGGTCGGCGGTCTTAGCTTTTAAATACATCTTTCTAATTGTAAATTTTAGTCTTTTTACTGCCTATTTTAATTTTTTTAAGATTGTTTTATAATTTTATGATGCTTATTGACAGATTCCCAGAAGATGTAATAAAGGTAATATTACGAAACGTCGGAATAAAGATGAAAAAATATAGAAAATGGCCTGTTTCCTTAGTCACCTGTGATTATATATATATATATATATATATATATATATATATATATATATATATATATATATATATATATATATATATATATATATATATATATATATATATATATATATATATATATATATATATATATATATATATATATATATATATATATATATATATATATATATATATATATATATATATATATATATATATATATATATATAGAGAGAGAGAGAGAGAGAGAGAGAGAGAGAGAGAGAGAGAGAGTGAGTTGTATTCTTCTCAATCACGAAGATAAAATATCTCTATGTACTCCACAATGAAGACGAAGGAAAAACCAGAGGAAAAAGGAAATAGAGTTCTTAATTTATCCCAATAGTTTCGCCTTCCATCAGGCCTCTTCGGGTGAACTTTACTGAATAATCATTTTAAGGAAAACATATACCAGACATATGGTTACATTTGACTTCAAGACTTACACGAAACATAAACAAGAAAAATGGTTAAAGGTGCTTACAACTGTTACAGGATAATATAAACTATAGATTGTCTATTACATAGTTCGTCTAACAGAAAAGGTTATCAATCTAATGAGGCTAGACAGGTAATCAAGTGAATGCCTAAGTCAATATATTACATAATTTGTACTGATTTTTCATGATATGTAGAAAGAGCGAGTCTGTCTTGAATAAGCCTATACTGCCATCAAAGTTATTGTTTTCACTATGTTGAATCAGGCTGTTTCTGTTAGATTTCTCTCTATAAAATTATTGTTTCTGAACAAGATTCTTTCTTGAGACCACTGAATGGATAAAAACATTCTCTAGCAAGTTTACTAATGGCATTGTTTCTTTGATCGGTAGCGATACTATAATTATGTTGTGAAATTCGTTTCTCAAAAGTTTTTGCTGTTTGTCCAATATAAAATTTATTGCAACCACAAGGAATTTTGTATACTACCCCGTTGTCATATATAGAGCTGTTTCTTAATAAAGTTCTGCCGATGGTATTGCGACAGGAAAATACAACAGTCACATTTAGTAATTTAAGTGAGTGGATAATATGATTGAAGGTTTGCATGTATGGCAAACACAGTATATTGCTATTAAAATTCCTATTTCCACTAGTGGAATAAAAAGATTTTTTGGCTATCAAGAAACACTCATCTATATTGTGTAAAGTAAAATTGTGCTTAAGACCTAATGCATATATAAAATCTATCTTGTCATCAAAAAGACTGATGGGGATATGACTGACATAAGAACCTCAACTCTGGGACATTACCTTCATTGGGAGACGGATTCCTAGTCTTCGGGTGCCCGCGGGCGGGCGATAGGTTGGGGGGCAGCCAGCAATGGAGGGTAGTGTTAAGGGGCTCCCTACAAAAGTAACTGGGGCTCTGGACAGCCATATGGAACAGCAAGGGCCAGCTCAAGGGAGCAAAAGAGAGGACAAAGGTGCTCTGGTAAGATCCAACGTCTTCTAAGCACAATATGACCATGTGTTGCTCTTTTATCTTGTTGGAGGATTCAGATCCTGCTCCTTGTAGATGGTGCAGTGTGGCAGCAGGACCTCGCTTTCTATAAAGGTCGCGCACGTGGGACATGGGGTTGTCTTGGCCCAGGTGTTGAAGATGGTGCCAGTCACATGGGTCAGTCGCTAAGTGCGGGAGTCGCTTTCTCTTTTGACTTTTTGACTTTTCTCCTTTGCCGGATTTGCTTGCCTCAGGCGGGATTAGCATCTCTGACAGAACAGCATCTGAAATCTTTGGGCAGTCGCTTGGACAAAGAAAAGGGATTAAGAGCTCACCCAATAGGATAGTGATGAGAGGGGTCAATAGGGGCTAATTTTACCCACAGTTAACCATTATGGTTGAAATTAAAGCAATGGACATTATTTCGATAGAACGTAAAGTGTTCTTATATTATATATTACTGTACTTCTTGGAGGATGAGATGGCATGTGCAAGGTTTACCTTATAATATATATACAGTTTTTTTTTTTATTCAAGAGACAAAGTGCTGTTTCACATGCAAAGTCATTTGACAGATATTAGGATGAAAAGTCGATATAGCTCACGACTGGGTGCTTAACTTTTAGGAAACTCTGTTATCATAATAAAAAAAAGTTATCCCAAACAAGAGATGACCTGCTAAAACCTCTGAATCTTCTCCCATTATAAAACGCTTCTTTGATTCTGTAATGCATCTTCTGATAGTGTCGAAATACTATTTTCATGAAAGATATTGAAGAGTGAAACCGTACTTTTATCACTATCGTTATGCATCTTTGTTTTATTATAACACGAAAAAGCATAACTTTTCTTCTCTGAAAAATAAACAAAGTAAAAAAGAAAAGACAGCCAACACAACTCCAATTCTAGTCAGAAAGAAATACCTGGAGTGACCTGGCTTCCTTATTTCAGGTCTTTTGTTCAAAACTGCGGAAACAGGACGCGCTATTGTGAGGGAAAGGCAACCGGAAAATGTAATTAACGAGATAATGAAACGTTGGCCTCTGGCTCCTGAACCCTCTGCTTAGAAATAATTTGGGATCTATCGATGGCCATCAGTCTATATTCTTGACAAGGTAAAAATACGGCTTATTCTTAGCCTAAAGACAAGATTTTTGCTGGGGAAAACGTTGCGAAACTGATTTCCCTCTCGGTGAATTGAGCAGAGAATTATTAAACGTATTTATGAAATTAGCACTGAGAGGATTAATGTTGCAGTTTTATCAAAATTCAATAAAATTCCTTGAAAGTGAATTCCCTGCGTAGCTTTTTGTAATCATGACGTAGATATATTTTGCTTCAGAATAAAATTTCAGGATGCCGAACATCCATAATTCTCATGTGAGCTGAATTTCATAGGAATTTTGTAACAATTGACATGTAAGTAAAACAATGTAAAAGTATTCAACAAGATTTTATATATATATATATATATATATATATATATATATATTATATATATATATATATATATATATATATATATATATATATATATATATATATATATACATATATATATACATATACATATATATATATATATATATATATATATATATATATATATATATATATATATATATATATATATATATATATATATATATATATATATATATATATATATATATATATATATATATATATATATATATATATATATATAATGCCGATGTTTCATTTATTAAGACCCATTGGTCCCCAGAGAAAATGTGAAAGCGTGATAGCTTTATATGCATGATAGCGACAAGGATCTTACAGGTAAGGTTTCCAATAATAATAAAGCCTCACACCAGTTAGATGGAGTATGCTTTAAAGGAAATATTCATCTCCCATTGTGAAAACATTGTTTGAAGATATCGAATATTATTGATGCATATGATGTATATATATATATCTATATATATATATATATATATATATATATATATATATATATATATATATATATATATATATATATATATATATATATATATATATATATATATATATATATATATATATATATATATATATATATATATATATATATATATATATAAAATCTATGTGTGTGCAGATTCGATACACATACATAAACTGTAGTCAAAGTATTCCTGCCCTTGACTACAATTTATGTATACACACACACACACACACACACACACATATATATATATATATATATATATATATATATATATATATATATATATATATATATATATATATATATATATATATATATATATATATATATATATATATATAATTTTCAATTTCATTAAACAATTCATTAAACAATGTCTTTAAAATAAAAGATAGTTAACTACTTTAAGACGGTCTCTCTCTAACTGGTATTAGGCTTTATCACTATCGGAAGCCTTGCTCTTAAGGCCCTTGTTTCTGTCATGACTATAAAGTTATTGCATTTTCCTTTGGGTACCCAAAGTGAAATGGATCTCAGTAAATGAAGAATTGGCACCATTATGAAAGGAAAATCTGTTCTTAAATCCTTATAATCAATTCTATTGCAGAGATAGGACAGTAGGTCCCTTGCCCTCTAACCTTTACACCAGGTGAACTGTTTGTCAGAAGGTTGCCTGCTCTCCCTAATGCAGATTTGGCTTTAACACCCTGGGGGCTCCTGTAATGATTTTGTCTTTAGCAACAGGATTGGTTCAATGGTTGGGATCTATACTCCATTACGATTTGCCGCTTCTGGGTGTTTATAGGACAGATCCTTGATAGATGGCAAGGTTCTAATTGCCAAGCAGTATATTTTACTTAGGAAACAGCAATGGAACCAGATCTGTCCTTTTATATCATTCTTTTTTGTAAGCCCAAGCAGGATTTCTCCCTTGCATTCTAGATTGAGTCTCCTCTCTCATATATATGTAGTATATCTTAATGAAATTTCCCCTAATATGTTGGGTTAAGAGAAAATGAAACAATGTTATGGTCAAAACCACCCAAACGATATTAAATCAATGATTATCACATATATAGAAAACTTCCATACAATCCTCATACAGACTGCTCAACCTTTAACTGGCTACTGCTATAACCTTGTTGCCATAGTGTATAATGCTACCTGCACAATAAAACTCAGGAATGATTCCATAGCTTGGGACACTGTTGTACTATATTCTTAAGGAGAAGAATTACTAATGATAATGTGAATTCCTTGGTATATGAGCGACGTGGCATAGAATAGCATAAAATCTATATCACATGACGCCTATGCCTACCAGTTTCTGGCAAGTTAACATTTTGACTGTTTTTGCAGCTTCAGTTAACTATATTACATGGACATTGCTAACCTAGAAAGTACAAAAGGTTTAGAAAAACAAATAGATCAATGCAACGTAGCCAAACCCATATTAGGCCTCATGGGAAGGCTGTGTACCCTATGGTAGGATGAAATTCTCTTCAATTCTTTTATGAGGGTCAGCTGCATTGATACTTCTAATCATCTAATGTGTGTGTTTTTTTTAGTAACTTACATTGCTTTCTTATGGAAAATGCATTTTATTTGCTATGGGCAGTTTAAACGTAACTATTTGCCAGAGATATTTAAACAATCCAACTTTGTTGTTTCTTCAGGTAACTTGAAATGTCAATACATTCATATAAAATTCAACCTTTCACGTGATTTTTTATACATTTAAGAAAAAATTAGATGTAACTTCAAGATATCTCCTTCCTAGTTTTCAGGGATGTAATAGATCATTTACAGTCCCAACGTGTTTTGAAATAAGATGTGATTTACCTGAATGTTGGTTCACCTTTTCCACGTAACGATAATGAAACATTCTTTGTCTGGGGTCTTATAGTGATTACAATTAATTTTTTTTCTATTTCATATAAATGAAAATACAAAGTACCGCGAAGAAAATATAAATTTCATATTTCAAGTTTAAATATGACGAATAAAATTAATGTATTTATTTTATCAGCCATTTCCCTTTTAAAATTAAAATAACATCCATTTTCCATTCTTTGTTACCCAATAGTCTGCTAATACTCCGTAATAACGTTAGGAGACTTTTTAACAAAGTAATATCAGATATTTTCTATTTTAAGAGAGTTTAAAGTTATTTGTCACAAAACAGAAAAAGAAATGTTTCCAGAAGAATGGATGTTTAAAATAATTGGACCCTT
Source organism: Macrobrachium rosenbergii (assembly GCF_040412425.1). Lineage (NCBI taxonomy): Eukaryota > Metazoa > Arthropoda > Malacostraca > Decapoda > Palaemonidae > Macrobrachium > Macrobrachium rosenbergii. Next base: position 64,987,056 of record NC_089781.1, on the reverse strand, counting down.
GGCACTTTGAAGTGACAGAATTTAAACAAAAAAAAAAAAAAAATTCTACACACAAACATTTCGACAGAAATCTGGCAGAGGGAGTAAAAACACGTAGCATTTCAAGAGGAGTTTGGAGAGAAGTATTCTAGAGAAACCTGAGGCTCAGCATATCTAAACAATATGTATGTCGTTTGTTTGGCCATAATCACCAGTAAAAATCCATAAATTAGTGAAGAGAAAAAATATTTTCAAAGGTAAACTGAAGTTACCATCAGTTCTTAAATATTTGTTACATAAAATTCAGTATTCTTATTGGTCGAAGTGTCGTCATCTAACAAGCAATCAAAATCTCTACTTTATATTTCATATCAAAAAGTTAGTACTATGTACAGTTTTTCAATACCATTTTACCTTACTTTATGCACTTCACAATTAATGCGCTTTCTAATTTTCTTAAATTTTTAGTGGACTTCACTTTAGTTTTCATGAAGAATTATAATAACAATATTAACAGAATACTGAAAAGGAAAATTTTAGTGTTATATATTGACAAGGATTAAATACAAGCGTTTTTATGCTGTGAAAAAATAAAGAAATACCAGCAAAGCGCATAAACAGGTGTAAAACTTTCGTAATGGGTCCTGGCGCATAGATTAATCTTATACGGTGTCACATGCTGACATTTAGTGAGATTTATGTTGCGTTTTCGTGTTATTTTAATGCATCCATCTAAATCCAGCTATAAAACAAAATCAGTATAAAGTTTTTTCCCCCAATTGGAAACGTATAACTATGTGCATCATCTATATACCGAACATCTTTATATTTTACTTTTAGAGTAGAGGTGGCGCAAGTAATTTGACTTAGGCGTGGAGAATTTGTGTAGGATTCAAGTAAATATAATGTGAAATATGCTTTGTCACCTAACACTGAGTCTAGAAAAAACCATGATTTTTATTATTTTGCATTTTTTCTTATATATCATATTCCCTTAATCATCTTATACAGAGAGAATGGAGAGATTTTGTTTATGAACCCTCAGTTACACATCAAGTAAGAAGCAGTTTTTAAGCCATTCTTTGAAATTATCTAATGATATAATAATTAAGTTTAAATACATTTATGATTTTTTTTATACTACTACCTGATCTGGAGACGATATGGTGTTTCCTGTAGTTATTTTTTTTGTAATCGAAAGGTAGGTATGAAATTAATTTAGAGTTAAAAATCGTCTAAAACAGGTATAAGATTTAAGTCCAGTTTGAAACGATTATGCCAATAATAAATTCCGTAGGAGGGGATGACGTGACTTGAAATTTTAGATAATATCAGAATTAAGTTCATTATAAATACAGAAAGAATACTGGGATATCTTTCTGCACAATACTTGATTCACACATGTAAGCGACATTCGGACTGAGCTCCTGATTCTTTTCACATTTCTTGAAACAAATATACAAAATCATTAAGTGTATATAACTGTATTTTAATAAGTTTTCGTTATCTTTGTCCCATAAGCCATGAAATCTAGCATCAAGTGAAATCAGTTTAATCTTTAAATGCAAATTTTCACTCGGCAACGTTCAGCTTTTTAGAGGCACTATGTGAAGAATAAAGTCATGCAATATGTTTCCACAAAAGCTTCTTATTTAGTTACTCAAAAAATAATACTACTGCTAATGTAAACGTAATAGTTTCTAATAATAATAAAAAAATATATATTGATATAAAAATGAAAATACAACTGTAAGACTCCGAGAGCCTAATAGGTTGAAACTGCAGAGAGGCAGTTTTCAGATTAGTATTCATGTTATTTAACTTTTCTTTTCTTTTGAAAAACATAGAAAGGGCTTTAAACTAAGCATCGACATAGATGTGTGAAAGAGGAATTTGCTATATAAATTAAGAAAGTAAATAAAGAAAATGAACACATCAATATTTGTCTAAAGAAGTGACAAATGAATGTTGATTGAAAAAATATTAAGGTCAGTAGATCTTGGCCATTATACCGGATTATCACAAGATTAAAATCATCATCATTATGATCATCAAATATATATAATTAGAAATATAGACGTACATAGTTACGGAAGTCACGTAATTTAGTACTATATATAATATATATCTCAACATCTCAACGAACTATGGATATATATATATATATATATATATATATAGCATACATATATGTTATATATATATATATATATATATATATATATTATATATATTAATATATATATATATATATATATATATATATATATAAATATATATATGTATATATATATATATATATATATATATATATATATATATATATATATATATATATATATATATATATATATATATATATATATATATATATATATATGATTATTATCACTTTTGTATGATTCATTTATCACACATTACCACAGGTGAGAAATATATATATATATATATATATATATATATATATATATATATATATATATATATATATAGAATAAATTTGACTTACTATCTGGAAAAGAATTCTGTGGGGATAAGACATCACTGGCATCAAAGTAGGTGGAGATGGTGGGAAGGTGGTCACATGTAGAAATAACCAAGAACGACAGATATTAGTGTCTAATCCATAATTTTCGAGGTCACTAAGGTGAATAGTGCCAATCCCAATACCCTTTAAGCCCAACTTCAGCCCCAATAGGAATTGGGGGTGAGAAGGAGTGAAATATAAATTGTAAAAAAAATGCTGGGAAATGTACTTGAAGCAACTATCTTAACAGGAAAGGGAGAGAGAGAGAGAGAGAGAGAGAGAGAGAGAGAGAGAGAGAGAGAGAGAGGAGAGGGGGTGTTACGGAAGAGAGGGAAGAGAGAGAGAGATAGAGAGAGAGAGAGAGAGAGAAGAGAGAGAGAGAGAGAGAGTGAGAGAGAGAGAGAGAGAGTTTATAGTTTGTCATTCAGAGTTTTCCTGGGCAGCACTGGGTTGGTGGCTGAACTTGGCCTTAGGGGGCACCGGGATTGTCACTATTCATCTCAGTGACCTCGAAAATTGTGGATTAGGCACTAAAATCTGTTGTTTTTTTGTTATTTTTTCATGGCACCACCTTCCCACCTCCACCTCCTTTGGTGCCAGTGATGTCTTATCACCACAGAATTCTTTTCCAGATAGTAAGTTAGATTTATTCAAATTTATATATATATATATATATATATATATATATATATATATATATAAATTTATATATATATATATATATATATATATATATATATATATATATATATATATATATATATATATATATATATGTGTGTGTGTGTGTGTGTGTGTGTGTGTGTGTGTCTGTGTGTGTTTCTATCCGTCTGTATTTTGTAGGGAATTTAGTTTCTTTAGAGAAATGTTTCATCAACCCGGTAATTAGGTTTTCGGTTGCATTGTCCTCAAAATAGAGCTTCTTCTTTCCTTAGCTTTTGGTTAAAGGTATCTAAGATGGAGAAGTTTTATGAATTTCTTTTATTTCTGACGAAAGTTATATATATATATATATATATATATATATATATATATATATATATATATATATATATATATATATATATATATATATATATATATATATATATATATATATATATATATATATATATATATATATATATATATATATATATATATATATATATATATATATATATATATATATATATATATATATATATATATATATATATATATATATATATATATATATATATATATATATATATATATATATATATATATATATATATATATATATATATATATATATATATATATATATATATATATATATATATATATATATATATATATATATATATATATATATATATATATATATATATATATATATATATATATATATATATATATATATATATATATATATATATATATATATATATATATATATATATATATTATATTTATACACATACACACACACACACATATATATATATATATATATATATATATATATATATATATATATATATATATATATGCATATGCAGAGAGAGAGAGAGAGATTCTGCGTGTATGTGTGTGTGTATGTCTTGCATTTCCCTGTTTCTTATAGATACTGACGGTTGTTTTTTCTCTTTTTTCCAGTAGTCAAGTATGGCTGTGCCACCCTGCAAACAGTAGTAGCAGAGGAGGAGTAAAGGACAGATGAGGAGGGGGATGAGGCAGCTGGCACTGGCAGCCAAGGTCCCACCGTTCAGAGGAATTAGGTGAAGGGGGACATCAGGAACCCACACCTGCCACCTTATGCACATGCAGGAACGTTGACTATTCCTTCCCCTTTCGTCTAGTATCAGACTAACCTTTATGCTAGGCAGAGCAAACTCAGGACGCCCTACAAGACTGATACATCAGAAATGCGTGTGTTCATCATCATCCTGATCTACATGGGCTTGGTCCACCTTTCTTCCAGTGAGGACTACTGGGCCACTGATACAAGGGTGCCACAATTGGCAGACTTTATGTCCTCAAAGAGGTTTCAGCTCATGTGAGCAAGAATTCATTTCACTGATAACCAGCAAATTACAGCCCCTTAAGACAGCTTTTTTAAGGTCAGGCCAGTCATCACTGCCATCACAAAGAATTTCCTGCACATCCATGAAACACCTTATCAGTGTGTAGATGAGGTTATGCTGGCCTATAAGTGAACTAGGGCTATAAATTTACGAAACTATATCCTTAATAAGCCAGATAAATGGGGCTACTGCAGGGCTAGTGTAGATGGCATTTTTCATGATACACTCATGTATCAGGGACGTACTACCTTCATCGTCCACACAGTCCAGTTGCCTGAAGAACATGAGTGCCAAAGTGGTCACCACCCCTCCTCAGGACAGTCAAGCATCCAAACAAAATATATGTATATGCAGAATCTTCAGCAGCTATGTTGGTATTGCCAGGGAGATCAGGACAGGATACCCTGGTCTCATACCAACTGCCCAGCTCAGCAGCAAGAAGACCAAATGAAGCATCATGGACTACAGGAGTTGTAATGATGTTCTGGCATGAAGTGGAAGGACAACAAACTATTCAACATGCTGTCAACTGATGCAGGAGTAGAACCCTTGACATCTGTTAAGAGGTAAGATAGAGATGCCAAAGAGAAGGTTGATGTCCCGTGTCCTGATGTGATAAAGCAATACAATGGTATGATGGGTGACATCAACAAGAGTCACATGCTCACCCATCTTTACAAGACGTCCCTCAGGTCAAGATACTGGTCACTCAAGATCTTCTGATATTGCATTGATGTATCTATTGCCAACGTCTGGCTAGTCTAAAAGAGGGACATCGCAAGGCTGAATGAGAAACCCACGCCCCTGAAGAATTTTTTCCATTCCATCTCCAGGTACTGCAGGATGCATAGGAAGCCCAGAGTTTTCTCTCATGCCATGAGGAGTTCAGATGACACTCCTTCAATACCCACTCCTTCTACCTCTGCTACTAAGGAGTCTGTTGGGAAAGTGGCGCTCCCAATCAGAGGTCAGAGGTCACTGTAAGTGCCAGAAGCTGTTAGGACTGATACCTCAACTCTCCATGTAACGGCCTTCTTCTCCATGAGGCAGACTTGTAAGAACTGCTCCACCAAGAAGAATATCCACAGGTCCAAGTGGATGTGCATCCTTTGCAATGTGGAACTGCATCTTTCTGATGACAGGAACTGTTTTTCATTGTATAATGATGTTGTGATATAAGCATGGACATTATTTTTAATACCTTTTTATTGAAGAATTTGACTATATATTTTACTGGTAATGTAGATGTAGTTTTTGTAATGTTTTTTCTAGTAAAGGTAAAAAATTAGTTCACGTTCCTTTCCTTGTGTCTTATTTATTAAAACATGGTGAAATGATGCATAAAAGCTTGAAGTATTAATATAATAATGCTTGGAAATTAAGAATAATGTAAAAATTAAACAATCTAATTATAAACATGAGAGGTAAAGGTACTGAACATGAAGGATACTGAAATGTTTTAGAAGGTAATCAAAATTTCTTGAAAAAGTTTATCTCAATTGGGCAAAACATCCAATTCAAGATTCAGCTGTCAAAAGCCAATTCCCGTGAACTTAACAGTGGTCCTGTTGAGGACACTTCGTTGAGGGGGGTGTCTATGACCTCATTTTTGTAACATTTCAAAAAATACACAGGATTATAAGTGCCTTAGATGTGGTTGTACTACAACATACTAAGAGCAATTTTTGCTGCCATCAATATTTCCGGTAATGCCCGCTAGAGGGTTAAAAGAGAAGGATGCCAAAATCAAATGAGCCAATCAGGACAGTGCCATGGCACTGGCCCAACACCGAGCCAAGCATGCCTCCCTGGTCTCTGTTCCTTCCATTATCTCAAAAATCAACAACCTCATGTCTAAATGGAATGAAGCAGAGCCAGAGGCATGGCTGGACCACGTGGAAACACCCTTCTCTGAGTATAATCCAACTGACACTGAGAAGGCCATAATTCTTGCAAAATGCATGGCCAGAAAGGGTCAAGACACCATAAATTCCTTAGAAAATGGAGACAAGGGAAACCCTGAGGCTGTCAGGAAGGCCATGGCAACGGCCTATGAGATTATGCCAGAGCAATGGAGACAAAGATGGCGAGGTCTTCCCAAGGAGGTTAGCCAAACCTAACCCAAGTGGTCTTACAAAAAGAAATGAGCCTTGCGGAAGTGGGTTGATGCCTTGAAGTGCAAAGAATTCAAGGATATATTGAATCGAATGCAACTTGAGGACTTCCTCTATTAAGCTCCTGGACCCCTGGCCCTATACATTGGTGTGAAACAGCCAAAAATATTCACTGAGTGCTGCCGCTTGGCCGATGCTTTCAAGACATACTACCCATCCTCCAGCAACTTAAATAGGTGCATAGTTCCTCCTAACCCCACTGCCTTGGCAGTCCAATCCACAGACAGCACATCTTCATCGCTGCCTGTATGTACTCATTGTAAGAAGCAGGGCATTTAGAAACCCAGTGTAGAGTTAAAGGGGAGCCAATTCAAAGCCCCCTCTAATCAGAACTCACTGCCTACAAAAACTATAACCGGCCCTTGTAGAGATTATAGCTAGGTTTACTGCCATACCTGCAAGAAATACGGGTATTCCGCAAATTTCAGGGATTGCCCTGGGATGAAAATGGTGCTGTTGTTGCTGTGGTGGGCACTCATCCATCCTCTTTATGATCCCCAGCTGTGGGGCCTATTTTTGTTGCACCCCCTTGAGGTTGTTGCCACGCTCAACAGGTCTCTTCATTTGAGGACACTGGTGCTCAAATTTCCCTTATAAGGCGAGACAAGGTACCCAATGGAGTCATCATCGAAGATGACAAGCCCATAACTATTGACGGCATCAATAACTGGAGACAAACTCCAGACTGTCTGGTTGAGGGTCACCAGGTCCCACAGAAGTAAGATTTATATGACTGGAGTAGCTGACCTTATTCCTGGAGGCTATGACCTCCTCCTAAGACAGGATCCTTCTCCTCAGCCCCTTTCTGTGCCAGTCACGGGTCCTACCATGTTTAGGTCTCCAACAGCTGCTGGTGTAAATTCCAGCCCTGCTGTTGAGCCACTGCCAGTGCCTATGCCTGGCCTGTGTAGTGGTCTGACCAGTCTGGTCGTTGAGCCCTTAACAGAGCCAGATTCTTGTTCTTGTCCAAATGTACAAACATGGATGTCTGGCACTCTTGGTCCTGAGGCCATTGACTTCCCTTTTTCCAGTCCTGTGCCTGAGCTTGCATTAGAATCAGTGCCAGAGCACTCTGTCAATCTCCCGGATGATCGCAATATGGCTCTCCACTCGACTACTGACCTTCTTCCGCTACCAGTGTCCGGCCGAGAGCCAGCCCGAAGTTCAGTAGGGTCTTTTCCAGATTCAGATGACCTCAGCAGAAGATCATTTCTGGGTGTTACCTCGCAACCCGTGCCTGAGTTGGTCCTTGCAACCTGTGAACCTATCTCACTTACAGCCACCTCTTCCTCTTCACTACTGTCCACAGAGGACAAGACTCAGTGGACAACTCTCTTCAAGAAGTTCTGTTTAAGGTGGTCATCCCTGTGGAGGCCATGCAACAAAAGCTAGTAGAAGAAGTTGGCACCACTGTTGTCTAGGTTGTCAGAAGCCAGGGCAGTAATCAACTCAGTTCTTGTTTTGCCAAGATCATGGAACACCCATAGTCACTCCAGGTCTATGTCCCAATGGTAGTGTTACTGTGGGCTCAGGCAAGGGTCTTCTCAACCTCCTCTGGAGCTGCATGCCCAGGTTCCAGCTTGGAGACCTAAGCCTAAAGTGTAAAGGAAAGCAAGGAAGAAAAGAAGTAGGGAGCATAAGAGATTCAGGTAGTTACTAGAGCCACTGCACTCCCATGGCACTCATATCATGTGTCTGTAAAAGTGTCTTATCTTATCAGAGCAATCCTGGCCCCTTGCCCAGGGACAGGTGCCTAGGTTGTTTCCTGACCTGTAACCATAATCATGGGTTGTATTGAGAAAATTTATTTTTACTTTGCCAAGTCTGTTCTCTAGCAGACAGCTAAGGACATTTCCTAGCTCCACTTTACTTACCTTGCATGCTAATGTGTATCTAAAATATAAGTTCTCAACCTCCCTACTATAGCACAAGCAGGACCATTGTATATATAATTATGTCTTCCCCTGTAATCATTCTTTATTGAATTGTGAGTCCCTTTGAAAATCAATTACTTTTAATTTTGATCTAATCTATGTGTAAATAAACCTTAGATTTGTATTAATTGGTCTCTGACTTCTCTTGCACTTACAAGCAACGAGCCACTTAATCTCAAGGTCAAGTAAAATTGTAATATTATTATTATCCCCAGCTCATGCATGTAACTATATATATATATATATATATATATATATATATATATATATATATATATATATATATATATATATATATATATATATATATATATATATATATATATATATATATATATATATATATATATATATATATATATATATATATATATATATATATATATATATATATATATATATATATATATATATATATATATATATATATATATATATATATATATATATATATATATATATATATATATATATATATATATATATATATATATATATATATATATATATTTCTACTCTTTCGTCACAAATCAAAAGAAATTTCCCTAAAATAAACCGATTTCTCTCTTAGATATACCTTTATCCAAAAACTGAAAAACAGGAAGCTTTATTTAGAGGAAGAGGCAATCGGAAAAGCTAATCCCCGGGATGATGAAACGTTTCTCTATAGAAACTAACGTTCATGAAGAGAGTTCTAGGATAGAGAAAATTACATCCTTCGAGGATATGAGGAGAGGATTTTTTTTCTAGAAGGAAAAACCAATGGAAATGCACTTATCTAACACAAGGCCGGAAAAAAGCAAGAAAAGTTGGAGAGGAAGATTAAGTGTTAGGCTTAACCACGGAGGGATCGATAGGCCTTCCGCTGGAAAGATGAAAGGATTTATGAGACAGAAAAAGAATCCGTAGTAGGAATAGACTTCCAAAACACAGTGGAAAATGGAAATGAAAAATCTCTAGATTATGTAATATGATTACTGTTTTCCACAGATGCACCCTGACAAGTGTCATGAGGCCACCTAACAGGTCAAAAGGATAATGAACAAAATAATAACTGCAAAAGATACATAGGAAACTCCTTGCCAAGGAAAGGAATTGGTAAAAAAACAGGTAATTGTGGGATTGCAAAAAAAAAAAAAATGGTATATATTCAGTGCCAATGAAGACGTACTCAAAAGAAGAAACAACCCATATAAGCGTAAAATGTTCCAACCATGTACGAGAAAGTTCAACATACAGGTTTAATTATTAAGCTGAAGAACTATCTTTGCTGTATTTACATGACATAAACAAATTTCCAAAGCTAGATTTAGTAATTAGGATAAAGACAACGGGACTTAAAATACGGAAAGATACGAAAAGAGCAGTTAATATCAAATTCACTATAACTTGCACCTAAGAGAATTATGTACGTACTTTTATCATGACGTGGATTTGAGCCATTGCCTATGAGGAACAGTAGATGGGAGACTGAGACTTACCTTTTTTACCTATCAAGAAGAGAGATATAGTGAATCTGATATGAATTAGCTGTTTGTTTATCGGTAACTAAAAGTATAAAAATGTGTAAACATTTATCTATGAATAGGCATGTGTTACACACTTCTGAGCAATAATGGTAGAGATTGGTTTATTTGGATCCTAATCAATAACAGGAATTCAACATGGATATTATACAAAAGCCAACATTAATTATTAGGTAGGTTCACATGGAAGAAAACCTTTGTATGTAAGTATGGTAGAATGAATCCGACATTGATGGCTTTCCTTTTTTGTGTTTTTATTTCGAAGATTTTCTCCTATTATTGCAGGTTTCACTGAAAGGGTACGGGTTTCTGTTTTTTTCTCCGTTTTAGGGTTCAGGTTTTTAGATTCAGTATTTTAAACAACCCTTATTAAAATGTTTTACAAGATTAATGGATTTTGTCACTGATTGACTGGAGTCTGACCAAATGACCGAAATAATGTGGTTTACCACGCAAAAAAAAAAAAAAAAAATAGCAATGTGTTATAAGGACACAGTATTTTGAATATTAAGAAGTGGAACAGAAAATATCTCTATGATATCAAATGCCTCCAAGCTGAGGTATCTAGGTCTCGGGAAATTAGTGTAACAAACCTCAGCGGGTAGGGGTTTTTAACAAGGATGGTGGGGCATGACAAAAGAGCACTATATGACGGCTTAATGACTGTGTGGGTGAAAATGATCCTAGCAGAGGAAAAATTGCAAATTAAAGGCATATATGGTCTATGAACAGAAAAGAGTTCTAATCAATGGTAAAGCTTTGAAGGGAAAGTATCTGTGCCTGAATTAGTGAGAAAAGGTCGAATGGCTAGTTTTCTGTGTGACTGAAACACAAAGGTATGTAACAAAGTAGAGGCAAAATATCAGTATTTTTGGAATAAAAATTATGTAATTGTAAGAAAAAGGAAAATTTCAAGAGTAAATACTATGTAAATGGCAGGGCAAGTTACTAGGTGTGATACCAAGAATAAAAGTTAATGAAAGTTAATCTCCTTATCAACTAGTTGAAAAGAGGCAGTAGAAGTTTGTATCAAGAGAAGAATAAGGAATTAGGCTATAAAGCAAATCTAAATGATTGATTTGGTTAAAAAAAGGCATGTTAACAATATTGAAGTAGAAGATATGTGAAAAATTGAGAAGATTAAATTTAGGAAAATATTGCACAGGAATCTATTTGTGGTCTTGCATCAAAAGTCTTATTAGATGCATGGGTAAATTGTGCTTGTGGCATATGGATATCCATATATCAAAGGTTTCCATCCACAAGAGTCTGATGGTGAGGAACTGGCTATAGGACCACGTTGGAACTGAAGTTTTGGAGTGGCCGTCCACTTATCACAGAATATATCAATTCTGTTTTAGGAAAACCTTTACACTTTCAGCCTCTGTATACAGTGAAAAAAAAAATCTGGCTGTGTGACGTTTATATAATCGTGTCCTTGACCAAAGATTAGGATTATCTACATTTAATATGACTATGTTGTAGTTACTGGCTCAGCGACCTAAGTAGCTTTTGGATTGCTTGATTATTTTGGATTGACATATCTGTTGTTTGATTGAAAATAAGATCAATCCTTTTCATATATCAAAATAAAACAGTCATACTTATACTATAGAAATTGGGTATTCATATATGTTTATTTCTATGATTTGAAATATTTATATATATATATATATATATATATATATATATATATATATATATATATATATATATATATATATATATATATATATATATATATATATATATATATATATATATATATATATATCCACATGTATATTTATACACACACACACACATATATATATATATATATATATATATATATATATATATATATATATATATATATATATATATATATATATATATATATATATATAAATCAGTGTGAGGAGTCAGGAGTCAATCCATACTTAAAATCATCAATAAAGGGCAGAGGACACACGGATACACAAGCTGACTTTATTCCAACGTTTCGTAATTATCGAATTAATTACATCATCAGGGCTGTTAAAATAAAAAACAAAATTCTTTGTAAAATCACAAAAGCTAAAAATAACGGCTAAAAATTATTCATAAAAAAAATTCAGAAAAGTACACAAACATTAGAATTAAAGAACAAATATATATTTTTTTTAAATCATTACATTAAAATGAAGGTAACAGAATATACATTAAACTAAAATTGAAAACTTTCCGTGAAAGGGGTTACAGAACCTAGAGGAGTGACAGCTTTAAACTAAACGTAAACATAAATAGAAAGGACACAAGTCAGGATAAATATAGAGGATAGGAGGACGTGTGAGTGTTTAACGACGGGACAAGTTGTTTGATGAAAAGTGATTCCAGAATAACAAGGTCTTGAAGGTTGGTGGTATGGCCTAAAATGTAACAGTCTCTATTATCAATGTGTGTTTTACAAATATTTGAGTGATCTCTGATATTAGAATGTGCCTTAAGGTGCGTATCGATCTCATCGTGGAGTAAGCTTCCGTACAGGTAACAGAATTTCAAACCCGGAACATTCCAATATCAGAAATCACAAAATATATATATATATATATATATATATATATATATATATATATATATATATATATATATATATATATATATATATATATATGTATATTAAGAATATCCTCCTACGCCACCTTTTCCCGCAATAATTTAAATTAAAAGGACTAGGTAATTAAAGGTAAATTTAGTATGATTCACTGTAAGAAATTCGCCCCTAAAACCTCTCGCCACTGTCTTTTTTGGGGGAAAACCCCTTTAAACCCCTATTTTGTCCAAAGTGCTGTCAGAAATTCCTTAATTCCAGATAGAGACCCGACCAGAGCTAATCGCCGCCCGAGGGAGGCCAGCTGGTGGGCTGACCGCAAGTGTTCGCCATTTTGAATTCGAAACTGTGCTGCTTGCAGTTCCCATGTGGCAGAGTGATCACAACGCCATCTAGGAAGAGAAAGCTGTAACTTCCGAAGCTATAAAGGTCCCTGGACAGAGAAGATAACTCTCAGAATTGCCGTTGCGGACACAGTGTACAGAGCTCCGTCCCTTGCTCCATTTAACCACCTATACAGGACACATGATGGGCAGTATCCAAAGTAATTTTTGATGTGAATTAACTCACTTGCCCCCCAACCTTACTGGCCCTCATAAGGAGAGAACTTCAGCTCCTACAGAAAGGTAAAGTATCAGGAGTTAAGGTTTTTCGTCAGCCACGTTCGCTATTTTCCTCCCACTGCATTCCTTTCTTTTCATAGTGTGATATAGTTACAGTGAGACCTGTATTGCTTTATATTTTGTGCTCTTTAATTTGCAAAGCATTTATGAGAAGAGTAACGTAATCGCTTGATGTTCAAGTCACTGGAATCGAGTTCAGTTTACGAATCTTCTATGCAATTCGTCGATTCCCTCATTACACGGTTGAGTAACTGTGTTTCGATTACAGATTAGGAGTTTTCACTGTGGACTGCATATCATCTGTGTGTGTAGCAGCCCTCGCTACTTCGTTTGTAGCAACTTTTGAAGCAGGCAACCCATTTGTATTCCCTCCTGGAAATTCCCTGTCATTCGCTCTCGCCTCATTACCTCAAAACTACACTACCATTCTTCTGATGTGTTGTCTTTGTAAATATAAAGAATTAAGTTAAACCCTTGAGTTATCTAATAACATCCCCCTTGAAGTGGCCATTTAGGTGTATTTTGTTGTTTGCAATTTTAGCTGTCCTCAAGGCCAGAGTCCAGATTTTTGTTTTAATCAAGGTAAGGTGCGTATCATCCTAGTATACCCCATTGATCAAACAAGACCCCAGCTTTAAAAGTACAACACTGGAGACCTTCTTGCCTAAGATCTCGCAATCTGTAATGTCCCAGATTGAGTCCTTACCCCTTTTGGCAACGTGCAGTTATCAGCTAAGAGCTGAATGCGAGACAAGAAACGAACCTTCTTAATTAGCATAAATTTCCCTACAAGCGCACAATTGATTCATTTCCACAGTAAATATTGTGTTATTATATTTACTTTTTTGTTAGGCACGAACAAAATTGTAGCTGAAATAGAGTTAGGAATTGTTAGAACACGTGCATGCATCCAATTTATAAAGAAGAGAGAGTTATTAACCTTTACACAAGATTTTGTGCTATCACATGTTAGCTGCATGTTTTAAAACTAGGAAGATAGGAAGCGACACTCATTGAAGAGTTAATAAAAGGAATACTGTCCTTACTGCTTCATGCACTTGGTAAGGACAATTTGAAAGTCCCAAAATACTAGCTAGGCACACATTGCAGCCACATGGGCTAACCCAGCCCAGCAATTTTCATATTGCTGGAGATAGGATATTTTTACTCTCTCTCTCTCTCTCTCTCTCTCTCTCTCTCTCTCTCTCTCTCTCTCTCTTGTAGAGGTTAGGAATTCTCTAGGCAAAGATATTATGCTTCTTTATTGAATAAATCTCATAAGCCTGTAAAAACTTGTTCAGGCCAGAGAGCCAAAAATTGTGGTTAGTACTCACATTTGTTTAAATTCCTTCTATAAAAGAAACAAACCGTGAGAAAAAAGAAAGCATACATTCATTCATTCCCCAGAAGTGAGGGAAATCTTCCTAAATTTATCATGCGTCTCATTAAGATTTGTGCAAAGCTTTGCTTGGACAGGTGTCAGCTAAGCCGAGACTCCGTTGTATTTGTTCACTGTATTTGTTCGTTGTTTCTGTTCACGTGCATGTGCTGAACTATCCCTTGTCCCATGTGATCGCTAAAGTAAACAAAATCAGGTCTCTAGAATAAAGTAAATATTTCCTTTTCCCTTTTCCCTGAAGCACGTGAGACATCGGTGGCAGAACATTTGCCCGTGCAGGGTACACTAAGAATTGTGTGTGTGTGTGTGTGTGTACTCGTCATATTCTACAGAGTTTCAGTTTCGCGCTTTTGAAATGAGCACATTCTTTTTTCGTCGCATTTTATGTATTTTTTCTCTCTCTTCCTCTCTCTTGGCCGAAGAGCCAGCTACATTGTTTCTCGCAGTTAATTGCGTATATTTAGAATTAACTTTTCCTATTTGCCTAGAGCAATAAAATTTTCTAATATTTGCTGAACTGCCATCATTATCATTCATTCATGCATTTAACTGTGAATTTCTCGAAGTACCGCTTCCCATTTGCCCCGAGCAAGTTTATAATATTTACTGCAACGCCAGCATAAGCATATATTCAGGCACTGTAACTATTTATGTGAGCAAGTAAATTCAAAAGCATATTAAGCAGTATCCAATTCTACATAAGCCTGTTATTTTAATTCCGCCAGCTCTGACAGTTCTCTGCAAATCATTATTTAAAGTTTGCGTCAAACCTTGCGCTAAAACAAAAACAAAAAAAATCCAAGTCCACTCCAAGACTTTATATTCATGTATTTCACACTCATCCGAATCCTTACGGGACTGATTATTCGAGTTCATTAGAACAAACTTAAGGTCTTCTTAGACATACTGAATTAGTTCATCAGAACAACTTTGAGTCTTATGAGACCCCAAATCACTCATTTAGCACAAACCCTCAGTTCTCAGGAACTCAATTAACCACATTCAACATGCACAAACCCTCATTCCCCGTAACGCCTTAATTTCACATTACAGCCAGCCAAGCCAGTGCGTGATATAAAATCCACTTACGTCTTTTGAGATACATTAAAATCCGTTCACCACGAACAACTAAGTCTTATTCAGACATATTAAAAAATTTGCTCATCAAAAACAAACTAAGTCTTATCAGACATACTGATTACATAAAGGGTCACACCCATATAAGCATTATCTCATGATGTCTACGACATCCAGAGCCCAGCAAAATGAGGACTTCAAGTTCTACATGTCCGCTGGAAAGGGCATGGGACTGTCAGGACAAGCCCTGAGGGATTGGATCCAAGAGAGAGTATACGATGCCAAGGTGGAAAGAGAGGCAGAAAGACAAGAGAAGGAGAAAGAAAGAATAGAAGAGAAGGAGAAAGAAAGACAGGAGAGGGAGAAGGAAAGAGCTCATCAGCTTGCAATGGCAGCTCAGGGAGTGTGCCACATCCCAACGCCCTCTCCACATTCAACCCTCAGCAGTCTAGGCTCCCTCATAAGAAAATGGGACAAAGGCGAGCCCAAAGCCTGGCTTGACCACATTGAAAAGGTCCTGACGACCTATCAGCCCTCTACTGAAGAAGTGTCTCTGATCCTGGGACGCCACCTTCAAGCTAAAGGTGCCATTGCCTTCAATGCTCTCCCTCCTGAGGATCAAGGAAATCTTGCCCTTGTCCGCCAAGCCATTATAAAAGCTTTTGAAATAACTCCCGACCGTTGGAGGAAAAGGTGGAGATATATGCCCAAAGAATCAGGCCAAACCTGGTCTGAGTGGATCTTCAAAAAGACCCAGGCCTTAAAACGATAGCTAGAATTTCTCAAAGCCACTAGTGTGGAGGACATCCTCGAATTCTTCCAGATTGAGGACTTCTTTTTCGCCCTACCAGCTCTCGCCACCCATTTCTGCAACAAGGCGCCTAAGACAGTGGTCAAATATTGCCGTTTGGTTGACACCTTGGACACCAATCACCCTCATCTTGGATTCCATGGAAGAAAATTATATCGCTCTTCGCCTGCTTCATCCAACTCTCAGCACCCTCCCAAACATGGGCAAGCCCCAAAGAGAGCAGTGTGTGGATATTGCAAGAGAATAGGGCACCCCACTGAACAGTGCCGTTTCAAGGCTGAGGCTCAGACAGAAAATCCTTCTAAGTCCTCAAATGGGACAATACCCCAACGAGCCCCATCTGGCTCTTGGACGAAAAGTAAAGGGTCTGCTCCCTCCCCTGGGGCAGTGACAAGCAAAGATTATAGCAGGAGCTATTGCCCTTCTTGCAAAGCTTATGGGCACACTGCCCAATGGGCAAACTGCCCTAATAAATCAAGTACACCTGCCATTGCTTTGGCAGTTACAAATTCTAAATCTTTGGGCTCTCTAGTCAAAGGTCCCATATATGTGGCACCCCCTCGAGGTAGCTACCCCACATGCCAGGTCAAGGCATTTGGTGACCCTGGTGTACAAATTTCCCTCATAAGGAAAGACAAGGTTCCCTGTGGAGCTAGCATTAACAGACAAAAACTCATCACAATTGAGGGTATCAGTCAATTTAAGATGATACTTCCTACTGTTCAGTTGAGAGTCACAGTACCTCATAAATTCAAAATCTGCAACCTTGCTGTAGCAAGCTACATTCCTGGAGGTTATGACCTCCTCCTGGGACAAGACTTCCAGTCTCCATCAAAAATACAACAATCTGGGTTCCCAAGTCCCTCAAGTTATTCATTGGGCATGAGTAATTCTCAAGAGCCTCCATTCATTCCACTGTCAGTGCCACCTGAATACTCTGTGCAGTGGCCACCTCCTTCCACACAGATTTCAAAGCCCAGTCCTGTGCCAGGCCATGCCCCAGTGCTGGTGCCAAGGCACCCAATCGATCTCCCTCCTGGAGATCCAAAAAGTGACTCTCAATCTCTGCCAGTGCCACTTGAGTGCACTGAGCAGTGTCGATCTCCATCCATCCCGAACGGTGAGCAATCTCCAAATCCTATACCAGTGCCAGTGCCAGAGCACGCCCCAGATCTCCATTTGACAGATCCCACTTCAGATCCCCTCTATTTGCCTGGTTTGGCTCTGCTGCCAGTGCCGGTAAAAGAGATAGATCCTTCTAAATCACAGCGGAAGCTCCCTCAAAGGTATGGCCTCACAACCCATGCCTGAGCTGGTCATTTCAACCTGCGAGCCTCCCACGCCCTCCAGAACATCTTCCTCCCTTTCCCAGTCCTCCACAGACACGAGTGTAAGGATTCTGCCAAGCCTCAACAGGCCAATGAACTCAAGCTTCTGCAACGACTTGGGGCAGAGCCTGTAAAGAGTGCCACTGCTCCGGCCATCAAAGAAGCCGACCCGGGAGGCACTAAGTTGTCCTCCTTAGACTTGGTCTGATTAGTCCCCTACCAAGGAAAACCATCACCCTAAAACAGGTCCACAGAAGAAATTCATGGGTGTAATTGGCTCCAGATTGCCAAAAGGGAGCCACTGAGCTCCTTTGGCACTGGTGCCAACCTGACACAGTGCCACCCCTCTATCCTATGAGGACCTTGGCACCTCTATCCAGATGAGGGTGTCAGGTTTCCTCCCCTATTTAGTTTCCTTATAACTCTGTAATTCATTCTTTTCCTTTAACATTTTTTTCCTTTCATTATTCTGTTCTATTAATCATATTAGTTTACGCCTCACAAAGGCGTAAGCTAATGCAGAGTGGAATCGATAGATATCCCAGTTTGGTAAGTTCTAAGACTTCCCGTTGAGGCCTTTTGGACTAAAGAATGAACCTAGCCATTTCCATAGGCTAAGGAACATAATTTTGACATACTTAATCCCCATCTGTTTACAACAATTAATAATTACTTTGTATCTGTCATTTACTCCTTTGTTATTCTTTTGTGATGAATTGCGACTCCCAGACTCGCAAACTGTGTAAATTACACACAATGTTATACCTCACATAGGTAGATGAGTGCCACAAGGCACCTATAAGGTCAGTGCCATGTTGCCAGTATGCCTTATCAGTGACTCCCAAAGTGAGGTAATCTCTTATTATTGTTCTTTCCTGGTAATTTATAACCTCTGGCTTCCATTGCCAGAACTACATATTGATACATCAAATGTACATATAATATGTGCCCCTGGCTCAAGTGTTATTAATGCCCCGAATGGCACTCAAAAATCGTGGCAACACCTAACAAAACCCACAAATACCTTCATTGTATTGCCTCCTCGAGGCATATTAACCGAATGAACTTGTAGCTAAAAGTTTTGCTAATAAGTGCATGGAGTATTCCGAGTATAACAATATTAACCTCACGGTAGTAGGTTCAATTTTACTTCCAATTATGTAATTAGTTCTGCAATGTAAGTAAAAGTCATACATGATTTTTATGGTTATAATTTACTCTGATATTTAGCAGAAATATTATATTTTAGACTAATGTACCCCTAAGATTATGAAGAGAGAAATTATTGCCTTTTGCGATAACGGAATTTTAGCCATTTCAACCCAACTAAGGGTGTAAATGTCATCAAGGCGGGGAGGTATTAAGAATAATCCTTCCTGCGCCACCTTTTCTTGCAATAATTTAAAGTAAAAGGACAAAGTGATTTAATAAGGTAAATTTAGCATGATTTACTGTAAGAAATTCGCCCCTAAAACCACGGTCGTGGTCAGGTCAGCAATGTTACCTTCTTGTGATTATGGTGAAGCGGGTTCGTTTCCCGCGACCGGGCATCACAGTCTCTTCAATTTCTTGTGCTTGGATCATACGGCTTTGTAGTGACAACCATATCCAAAAAAAGCGGAAATAATTGAGAAGTTAAGAGGGCACTGTGGCTATTACATTTGCACACACACACACACACACACATATATATATATATATATATATATATATATATATATATATATATATATATATATATATATATATATATATATATATATATATATATATATATATATATATATATATATATATATATATATATATATATACTAATGCTTAAGGCTGTGCCTGGGAAAACTCTGAAGGACTCAGATAAAATTTCCGCACTTCCTTATACTAACTGTTCCATCTGTGGATAGCACTTTCATAAATTGAATGCTGAGGGCTTCTGGAACTATTCGAATGCACCTTCCACAGGGTGATTATAGTTTCCCTTCTATGAGGTTGTGTGCCAAGTCAGAGCATCCTAGGAGTTCTATGGGTTCAATGTCATAGGTCTGTCACTTTAACTGTAATAGGCAGGGTCACACCAAAAAGTTTCGCAAGGTGAGATATTGTGGTGTCTGCAAGACTTCAGAGCAAGGTTGGCCATTTTGTCCTGTTCTTAAACGGGATGAATTTAGAAGCATGTCTCAGGGTTCTGGCATTTCTAACAGAAGAGCTCCTCTAGGGGGTTTTTCGAGGGTTTCTAGGGACTGGCAGAATTTTTGAAGGTTCGAACAACGAAAGGGGAAAAGGTGATGGGTGCTTCTTGTGATATAGGACTTCTGACTGAGCACTTAGAGCCAAAGCCAATTATGAAAGGGTCTGTGCATGGTGTTGATGTCCCGGTATTTACTGATACCGTTGAGTCTTAATCTGATGAATTATGATTTATATCAATCAATGTTTTCTGATCGCTTTTGAGGACTACTAAAGAGACAGTATGTGATGTTCAAGCAAATAGGTTGAGTGCTTTGGTTTGCATGGACGTTTGTTTGTCCTTAGGGGGTAAAAATTTTTATAGAACCATTTTTGGTTTTATGAGGGGCTGCTTTTGGGAATATATTGTTCCTGGGTCATCCAGTGTGCCAGTGAAACAGAATCTCAGTTCATACGGGGTTAGGCGGTATAACTGTTGGGTTACCTGGGGGTTTTTCCCTAAGAGGAAATTGATGAGATTAAGGGGAGTGTTTGACAAAAAAAAATAATAATAATCCAAATTTTTCCTGATATTTCACAGACGGACTCTTACACCTCCTGACTGTATTCTCAGAAAATTTTATAAAAAAAATCTGCAATAGTTTTGGAGTTATAAGCCAAAACCGTAACCCTACTATCACTGAGAAAATTACATTTTTCGTATAATGTAATGATAACTTCAGTATATCGGTAGTAATTTCAATTTAGCTATCAAAGAAGAATATCTAAATGTGGTATGTGGCAACTATATCCAGCACAAGTGCATAGAGGCTCTGTTGGGTGAAGGAGTCTACCCACTTGGGCAATCAGTGGCAGCTCAGCTCTCGACGAAGCAAGATGTCGCGCTGCCCAACCTCGCCCATGTTTTGGCACACTTTTCATTCAGCACACTTATATTACTTTGCAAGTAAATTTTTTTGTATTTCTCTTGGCTTTGCAATACTTCTTTGTTCAGAAGAAACCATGCCAAGACCAAGAAAATTTAAACAACATCTACGTTCCGTAATAGAAAGGAAGAAACGATGTCATGAAGAGGGAGGCATCCAAGAGAGAGGATAGAGGGGGACCAGCAGCCTAAATATACAGTATAAAATATAATTCAACATGCATAAAATAACAATCAGAGATAACACCAATATGATATAACATATCAAATTTGTCATAAAAAACTCAAAGTGTGAGACAACTAGCAAATAAATGGACAGAGAAGCAAAAAATGTCATCATAAAACTTTGGAGGACAATATCTCGAAACTAAAGTTATCGACCTTCAAATGGAAGCTCATACGTAACGAATTCACCTATCTCAATGAAACAAAAAGCAAATGAAAGCTAAATAAATTGTATACAAAACTATAGAGAGTTTTTTTATTTTGTCCCAAAAATATTTTTGGGATTTATTTTTCCATGGAATCGATCCAAGATTTTTCAAAAATCGAAAAATATTTGAAGAAAAATTTTAAAACAAATGCTCTATTACTTTATTCTAATCTTTAATACCTGTCTACCACGTAAATTTCAGCTCTTGGGTTGCAATAGTTATGGCTTAGTTTTTTTTTTAGAAATTTTGGGGGGCAGGGGTAGTAGCGAATGGGGGGCAAGAAGCAAAATATGAATACTGACCTTTTTGCTATACATAAGCTAACCAATGCCCAAAATTTCAAATTGATTCATGCAAAAAAAACCAGAGTTATTAATAAAAAACGATTTTTTCAAACGCTCCCCTTAAAGGGGATCATGATAACGGATCGGGTGTTGATAATTTTTATGGGCTGATTCTAAATATGTTTCTGAGGGGAAGAAGTGTTATAAAAAAATTTTATCTGAAGATGTGGTTCGGGGCTCAGGTATGGTTGCTCTGGTGAAAGTCTGAGTGAAAGATGTGAAAATGCCCAGACAGGTGCGTGAGTGAGGGTAGTGAGAAGCTCAAGGTGGTAGTGAGTACGGTTTCTATAAGCAATGTGTCCGATACAGGGGTTACTTGTGTAGAATTGCTAAACTGTAACAGTTCAGTTTGGATATATCAGAAGGCTATATATGTGGTAGATTTTAAGATTGTATTGATGGCAATAATTCGGCAGAATTACAGGTTAGGAGACAGGTTTTAGGGATTGTTTAGGTAATGCTGATTATACAGAGTATAAAGAGGGGGTGGAAAATGTTTTGTCTGAGTTTGTAGATATTGCCGCTCATAAAGGGGATAAGTTGTGGTCAACTTATGTATTAGAACACAAGGATAAGACTTAGCCTATTTTTGTCCCTTTGTATAGGATTCCTTTTAAGATTAAGGAAGAGGAAGGTATAATTAGGCCAAGTTCCTCACCCTTTAATTTTCCATTGTTAGTAGTACCTAAGAAGGATGGCTCGGTACATGTGTGTGTGTGTGATTTTTTTAAGTTGAATGATAAGTCGATCCTAGACCGCTATCCTGTGGCATGTTTGCTAGATTTGTTTGTAGAAATCGGGGGTAAAAAATATCTACTCTTCAATTGATCTGATGTAGGGGTTTTTGCAGGTTCCTCTTAGTGAGGAGAGTCGCAAGTATACTGTTTTTTCTTTGCTGAAGGGAAATTATGAGTTTATGCAGATGCCGTTTGATTTGTCAGGTAACTCTATAACTTTTACGGGATTAGTAAACACAGTTTTGCATGGATTGTTAGGGATGTCTATTTACATCTATATGGACAACATCTTGATTGCCACTGATTCTGTAGAGAACTTTTAGAGGTCTTATGGAAGTTTCTAGAAGACTTAGGTTAGCGCGTTTGAAAATTAAATCAGCCAAGTGTGATTTCTTGAAGAAGTAGATGGTATATTTTGGTCATGTTATTTCTTAGGAAGGTGTCAGATTAAATGGGGACAAGGTTAGGGTGATCATGTATTTTCCTACTCTTAAAAATAAGAAGCAGATTTGTTCTTACTTGGGTATGATGGGATTTTCCAGAGGTTTGTGAATGGTTTTTCCACCTTATTGTCTCCGTTGACAGATGTGCTGAAAGATGATGTGCAGTTTGTGTAGGGTGAGAGGCAGCAGTTGACCTTTCAGAAAATTAACGAAGCTTTAATGAGTCCCCCGGTGCTGAAGTTTGCAGAATTCGCGCAACCTTTCACATTGGTGACAGATGCCATTCACGATGGCATAGGAGCTTGCCTTATGCAGAAATTTGAGGGTAAATTGCATCCCATCATGTTCTACAGTAGGAAGTTTAAGACGCAAGGGAGTAATGCGATGTCTATGTGCACGACGGACAAAGAGGCGTTCGCTGTAGTGTCTATTTTTGTTCATTTTGAAATGTTATTGTTGGACAACAAATTTGAGGTTTCTTGCAGATCATGAGCTGTTGTTGGATCTTTTCAATAAGCCTGATCTTTCCCCTAAGAGAGCTAGGTGGTTTTTGACAATCAGGGATTTTGATGTAGCTGATGCCCAGAGTAGGAGTTTTTATGATTCAGATGGGTCTCATGTTTGTTATGTATCTGCGGATTGCGTAGACTGGGATATTAGTTTAGTGGAGGCTAAACAGGATGAAATGAAATTTTGTTGGCAGACACAAAGGCATTTCATAGAGGGGGAATTAGTTAGGAAAGGTTGTAGGTTGCCTTTTGCAGGTCTAGAGTTAGTGGGTAATTTGTTAGTTATGGAAATTAAATATAAGCTGAGGGTGGTGAGGATAAAGGAGATACAACACAGATAGTTGTCCCAAAGAGCCTAGTGCATGCGGTTTAGGATATTGTTCATTGTAGGTTTGGTAGTCCACATTCAGGTATTGAGAAGACTTGTCACAATGTACAGGGGAAGTTTTTTGGAAGAACATGCTCACATCAGTGGAGGATTCTGTGAGGGGATGTTTAGTTTGCAATGTATGCAGGCCAGTGAGAGTTACTTTGTATAAATTGGGTTCGTTTCCTATCCCTAGTTGACCCTTCCAACGTGTCCATATGGATATACTTTCCAATTTCCATGAGTCTGGTTATGGGCACAGACATTTGTTGGTTATTGTAGATGATTTAACTATGTTTGTATAGATTTTTCCTTTGAAGCATAAGACAGCGGAGGGAGTAGCAGTTGCATTTTTCGAAGGGGTTATTTGCCGTTATGGGGTTCCTGAGGTACTTATTACAGATAATGGGAGGGAATTTGTGAATAAGATGTTAGTTTGTCTAGTGGGGGTTATGGGAATTCTGAAAGTAACTATTAATCTGTATAGGCCAGAAGCCAGTGGGTTATGTGACTGGGCCAATAGGAAGGTAATTGAGGCTCTCAGAATCACTGTACGGGGTAATGATGTGAATTGGGATTAGCATATTGCACAGGTTTAGCATAGCATTAATACTATGGTTAGCGATACTATTGCAATGCCTCCCACTGAAGAGGTCTTTGGCAATCGAGCAGGAGGCACGTTCGATTTGTTATCCATTCCGTCTCGTCGTGGTTTCTACTGCTAAGGAGAGAAATCTGTGCTTTGCTAAGAATCTTGAGTTGAAGACACAGGAAATGGTTGATAGGAGCAATTCAAAGACAGATAATATTAAAGTTGCTATCGGTGACAGGATTTTTGTGAAGATAAATGTCAGGAATCAGTTGAAATATAAATTAGAGCCCAAGTTTGAGGGTCCATTTTGGGTTGTGGAAATAAACAAAGGGAATAGTTCGTTGTTCGAGAAGAAAAAACGGGAGTTTCCAGGTTGACAATTATATCTAAGATCAAGAGGACAGCTTAAAGGTGAACTGATGGGTTCATTTTTTTTTTCTCCTCTTCTTTTTCTTATGTACTTTTATTATCTTTTTATTTTTACATGCAGGTTTCCCAGGAACTTAATTTGGGGGTTTTAAACATGAGAAGACGCTTGTCTGTAGAGTTTTATAGATTTTGGGAGTCTGATTTTAGTCTGTTGTGCTGTTTTTGTTTTTTCTTTCTTCGCAAGTGCGGCGGTTCAACGTAATTCGCCGTTAGAATTTTGGCAATGCCAAGGCAATCTATGTTAAATGAGGCGCAAGGATACCATAGACTTTTTTTTCTGAGTCTGGTTATTTATAGGTGTATTTTTTCTTTGTTTTTTTTAAATGCTGAAGTTATGTTTGCTCGTGCCTTTGGGCGTGGCTGGCTATGCCAAGTTGGGAGTATAGTTGGCTCCGGGCATGATTATAGAAAAGGACCATGAAGTGTGGTTGTCGTCTGACTGTGACTTTAAGTGTTGAATCTGAAGACATATGCTCGGCGAGGATAGAACCTGAAACGTCTCAGAATAAAGTGCAGATGCTGGTGGGTTTGTTGGACGGGATGAATACTGGGCAATCCAATCCACGTGTTTGACTTACCGAACTTGAGGTTACAGCAAACAGGGTGCAGGGTAAGATTAGGGAGACTAACATGGCTTATGGGTAAGGAATCTTCTGCTTCTTGGGTTACACCTGGAAAGAGTAAGAGGGGAGCCCCACTGATAGTCGGAGCCGTTTTAGTCATAGGGAAGTTAGCTAGTGTGTCGGCTGCAAGCTTAGTGAGGGTTGAAAAAGTGGTGGCGGAGTTAGCTATGCAGGGTAAATCTTTGATGGCATTACGAGACAGTAATAATAAATTGCGACATAGCCAGTGCATCACCTACGACATGATACCACCTTTTCTCCATTTACCTTTCCCCAGAACAACTCTGAGAAAACTGCTTAGCTAAAAAAAAAAAAAAAAAAAAAAAAAAAATATATATATATATATATATATATATATATATATATATATATATATATATATATATATATATATATATATATATATATATATATATATATATATATATATATATATATATATATATATATATATATATATATATATATATATATATATATATATATATATATATATATATATATATATATATTCGATGCACTCCACAATGAAGATGAAGAGGAAACCAGAGCAAAAGGAAATAGAGTTCTTAATTTTTTTTTTTCTCTGGGTGAGGAGGTGTAAGTAAGCCTTAGAATTTTTATATTAGCTTACTTAGGTTAGTTTTTAAGTTCCTCTTTCATTTCTGAAGGCTGTAAAGTTCATTGTTAGTTCGCCTTCATGTTAGTAGGGGTCTCCTCACTCCAGTGGTATTTTTGTTTAGTCTTGTTGACTATTCCTCCCTGTTTCTCCCCTCCATATTTTGGCTCTGCTGAATTGATTTGAGACCTGATTTAAGAGCTGCAGGCAGTTGGTATCTGCACCTTGACTAGTGAGCCTGCTTTCTTTTTCTGCTCATGGAATTACAGCAAGTCTGAGAATATATATATCTTCAGCTGGCAGTTTCTCTTGATCTTCGCCATTTCATCATTGCCTCTGGTGCAGTACTTGCCAGAGGGGCCTCGCTTGGCGACGGTAAGGCGTGTCATCCACTTATATTATAAAGCATTGATGAAGATTACTGGGATCACGGCATCCATAATTATTTCGGAGATGACTGGGATCTTGGCAGTGCTGCAGTAGTCAGTTGAGTTTATGATTAACTCTATATTGAGATTTGCTGTCCTTGGCCTTCATTGGAGTGATTTTGGGAGGAGACTTGCATCATTTCATAATCATCCTTATCATGTAAAAGTCAGGTTATTCCTTTCTTTTTGTTTTTTATTCCTCTCTGGGCCCCCTTTCCTCCTTCAGAGGTTGAATGTGTTGCCTATTTATTGGTGTATGTGTTGTGTGTAAATGATTTTTGTTTTAATGTTTATGAAGAGGCCTAGTAATAATTTCTTGTATTTTTGAATTATAATATATATTGGCTTTTTTTAATTGTTTTGCTATCCCCCTTGAGTTATTCTTGTGCTGCATTTACTTGGGTTTGCTCCCACCTTAGTGGTTGGCTACCTTTTGAACACCTTAATTTGTGGTATCTTTGATTATTTATGGTCCTGTAGACCTAGATTGTGTTGTGGTCCAACGAGGCCATGACAAATTAAGAACTCTATTTCCTTTTCCTCTGGTTTCTTCTTCATCTTCATTGTTGAGTGCATCACAATATTTTATCTTCGTGATTGAGAAGAATACAACTAAATATATATATATATTGAGTATATATATATATATATATATATATATATATATATATATATATATATATATATATATATATATATATATATATATATATATATATATATATATATATATGTGATGTTTAGAGGTTGATTTTAGAACAATCATTTGCAGACTGTGAGATTGTTCCTTGTTGTGGTATTGTCTCCTTACCCGTTGGTATTTGTTTTTGTGTGTGTAAAGCTGACGTTTGTCGCCTTTGTATTGACTGCGGCAGTCGGGTTTGGTATGGCAGCGAGTCAGGTGTCAGCAGCATAGCAGCAAGGAGTCCTTATTTTTTTCAGCAGGTATCATTTTACCTGTTGGTTGTAGTAGCAGAGGATGGTTGGATGACTGTCGTTGTCATCTGGGGAATTGGTTCCTGTTTGACAGCAGATTTGCTTTCTCGATGTTTCTGCTGTGGTCATCTGTGTGTTGGATGTGTTCCTGTTTGCAGTCACTGGCTGCTTCGATGATATCACAGAGTTCGTCTGAATATCTTCATCCTCTTTGACAGCTGGGTCTGTCTCGAAGTCTCTATGGAGATAGTCTGTTTTTTTTTTTTATATCTTGCTACCCTGAGTTAGTGTTTTATTTAATGCTGTTTGAGTATGTTTATGCTGCTTGATTATTGTTGTTTGTGTGGCTTGATTATTGTTAATTTTTGTAAGCTGTGCTTTCCTCTTATTTATGCAGCCTGTTGTTTATTTGTAATGTAACTGTTTTGTTATTTGTTGTAATGTAACTGTTTGGTTATATGTAAAGTAGTTAAAGTGTTTAGTGATTTGTATTTTATTGTTGACTGAGTTAATGCGATGATTACCATGTTTGATCATTGTTATTGATGTTACTGGTTTTTTGGTAGAGTAACTCAGTTTTAGCTACATTTGCTTTTGATTCTGACTGTTACTTAATTATGTGATTTGTTTAATACCGAACTTCAACTCACTTGTACATAATGTATATAACTTTATTGTAATAAATTAGTTTTAAGGTGCCTCAGTGGTTTTGTTACACTCCTTCCTCCGTGGTTTGTCTTGACTGCTGCCAGTCAGTCCAGTCCCATTCTATTTGTTTTTTTTTTATATTTTAGAACCTGTAGAACCAACTGCCCGAAATATATGGTTTCAACGTCTAAATAGTGTTTTATGGGCCTTCTTATTTTCATATTACACTGTAGTATTACAGGAAAAGACATTCATATATATATATATATATATATATATATATATATATATATATATATATATATATATATATATATATATATATATATATATATATATATATATATATATATATATATATATATATATATATATATATATATATATGTATATATATATATATATATATATATATATATATATATATATATATATATATATATATATATATATATATATATATATATATATATATATATATATATATATATATATATATATATATATATATGTATGTATGTATATATATATATATATATATATATATATATATATATATATATATATATATATATATATATATATATATATATATATATATATATATATATATATATATATATATATATATATATATATATATATATATATATATATATATATATATATCTAAAGAAGTAAAATACAAGGTAAGATTAAAAGTTAAAAATATTGAAACGAAGAAAACATGACAGTATTCAGCAATAATTTTTTATTGATTTAAAAAATGATTACAATTTTGTTGATTGTACAACAAATAAGTTTTTCAGATCTGGTTTCATCCTGTAATAAACTAAGATTCAGGCATAATGTTGCTAAGTATGGTTCAATGTTAGACATAACTGTAAAATCCTTGCCAGTAGATCCTTTGAGATTTCAGCATTGTAAAAGTACATCATTAATTATCGTTAACCAAGTGGCTTGTGCAGTAAGCCAGTCAAACCTGTGTCATTGGGCTCCCCAGCCACACCCGGGAGGTGGTGGGTGGGTGACCTAGTCTGTAGAGCAGCGGCTTTTGGTATTATCAGAGAAGCCCCATTGGAAGTCCCCTCTACCAGGCCGGAAATCCAAGGCTTCCCTTTGTTCCCAAACGATTGCCTCTGATGCCAATGTAAATTTATTTTAATATAAAAAAAAATGGTATTTGATCTATCCCCTTTTTTCTGTTGTTCCATTAAGGCACTGGATATACCTTAAGAATTTTACCACTTATACAAGGGTTAATTTTTCATATTCACAAGTATTAAGCCAGATATATTTTTTAATATGCAATTCACCTTATCTCGGAGTAACGTACAGTCAAGAGGAATTACTAATTAGTACTTTGTCACCAGCAGGATTTGAACCGTTGTCTGGTTTAGTAACAACAGTAGACAGAGACTTTGAGGCGTGTATGATGCAAAAATTCATAATAAGCCAATTAGGTTGACATCAATCCTATGTATAGATCTTTAATTCGACAAACATATGGAATGCATGGTCGATGGTAACTTATTATCTCTCTTGATAGCTCAGTGGTCAAAGTCAGTGTTTATCATTGTTTTTAAAACATGCAGCGGTTCGAATCCCTTTGGGTGTAAGTCATTCCCAAGGTATAGTGCATTGGATATTAAACAATATTTGTGGCTGATATTTGTGAACGTAAAAAAGCCACGCTTTTTCTAATAATGAATTTCTACTTGGATCACATCAACATGTAATCTTGAATAGATCACTGGAATGCAGTAAAAAAAAACAAAGTAAGTACGTTGAAGATCAAGAGAACCGGCATGATTGAAGAAAAAGGGATGCTAGTGATTAATATTTGTGGAACTCAATAGTACTAGGAAACTGCTTAAGAAAGGACAATTATATTCAAGTATAGGTTCATGCAAAAGAAAGAAAAAAAATACCGCAATTGGGAAAACATTATGGAATGTTCAAAATCATAAAGCTTAACCATAAATTCTTCTTCTGAGAGACAGATCAGAGTAATGATTAGACATAATTTAATTTTTTTTTAAGTAAAATACGAGTATACTATTAAACGTCGTTTTGAATTCATTGCACTATTAATAATTATCTCTTTTTAGAAATGTATTTACATGTAGCGTTTATTAATTTTATGCAATATACCTTTTAATTTTCTGTGAAAGAAATCTATTGTATCGGCTTTGTCTGTCCGTCCGTATTTTATTCTATCGCACTTTTTTCTGTCCGCAATTTTTCTTTCCCCCCCTCAGAATCTGAAAACTACTGAAGCTAAAAGGCTGCAAATTGTTATGTTGACATCCATCCTCCAATCATCAAACATGCCAAATTGCAGCCCTCTAGCTTCAATAGTTTTAATTTTATTTAAGGTTAAAGTTAGCCATAATAGTGCTTCTGGCAACGATATAGGACAGGCCACCACTGGGCCGTGGTTAAAGTTTCATGGGCCGCGGATCACACAGCATTATACCGGGACCACCGAAAAATATATATATTTTCGGTGGCTTCGATTATACACTGTAGCGGCTGTACAGAAAACTCGATTGTGCCTAAGAAACTTCGGCGCATATTTAACTTGTTTATTCGTTTGGTTAACTGGCGTTGAGATGTTTAATTCACCCATAAATCGATTCCACTTCATCCGGCTGAAATCATGATGGGCGATATACTCTTACAAAGAAATTAGTTAACTTCGACTGGTATGAATTATAATTCCACCATATTTTCAAGCAGATCGTTAATTATCGTCAGTCGTGTTTCTTTGGGTTAAAAAGTAATGTATTTAATAAACATGATTACGAGCATAAGTTAATTTTCACCAAAATATGCATATTTCATTTTTGTATGTGTATACAGTATAATGATGATGATGAAAGTGGAATACTGTTTATCTTCGTAGAGTTTGAATATTTATTTAAAGTTATAAAAAAAAGATAAAGAAGAAAAACTTGCGTTATATACAATGGACACAACAGTTGAACGTTCAAAGCAGCTTATTTTCACAATGACTGAGCTTTATTCCACGCTATTGCGCGTTGCTCCGCTCCCCATTTATTTGTCACAGTGGTCTGAAAAGCATAAATATTCAAAATCTATCGTCACGGCATGGACGTTCGGAACTAACTTTAAATTTAATATTTTGCCGCAGACTGAGCCTCTTTCTGTATCAATTGATTTTGAAGATTTAATTTGTGGGGTTTCAATTATTTTCGTGATACATTGTTATGCAGAAACAGGCCCTGTCAATAAACACGGGAATATAGCATTGTAGAGTGTTGAATATTTAAGAGAAGGAAACGGTATATGACATGTTCCCAAATTTCTTTATGTAAATCATAAAAGAGCACACGACAATAACATTTCCATCAACTTCGTCTACCTTTACTCCATAATTATAACAAAGTCACTGATTACTGTTTAAATACATTTATCACGAGAAGAATTCAAATCCAATTAACGGCAAAATTGCACGGCTTGAATTCTCAGAAATCTAATACGGCTTATGATTTGCTCTCCACCTTTTCTCTTCTTTTATTCTTCATTACGGACAAATTCTTATAATAGCCAAAACTCTTCCTTATATGAAAAATTTTATTCTTTTTGCTTGCATTCTTTTCTTCTCTGACTTTCCTTTTGGACTTTATGAATCTTGTCTTTTATCCGTGCATGATCCCTCCTGCTCTGCGGTTTTACCTCCAATAATATAAATTTTTTTCTTCACAATAACACTCATTATCTCTCCTTACCATTTACCACTTACATTTCATATGTCTACCCTCCTCACTGTCTGCCCAGCGACCTAATCCTATAAATTATCATCCTAGTCATATGCGCCTTGTACTTTCGTCTTTAGCTTAACTCTTATCTATCTACTTCTTGCATATTATTCCCATTTCTTATGAAGCTCATTTGTTTTTATTACATGTTCATAAGCATTTTCAAATCTTCGTTCTAGATTGAATTTATAGCTTTATATTTGTTTCAAATTGTATTGTTAACATCTGGATCTGCAAAATGGCTTGTTAAGATGGTGAACTCTAACAACAATGCTATAAAAAAATGTATGATAATCAGATTTTGTCTTATAATTCACATATATTATAGAATCTTAAAATGCTATTATTAATCCATTAGAATACTATATAAAAATATTAAAACAGTAAAAAGCACATGAAAAGTATACTGAAAAATGATTAAGTAAAAAGAGATTATGTTCCTATAGTAAAATCATCTCTTTTTACGTATTCTAACGGTTTGATAATAACATTTTAAACTTCTATAATATATGTGAATTACAAGACAAAATCTGATAATCATACAATTTTTTTCATAGCATTATGTTGTTAGGGTTCACCATCTTAGCAAGTCATTTTGCAGATATATTATGAACATTTAAAACTGATACATATCGAAGCGTGATTGTATATTGACTATTACACTGCCAATTGCCCTAGAAAATCAAAAGTAATACCGTCCAGTCTCACTAAATTGCCTACAAATCAAAAACAGCTGAAAGTAGTGTAACATTACATTTCACACACGTTACAGGATTAAATGGCACGTAGGACTGTAAAATTTGTGTGGAAAATCCCCTAAGAATAGATTGCGTACAGAATCATCATGAAGGGACAACTAAAGTGTCGTTATACAATAATGCTGGAGTCGTCAAATTACTCATATATTGGCAGGAAAAATTAAACTGAAGATGGAATCTGATCTTTGTATTTACCAACCGATCATTCTTGCTTGAGTTCACACTTGTTTCAGTTTTATATATTCTCTATCGGTATATACTGGTAAGTACTTCCATAATGGTACCAAAAAATGTATAATTAATATAAAATTTTAATGATATGGGATAAGGCTAAGCAAATAATTTGAGGTTTCAAGAAGTCAAAAGAAATGTTGGCGTGTTTATAGCAAAAGGTATTTTTGTCTGGTGAGATTAAATTTGCAGTTCTAGTCGAGACAACAAATTCAGTGGGAAATATAAAAGAAGTATATTTCGTCAAAGATTGTGTGGTCGTTGCACAGCAAAGATCAGGTATTGTTGTTGTGTGAAGTATTGAATTTGATCCGTAGCTGAGATACTCGTTAAGTATATAAACATCCAAGACTTCTCTGCTTCTGTCGGATGGCTTTGGCACTTCAGATGGCATTTTGTGCTCGCTAGTTGTCGAATGTATGGTAAATCAGCCAGCGCTTTATCTGATGTTTCCTCCGATTGTGACATAGTGGAAAATTAAGCCCTAAGGGATGTTCTGCTTCAGTTCTGATATATAGAGCTTAGGAGAAAAATGGACTGTTCTTGAAGGTCACTTCCAACCACTGGGCTTCTACCATTCTAGTTTCAGTTAAGGGGAAATGAAGACAGAACACAAAAGATAAAGCCACGTTTGTTGGTAAATCTGGCAGGGCAAGTTTCACAACTATCTAGTCCTTACCGCTCTTCACACAAAACATTGTTTACCTCTAGCCACTTGATAATGTGCGTACTCTAATGCCATTTGACATTGCACCAGCTCATACAACAAATTATGGAAGTGATGCTTTAAATGAAAGTAATAGGGCTTTTTCTGTGCGATAAATACATTATTAGAGCCCCACATGGTTTAGGGTGTAATCTATGCAACTAAGCTGCCTACCTGGCGCCTGTCTGTAAGGGATGTGATTATTGTCTGCAAAGACCCAAAGGATGATGAAGATAGGTAAGATCAAAAGATAATCTGTAGTCTAAAACCATATACGAAAAAGTCTGCAATACTTAGCAGGGTTTCTGTTTATAAACAATTCATATAGTTGACGATATGTGAATTCTGGAAGTCACTCCCCAGTGACGTGATACTTCTTTTACTCTGTTGGGAAGACTGCATTGACTAACTGATGTTCTTGAGTGGATCAGTTCTCATAAAGGTTATCCTGATTATAATCCCTTAATACTTAAGATATTGCAGCATTTATTTGTCGTAAGAGGAGGACGATAACGATGATGAACAATAAGACAATAAGCAGATGTTTTTGTTAACCATAAGGCAATGTGCTGACCATATTTTGTAATCAACTGGTGTAAAATGCATAAATGTTTCAG
>NC_089781.1:64862737-64947737 GCF_040412425.1 Macrobrachium rosenbergii | reverse complement strand
AAAATATTGTTGCTAATTATTTATGGTAACACTTGTAAATCTGTGATGAGACACATACGCAAAAAGATTGCAATTACTATTAGCAAATAAACCATATATTAGAAGTGAGGTCCTCTCTATACTCTTAAAAAATTTACCTTTTAAAACTAGCATAAGTTGCCAGTATTCACGGTGTTCTTCCCAAGACAGTTATTGTTTTGTTTCTGTTTTTCACCTTTTCAGCTTAGTGAATATATATAAATTCACTGTATACAAATATCATGCCAATAATGTCTTAACACAATGGCAGTGACGAAACCATTTTATGTGGCGTAATTGTTTTCTTCATTCTTTAGACCAACAAACAACTTTGTTTTTTTTTAAGAAGGTTATTGTTATCCCATTATAGAAATGCTGTTATTGTAAATTATTCTTACAAATTTATTGTTATTTGTCAAAAATGTTGCATAGTTACATTCGGGGATGGTTGACTCGTATGTACTTCGTTGTTTTTTTTTTTTCTTTTGAACAAAGTAAGATGTATAAGACGCTCGGTGAAGGTGTTAATGAAACCTTTCATACGTGGGCATGTAGAACTATCAATCGTCGCCAGCATCCTGTAATGTCTCTACGATTAAGATTTTATCTTCGAAGTTTTCGACGTGATACAAGTTCAATGTTCAGAGAATAAAAAAAAAAAAAAAAACATATGAAAAATAATGTGAATGATACTACCTGAACTTCCAGAGCAGCAGTATGGACAAGTTGCTGCACTGGCAGTATGAGTAAATCTCTTACTGTTTTCTTTTGAAGTTTTGGTCTAGAAAAAAAGAAGAATATAAAAATAATATATATATATATATATATATATATATATATATATATATATATATATATATATATATATATATATATATATATATATATTTTTTTTTTTTTTTTTTTTTTTTTTTTTCTAATGAGGAATAGGTGATAGACGCCATTTCCGAGCACTAGAAGGTTTCGTCACCGTTCAGTACTAATACTATTACTGTTTTCTTTGAAGTTTTGGTCTCGAAAAGCAAATATTTAAAAAAATTTCTTAACTGAGGTGATTGAAGGCATTTCCGAGCATTGTAAAGTTTCATAACCATTCAATACTATGGACTATTGAAAATACTGAGATATTTCTCTTAATTACTATTTGTATTGATACCATCTTCGTGATTCTGACTTATTTATGGAATAAATTCAGGCGGTGAGTGTAAAGACACTTCTTCTTGGGTACAAATAAAATTCATTACTATTTCTTACTTTCCGCCAATAAGAATAGGAAAATTTAATACTATGTCTCTATTCATGCCACTCCTTCAGCAACGCCATGACCTGCTACCGAGGCCATAATCACTGTTCTTCCATCATTCATTTCAAGTCGGAGGTATTTCATCCTTTCTCATGACCCTTATTAAATCTCAAGACCTGATCCTTTCTCATGATATAAGACTGGACGAAAATTAATTGAGTTGGAAAGTAATTTATTGCTTTAAGAGTTTCCGTTTTGAGTTTCATTGCCATTATTCACTTTTTTTTCAGGTAAAAATGTTATTTTTCATATGAAAAGCGGATTGAACCGTAAATTATTATGAAACTTTAGTAAAAAATTAATACTAATGTTTGGTTGATGGAATACTCACTTATTTTCTTTATATCAGGTAAAAGGACAAGATAAGTGCTATTTAATACAATACTAAGCAGATTTTAATACTTCTTATATTATTACTGCTATCGACTAAAGCATAATTTAATTAACATCATAAAAAGAAACGTAATGTATTTTTTTAATCATATTGCCTGGTTCCCATGAGCACAAAGATTTTGTGGCATACGCAAGAATACACAGCATAAGTAATTGTCCACGATATATAAATGCTTGGTGGAAATCGTCAGGTAGACGGTATGGATAAAAATATATCTCGAATTTTCTGTCGCTTTCTCAGCAGTGGTTGGACGTATGTTTTTTTAGCCAAAAAATAAATAAATACTTCAAAATGCAGAAATTGAAAAAGATAATTAGATGGAGACCTTGTTTGCTAATTATTGCCGAAAAAGAATATTCTGGTGTTTAAACAAACACTTTTGAGTAAAAAAAAAAAAAAAGATCATCGATATTGGGCACAAAAGATGAGAACAATTGCAGATATGCGGCAGTGCAATTACCAAAAAAAAAAAAAGTCACTACCCGTTGGAAATCGACATGAAAAAACAGTAGACACAGCAAATGAGGAGGGTACTCTATGCCCAATTTTTGCTAGGTAATGGCTATTGTACTCCTAATATCCTCAAGTATACTTTACTAAATCACTACTGTGAACGAGTTTTCCTAGTAAGGGCGTTTTAGCTAAGATATTAGAATTGAAGTGTTGGTAGTCCTTAGTTCTAGCGCTTACATGACTTCGATCTCGGCACAAGATGCCATTATAAGCAGGAACTTTTCATAACTAAACTGCATTTACATATGGAGAACTGCATTACTCCTTCAATACAGAGTATGTTTGGTGTCTCAAAACATTGATTGGTAGCCCTCAGAAACATAAGAACATCAAAAATACCCAGCAAGAAGGAGAGAACTTGGGCAATTCAAAGGTGATTTATGCTGTGATTTACGAAATTTAGTCTGCCAAGCCAAGCACTAAGGCCCTTTCGCCAATTCAGCATTTAAGGCAGTAAAATGAGGGAGTTGGAGTGGCTGGGTAGTAAGGTAAAGACACCCAGAAAACAATGGAGATGAAGTACAAGGCTATAAAGGTGGGAGTGGGAGAAAACTACGGGCCAAAGGGACACTGCAAACTCCCTTTAGTAAAGCTTACATTGCGCCACATCAGATGCACTGACAGCGCTACCCCTTAAGGGGTAATACAGTATTTTTAGTAATAGGATACATAATTCAGAGGCTTAGCTGTAATGCTAGCTTTCAAAGTAGTAGCCTACACTAGCATTCAGGTTATGGAACATCAAGGAGCTCGCATGTACCAATGAATTTCTTCTCGCTTTAATGTCAGTGATATCGCTTGAAGAGCTCAGGATATAGAATGAAGAAAAGTCTTTTTTCCATAAGAAGCGTACTAAACCCAGTTGGAACGGATTTTTCTTCTTAATTTTCAGTACTTACAGGTGATGAAAGGCTTATACCTCGGATTTTTGGAGATTTTGTACAGCAAAACAAATACTGAAAGGAATTCCACGAAAACGAAAATAAAGCAAGTGAATAATCTACATGAATTCTGAGTTAAATTATGTTCAGTTACTATTTTGGCAAAGTAACAGCAAATCCATTGCAAACAGACCGTGGAATGTGACCATGATGCCTCGAGTTAAGTTAATTACCGACTTCACTCAAAGAACTTTAACAAGTAAATATCGAATAAACAATTGTAAACTACAAACATTCTTGAGAATCCTATGTAGTCAGCATTGCTAGGGTCTTAACCTAAAGATGATATCGTCTGTTAGATCAGATTGGTTGCTTCTTTGGAAGACATGACAAAATTCCAAGTAATTTGTGAGCACAAACGGTAGTGACAAACATACAGTAACTATTTATTCGGATGATACAGATTTAAATGTGCCGGGAGTGGGTTCATCCTAATTTAAAATGTTTGACGGTATTCTGCTCGCTGACTGTAGTCCCCAGAGATAGCTGAAACTATACTTTATTTTTCTGCAATGGCCTAGACCAAACCCCCTTCCTTTTTCTGTGAGACAAAACCTATGTTCATGCTATTAACTATGGTTATGCATGCAGTTCATTTTATCGATGATGTCTTGAATTGTTACAAAATTGTTTGTTGCCACAAAGCAGATGTATCATTTGGGGACACTTGAGCAAAGGCTTTTATGCTGAGGCCCTCCTGTTTTGATGGTATACATCTCAACAGAATAATGAACACTCAAGTTTAGGATTCTCTCTTCCTCTCCACCATAGCTGCAGTCTACCACAGTTGCCTAACAACTAGGTACTTTATTCACTGCTTAGATCAACTAAGGCGCAGAGTAATTTTAGGGGAAGTGCTCATCTGTTCCCCCTCGCCCAGTTCGAAAGTCAAATACAGACCGTCTAGTTGTGCAAATTGATAGATGCTCTCCGAAATGATGCAGTCATGGGTTGGAAGACTGAGTATTTAGACGTATCAAGCATTTGTAATGAAACATCATGCGAGATGATTTCATGGACACAAAAAAAAAAAACTTCTGATATAAGTGATAGGGAGACAATGTGGAGGTCGTTGAGATGGAGGCGAAACATAACAATATGATGGGGCAACTGTTTGGTTTTAATAAGAAGGGGTTTTGAGACACAGTGGTACCGTGGAGTGATGGTAGCAGTTAGGTGCAAATTGTGGGATAAGAATATAACTTAGGAATGGAATATAAAATGGCTGATGTTTGCAGATAATACCATATTGAAGGGGGATGGTGAAGAAAATTTAGGAGTAATTGGGAGCAAGAGTAAGGCAAGATGGTAAATGTAATCCTGGAGGATATAAAATGGTGTACATGGATGGTGGAAGAATAGGAGCAGTTGATTCATATACTTATTAGGGAGTAGATATAATGATAATAATAGGATGGTGATAGAGAAGGTGTGTCTCAGAATAGGTATAGCAAGAAGAGTAGAAGGCTGTGGTCAAAATAAAACCGAGAATTATTTGTCAATGGAAGCCAAGGCAAGAGTGCCATGAGAGTATTATGGGAGCAACTTTCGTGCATGAAAGTTAAGTTTGCATGTTGAATACGAGTGAAAGAAATAGTTTGAAACTGTTAAGATAACTCCTTTGTTTAGTACACATGGCAAAAGAAAAACTGAAATGATGAGAAATGCAGAAAAAAATAAATATTTAAATGATCTGGTTAAAAAGTTAGTAAAGGTGATTATTTGTAACAACTTATATTTGAATGATTTAGTTATGTAAGAAGATGGGAGGATAATCTCCCGACAGTACCAAAGGATGTGTGTATAAACTTCCGTGTAAGTCTTGTGACAACTTTTATATTGAACAAACGGGTAAAGCACTGGAAAAGAGGACTGAACAGCATGAAAATGTGTAAGATATGCACAGGTGAACAATGGAATTTTTGTACATGTTAATGAGAACAATAATGCTATCAACTGGGAAGGGGTAAAGACGGTAGCATATTCTAATAATGCACTGGAAAGGAGTATCACTGAATCTAACTTTATAAAAGAAAGGTATGGCCATGATATGAATATCAGTCAAGGCATAATTTCAAAAGAATTTTTCAAAATTATTAAATTTTAAAGAAGCCAGTAAAGATGTATGGAAAACGGATTATCATATTTGTAAACACTGTATTGGAGCAGTAGCACAGAGAGTTTCTTCGCCCTTTCCATGTGGCATCTGTCAGCTACGGATCTGTATATTGTGATTTTTACCACTAGTCCTAATGAGCTTTGTCGTCACTCCCCATATGACACTTGCCAGGGGTGGATTTGTAGTGCAAACGGTTGTGCATGTTTGTCAGTACTGTCTCTGTGGCATATATATTGGGATTTCTAAGCACTAAGTATCAGTCCTTCATCAATGGCTAGGACATAAAGTCAAAATAGGTCTGGGCCTACACTCCGTCTCCTATTTTTTCAACTATGGTCATATATGAAAAATGAATCACGTACTAAAGTGACAGTAATTGCACACACACACACACACACACACACACACACACACATACACACACACACACATATATATATATATATATATATATATATATATATATATATATATATATATATATATATATATATATATATATATATATATATATATATATATATATATATATATGCAAATGTTAAATATACAGATATATATGCAGTTTATTAGTTTATATACTAATGTTCTCGATTTTATTATTATCTTATCTGTTCCTCAGGCAACTGATGGATAAAGCATAAAGTTATTTTATGGACGTTATATTGTTATACGTTTCGTCTCTTCTAGAGACATCTTAGGATACAAATGATGTTTACAAAGAAATTACACATATATATATATTATTTCAAGGAATACTTATAAATATATAACTATTCATGGTTAAAATCCAATATTATAGTTATATTTGAAATTAACAGTTAATATACAGGTTTATTACTAAAATTGTTTAAATATATAACAATATATATAGAATTATATATGGGTATTTACATACTTAGAAACAATATACGAAAAATAAATATGAAAATAGACGGCCACAAATACCGCCAAATAGACATTAAACTGTATATATAAAATTAATATAAATCCCAACTTTATATTTTTTGAATTTCTGAATTATATATATATAATATATA
Organism: Macrobrachium rosenbergii; assembly: GCF_040412425.1. NCBI lineage: Eukaryota > Metazoa > Arthropoda > Malacostraca > Decapoda > Palaemonidae > Macrobrachium > Macrobrachium rosenbergii. The sequence goes on along the minus strand of NC_089781.1, from coordinate 64,941,409 downwards.
TCTAGGGTATAAGAAAACATATGAAGTAGGAAGAAAAATATATTTATATATATATATTATATCATATATATATATCTCAAATAGGATATATATATATGGGACAAATATATATAAAATCATATATATATAGCTGTCCTCAAAGAGGACACTGGGATATATTTATATTTATATTTGTTATATAAATGCATATATCTTTTTCATATAAAGATAAACATATATTATCATTATAAATGTTATGAATTATATATATAGCTGAAAAAATTTAATTTCATAAACTAAATATATATATTTATTATATATGACAATATATTTTCTTTATGATAATATGAAATATATATAAAGATATATTATTTAGAGCAAAATATGGTTTATATATATGGTTTATATATACATCTGCTGATTGTTATATATATAAAATATATATTACCATATAACGAACATCAAAAATATATATATATATATATATAGGGTATATATATATATGCAATAATATATAATATATAAATTATATGATATCTATAGACTAAAGATATATATATATATATATCCTTGGTGCAGCAATTTATAAATAATCCATGAGTTATATATATATATATCATTATATGAATATATACCATTTATATCGAATAGAAATATATATATTCGACCTATAACCAATATATGATATATATATATATATATATTATAGTTGAAAATTATTTATTAGGAATATTTGATTTGATGTATAATCCAACGTTGTCTTTGCAACCAAATATTCTATATGTATAATTATATATAGTTATATATTTGTTATATAGCCATTTTACCATCATACTTCTTCATTAGTGTCAAACCTATATATATGATATATATAAATATTTTATATATTTGTTGATTTCAATGTACAGTTCTTCAAACGATTTCTCTATGTTATATATTAAAACCAATATTTCGTATGAACTAATAATTCATATATAGTATATATATATATCAAAAGACATATGAGATTATATATATATATATATATATCTTCAAGACAACTTTTGAACCCAAATATATATATATATTATCTATATTATACCACAGTAAAGATCAAAATTATATAGCCTGAGGTCCCACAAATAAAGTTTATATCCAAACCTAATAGGTTTCATATATAAACTGCTTAGTTATATATATAATATTTATAAATATTTCGTCAACACTAATGCATATCAATATATATTGAATAAATGATTTATATATATATATATATCATATTATACTTTGAATATTTATCCCTTTGTTATTTTCTGCATTGATTATCACAGAAATGCACTTCACTCAGTACAAAACTTGAAATTTATTCGAGACATTGCTTTTTTTACAACAGTAAACAGCATTATCTTTTGACATAATTGCCTTATGGTATTTGCGACGTTAACTTGACAAAAGAAGATCAATGATTTCATCATCTACACTAAAACACAAAATAAAAAGTTTGATAAGCAATACAGCATAACAAATTATTTTTTGTTGACAATTATATAAAATACATTTAAAAAGTAAGGCAAAGTAAGATACATCGTTGAAATAAATATTAAATGTTAGGTGATCCAACATTTTCTACACAAATTGTCCTGAAACATATTTAAAGTTAAGTATTCTGGCTGTTAAAAGACACCTTGTCTCAATTGGAGTTCAGTTGCTGTATTTGAAAAAACTGAAAGTAAACAAGTATAATTTGGCGTGGTTTAGGCTATGTCTTAAGGGAACAGATGAAAGTGGTTGTTTAAGGTGGAACTAGTTTCTTTATAGCTCAGAGATTCTAATATTCAAAGGTGGTGCTCATATGGGCTTCATAATAATATCTTGAAATCCTTATAATTTATATTATTTTGCAAAATTTCCCATGATTCCTAATGTTAGATAGTTCTGGGTTGGATAGTTTGACACAAATGAAAATATAAACAGAAACTGATGCCCATATGTGCATCACATCTCACCTTAAGCAGGCGGCGTGTGTTGCCAACGTAAGTCTGCCTGTTTCTCTTCTTGTAGCGTAATTTTTATTTCAACGTTGTATCTACTTTGCCTTACTTTATTCAATGTATTTTGCGTGTCAACAAAAATAATTTGTTATGCTGTATTGCTTATCAGTTTTTTATCTTTGATTTTAGCCTGGATGATGAGACATTGGTCTCGAAACGTCGCTGTATATAGAATAAAGTGAATTATGTTTCATGCTATCTATTTCCACATATTATATTGTTTTATATATATATATATATATATATATATATATATATATATATATATATATATATATATATATATATATATATATATATATATATATATATATATATATATATATATATATATATATATATATATATATATATATATATATATATATATATATATATATATATATATATATATATATATATATATATGCAAATGTTGAATATGACAGAGAGAGTTGCAGTTTATTAGTTTCTTACTAATGTTCTCGATTTTCCTTATTATCTTCCTCTGTTCTTTCAGGCAACTGATGGAGTAAAGCACCAAAGTTCATTTTGATGGACGTTTTGTTAGTTAGGACGTTTCGTCTCTTCTAGAGACATCTTCGGCTACAAACGAGTGTTTACAAAGAAATTCACACATATATATTACATACTTTCATGGGAACACTTGCCAAAAATATAACTATTCAATTATTTAAAATCCAATATTCTGCAGTTAGCGTTTTGAAATTAACAGTTAAAACATACAGGTTTATTACTAAACTTGTTTACAACTGGCCTGTTAACAATTACCAAGAATTGCTATTTTGGTATTTACATAGTTCTTAATAAATAAAACAACCAGGTGATACTAAAAATAAATAGCTGAAAATAGACGGCCAAAAGAACCGCCAAAGAGACATTCAAACTGTATATGTAAAATTAATATAGTAATTACACACGTAAAAGTATGAGTAAAATGTAAATATAAAGTTATCAATATCAGGATAGAACAAGATAAAACATGATAAAAATAAAGTTAACTAAAATATTGTCATAGGTCCAACATCGACGACACATTTTAGTCTGCTGTATTTCTTCTCCTTTCACGATCGGAAGGTAGAATTGTTGTGTTGATTCCTTGCACGTTTAGGGGAGGTTTATGAATATTTATATATATTGCCTCAAGGTATTTTAGCCTTTTAGCATCAGCAACGCTGTCAATAATTTCGGTGTTGGCCTCGAGCATTTCCCTGGTCAGAGCCTCATCGTGTGTCTTTCTCGTGTGATTTTTAATACTACCATTTTACAAATGCATAGTAAGTCTTCTTGATAGTGAAGTTACAGTATTTCCAATATGAGAAATATTTCGCGACTTGCAGTTCACGATTTGACATGTATACTTGTATACTACGTTGTACTTATGAAGAGAGCGCTTCTTGTTGTGAGAGTTATTCTTTATGATCAGGTTGGCAGTTCTAAAGTTCTTATAGTATATCTGCAGGTCAATTTTAGTATTTTCTTCTATCGGTATTACTCCTCCTCCTACAATTTCTCGAAGTACCTTTTCATCGGTCTTGTAAGCAGTGCTCATATATGAACGGACGTTACATAGACATCTTCGCTGACGTGAGGAACAAGCAAGAACTCTCGGACCTTCAAGTTGCCTTCCAACAAAATTCCTGCCTTCGATTTACTGCAGAGATAAATAACAACGGCTCCCTGTCATTCCAGGACGTGACGGTAACAGTTGCCCTAGAAGAATTTCGGACGTCCGTCTACAAAGAAAACTAATATGGAATGTGTCTCAATGCAAATAGTGAAGCTCCAGCAAAATACATGAAAAGTGTAATTAATGCTTATATCCATAGAGCATTTACTCATTGTAGTTCGTGGACTTCATTACACACCGAACTGGAAAGATGCGTTGTAAACAACGGGTACTCAAATAACGATATCCACGAATTCATCAGAAAGAAAATGGATAGTTTTTTTGCATCCGAAGGAAAATGGAGAAAGAGAGAATGTTCTTAAATTATATTACTGGAATTATATGAGCACTGCTTACAAGACCGACGAAAAGGTACTTCGAGAAATTGTAGGACGAGGAGTAATACCGATAGAAGAAAATACTAAAATTGACCTGCAGGTTACTATAAGAACTTTAGAACTGCCAACCTGATCATAAAGAATCAACTCTACATACAACAAGCGCTCTCTTGATAAATGCAACGTAGTATACAAGATACATGTCTGTAACGACCTTTAGTGGGCCGTTATGCAGGTTCTTTAACATACTCAGGACGGGGCTGTCATGACTGACGGCAGATGCAACAAACAAAGGAGGGAAAACAACAAAAACAATAAAATGAGCTTAAAATTAATTTATACAATATTTATAAGTACCAATTGCCTTCAGTAAGTCTGGTAAAAGATAAAAAAACCATAAATACAAAAATAAGCCAAAAGGCAGCACTAAACAAAAGCAAGTTAAACAAAAAGTAGCTTTAAACAAAAATTGCAAAATAAACAACAGCAGGCAGAAAAAAAAACCAAACATACGTCCTCCATCGGGTCACCAAGACAGCCCTCAGCTGCACAACAGGGACAAAACCCACAAACCAGAAAACCCCGATGGAGACGTCAGGACAGCCTCACGCTGTCATCAAAGATGAGCAGCTCGTGGTCGCCACGACTACTCATGGTCACCTCCACCTCTCGACGTGCTCCACTTCGTTGAGGCGTGCTCCAATTTGCTGCTCAAAAACTCGACCAACGTCGACTCAAAAACTGCCTGCTGCTGCTGCCACTGCCGCTACCTCCGCTGCCCTACCAGACCCGACTGACGACAGAAAACCGGCAGCTCACCGACGAAAACATCAAAACAAAAAAACTTGAAGGTAAGGAGGCAGCAATCCACAAAGGGAACGGCGGGGAACCAGCAGTTCCGCAAAACCATCATAACGTGACACCTCCCCACGTAAATGAAAAAAAAAAGATTATTTTTTTTTACACTCAATCCCCTCAATGCCGTAACAACCCCGCCAGCCAAAACAGAGCAGCCACCCTGTCACGGTCGCCATTGTAACGACCAGTGGGCCGTTATGCAGGTTCTTTAACATACTCAGGACGGGGCTGTCATGACTGACGGCAGATGCAACAAACAAAGGAGGAAAACAACAAAAACAATAAAATGAGCTTAAAATTAATTTATTTACAATATTTATAAGTGAGTCAGGTCTGGTAAAAATAAAAAAACCATAAATACAAAAATAAGCCAAAAGGCAGCACTAAACAAAAGCAAGTTAAACAAAAGTAGCTTTAAACAAAAAAAAGCAAAATAAACAACAGCAGGCAGAAGAAAAAAACCAATCATACGTCCTCCATCGGGTCACCAAGACAGCCCTCAGCTGCACAACAGGGACAAACCCACAAACCAGAAAACCCCCGATGGAGATGTCAGGACAGCCTCATGCTGTCATCAAAGATGAGCAGCTCATGGTCACACGACTACTCATGGTCACACTCCACCTCTACGACGTGCTCCACTTCGTGGGCGTGCTCAATTTGCTGCTCAAAAACTCGACCAACGTCGACTCCAAAAAACTGCCTGCTGCTGCTGCCACTGCCGCTACCTCCGCTGCCCTACCAGACCCGACTGACGACAAAAACCGGCAGCTCAAAAAAACATCAAAACAAAAAAACTTGAAGGTAAGGAGGCAGCAATCCACAAAAAGGGAAAAAAGAGGGAACCAGCAGTTCCGCAAAACCATCATAACGTGACAATGTCAAATCGCGAACTGCAAGTCGCGAAATATTTCTTATATATATTGGAAATACTGTAACTTCACTATCAAGAAGACTTACTATGCATTTGCAAAATGGTAGTATTAAAAATCACACGAGAGAGAAGGTGTAGGAATGGGTAATCCATCAAGCTGCATTTTTCCTGATATTTTTATGAACAAATTCGAGAGAGCTGCTGGACAGCTGTCCTCTGTTTTCAAGCCATTATTTTATCGCCGTTATGTTGACAACACTTTTGTCCTTTTTAAAGAACGTCACCACTGTGACCAGTTTTTGCAGTATGCTAATCCACTACATAATAACATTAAATTTACTTATGAATTAGAACATAATAACCAATTATCCTTTTAGACACCATCGTCATCCGTGAGGACAAGAGATTTCATACTGGTGTGTTAAGAAAACCTTTACTGGTCTTGGGCAGAATTTTTACAATTCGTGCTTTTATAATTTAAATTGAATTCCCTGTCCACTCTCCTCCACAGGGCCGTAACACTTACATCCGACTGGCATCTTTTTCACAAGGAAATAGGTTTTCTCTATGATTATTTTAAATCCAACTGCTATACATCCAATTTATTTTTAAAGTATGTTAAGAAAACATTGGATAAGTCCTCCTGCTACCACACACTTGGCACATAAATTAACATATTATATAAGTTTTCCCGTTCACGCATGACACCTCTTTCCTACCCAATCTAAAAGGATTTTAACGAATTATTTTCCTGCAGTTGACGTGAAGCTCATATTTAAGAACCAAGAACTATCGGCGGTATGTTTCGTCACAAAGAAAAACTGCCCCCTTTAATGCAGTCCGGTGTTGTTTATTTATTTACTTGCTGTCAATGCCATTGTCAGACATACGTGGGAAACACGCCGACTGCTTAAGGTCAGATGTGATGCACATATTGGCGTTAGCTTTCGCACTGGGTGCAAGTTGTCTAATCCCGAAACATCAAATATTAGAAACCACATAAAACTATGCAAAAGTAAAATAAACTATAATGATTTTAAGATTATACTAACCAGTCAACACGAACACCACCTCCCTATTCTTGAATCGTTAGCGATGAAGAGCTTGTTCCTCTTTGAACAATCATTCCTCGTCCACGCCCTGTATATATTTTAAACCACACCCCACCTTATGTTTATTGTTTTTCATACAGCAACTGAACTTCGAGGAATAAGGTCTGTTAGTCAAAATTTTCTATTCCTTTCTCTCTTTTTTTTTACAATTTTATTTTAGGTTTACCTTTTTTACTGATGTTTTACTTTGTCATATTTTATTTGTACATATATCCTAAATCTTCTTGCTGTATTTGTATATTTTACTTTGTACTTTTAGCCTTGAGGATAAGACAAGGATCTCGAAACGTAGGCCGTGATGAATAAAGGAAAACCATCTATCAAGCTGTCTGCTTTAGTGCCTTCTTATATATATATATATATATATATATATATATATATATATATATATATATATATATATATATATATATATATATATATATATATATATATATATATATATATATATATATATATATATATATACCTTTTGCATTCTGTAAAGCTATAAATGTATGATCTTCTTTGGGTTGAGAAAATAGTTACCATAAAGTTGGGTTCGCGACAAATACTATCAGAATTTATGAAGCAATTTCTCCCTAACGTTGTGCCATGTCAGTCTCAACCACATAGTTTACTAGCTCTTTTGGTAATGTCCCACATCATGCTGGTTGAAATTGAAACCAGGTCAATATGCCTCAGTCAACATGAATTTCTACTTATTAGCGATCGCAAGAGATTCATTTACGAACTCAAGGAATAGATGTCATATGAATCAAACTGGTGGGCTTTACGGCGATGGAAGTTAGGAGAAGCATTTGGAATAAATTACGGCTCCAGATTAACCTTCCAGCCTCAACAACCATTGTTAAATTTGAAGCATGGCTGAATGCCTGTCTACTCTATTATCCCTTTCCACCGTTTAATCATCTGGGACCACTGTGGCAAAGGTTATGTTATATATAATTGTTACTGTTGTAAGATTAAAACAAATCTTTACCATTCCAAAGAATATTATTCGATGACATGTAATCCACTATAATCACCTGCCAGCTTTGATTTTACCCATTTAGCTGTGGTTGTTACTGGCATGAATTACTTTGATTAGAAAATTTAATAATTTAAAAAAAGTTTAAAACTAACTGAATATAATTTCATGTTTTTACTTTTCTGTGAAATATAACTATTATGCAGGCTTTGTCTGTCCGTCTGCACTTTTTTCTGTCCGCACTTTTTCTCTCCACCCTCAGATCTTAAATTAAAAACTACTGAGGCTAGGGGGCTGCAAATTTGTATGTTGATCATCCATCCTACAATCATCAAAAATACCAAATTGCAGCCCTCTAGCCTCAGTAGTTTTTATTTTATTTAAGGTTAAAGTTTACTATAATCGTGCGTCTGGAAACGATATAGTCCATGCCACCACTGGGCCGAGGTTAGAATTTCATGGGCCGCGGCTCATACAACATTATATTTTCGGTGGCCTTGATTAAACGATGTACAGAAAACTTGTTATTCTTGTTATCAATGCTTCCTACGACAAATTCAAGCAATGATGTGATTACTCTTGAAAACGGTCAATTAAAAATTATTATCTATCTTCAATATAATTTCTTTTGGTTTTAATCAACAGTTAATGGACAGTCTACCATTTCGAGTTAGTCTCTAAAAAAGTACGATTTTTGTAAGGTCTATTTATTACCTGGTATATATATATATATATATATACACACACACATACACACACACACACACACATACACACACACATATATATATATATATATATATATATATATATATATATATATATATATATATATATATATATATATATATATATATATATATATATATATATATATATATATATATATATATATATATATATATATATATAATAAGTCCTCATATATATAAATGAAAATATATGGTATAAGATATATTTCAACTTTTATTCCAAATATTATATATATATATATATATATATATATATATATATATATATATATATATATATATATATATATATATATATATATATATATATATATATATATATATATATATATATATATGACTCACATAAGGATCGAACCTAGGTCTTTCAGCTGAAAGGCAAGGGCGCTGCCAACTGAATGACTAATTTCATAGAAGTTGGAACATAAGTACCATTGTACCTGAGGCTTTTACGTAGGCAGGTTTACTGCCAACTTCCCGACCCAGCAGTGAATCAGTTATTATTATAATTATATTAATCAGTAGATGAAACCTATTCACATATGGAACAAGCCCACAAGGAACAAGCTTCCAAAGAATATGGTGTTCATTAAGAGTAATTAAGAGTAAGTAAAGTGAGATACGGAAGTAAGAGATCCCACTTATCGAAAAAGAAAAAAAGGAAAAAAATCAATAAATGATAAATATATATAAAAAAGGTATTAAAATGCGAGAAGAATAGTAATAGGGTAGTAATGCATGGCATTCTAGCTTGAACTTCTGAAGTTCCAATTGCACGACATCCTGAGGGAGTTGTTCCACAGTCCAACGGTGTGAGGAATAAAGGACCTCAGGAACTGAGATTTTCGACAGCGAGGCACATTTGCTGCATACCCGTGCTGATGTTCAGCGAATCTGGTTGCTCTCGGAAGACAAAGGGGATCAGGGATCAATTGTGAATGTGAAAGATCTCTGTTTAAATACAGCTTATGAAAAAGTTGACAGCATTCCATTCGAATTATCCAATCTGAGTGAATAAGATAGAAATAATCAGTTCACAATTTCTGGCTCACATCGGGATCGAGCCCAGGTCTTTCAATTGAAAGACAAGGGCGCTGCCAACTGAACCACACAAATCATAAAAGAAGTTGGATCTAAGTGCTAGAATCGGATGATTATCATATTCTATCAAATGACAATCCATTACCTCACATTTATCTATATCTAAATCCATGTAAAACTCAGGTATTTGTGTTCTAGCTTCGCTATGGAGAGGAATGGTTCCTTGACAGTACCAACCTTCAAATGGCACAGCCTAGTTCTCCCGGTTTCAAAATGTATTTTACGATTCCGGAAATTAATCCTCAAATGTAACACTTGCTGTTTAGTTGGAGACTGAGCACCTTGCAGAATGGCAATAAGACCTCTAAATCATCTAGAAAGAAACTTGGGAGATTCTGTTTCTAGGACACTGTTAATTACCTAAATTATTCGATATTAGTTAACTGCATATGCAGAGTTCACTATAGTAATGGCACAAGTTCGACGTGTGTTATTTTTAGAATAGTATTATTTCAGATGGAAGTCAGTGGCTCCCAGTTATTTTAATCTTTTACACAAGATTGCTGTAAATGGCAGCATTAATTATAATTAAGATAATCTCGGAAAAGATATCTTGTTTAGCCATCTTTCAAATCCTTGATTTAAACTGTGAACACCGTTAGTGTCTTTAGTATCTGTGCGCAAAGAACCAATGCTTACTACTAATTTGCAAAGCATCCATTCCTATTCTGTTAAGTTTCTGCGAGCTATACTACTTAGAACCAAAAGTTTCGTATTCCCTAATAGTAGGGTTCCATTTCTTTACGGTGAGTTGGAACGTTTCTGATTTTGATTTCTATTTCTATCTATAATATTAACTAATATGAAAGCCTTTGCTATTTTACATTCAGATGTATGGTGTTTTTCAATAAATGATTAGTCGTAGTCCTTGTAGAGCAATGTTATTTTAAGTAACGTTGATTTTTTGCAATATTCTGCCTTGCTTATCTATCTTGAAATGTAATTTTTTTTTTTTATTTCAGATCCAGAAGGCTACTACTCAAAGCAGGGTCCCTTACATGAAATACAGGGCAAAATAGTTTTAATATCTGCAGAATTTTTCTGTTATTTCAGGTAATGTTGGTTTTTATGTGATGAAAATAATTTTTTTTAATTGCAGATCCAGAAGGCTCCTGGAAAAATCATGGGTCCCTTACGTGGAATTCATTGCATAATAGTTTCTTGCATACTTTGAATAAAATAAGTGAGTTTTACTATCTGTATAATTTTCCTTTTACACTTTATTTACTTCATTATGATGAAAATTATTACTTTTAGTTTTCCAAAACTTGTGTGCTGCGGAAACTTGAAAACATTTAAGGTTTGTCTCCAATATATGATAAAGATTAATATAAATTATACCAAATATGAAAGGGAAAAAAAAATTCCTGTTAGTTACATTAACATAAGGAAAACTAGTATATTTGGCTAAACAATCTATGGTCTCCTGTTGAAATTTACAATACAAAATGATGAGATGCCAACTTTAACACAAGTAAAATCCGATTTGTTTATTAATAAAAATATATTTCTCTTCTGTATATATTTAACAGAATCGTCGTTTTCATAAGAAGGTAAACTTTACTTGACTCCTCTTTTAAACAATGCACGAGCCAAATAAGGTAGAATACAATATTTCACCTTGAGAATGCGGGCGAGAAGCAAAGGAGGAAAGGGTAAATGAAAACATTTGGTATGGAAACTATGCAGAAGGACCATCAAGGGATCTTTACTTTCCTCCCATCCGTTTTTCTAGTTTCTAACCCCATATACCTGTCAAGAGGAATAAAAGCGAAGTGCAAAGAACGAAAAATTTCATTCAAGAATATCTTCATCGAAATACGAGACGACACATTAAGCAGGCAATAAAGGCAATATTTCTTACCTTAGGTATGAAACAGAACGTATACGAGGGATTCTCTCTTTCCACAAACATTTGTTCTTGACGTTCTCGGTTTTATTGTTCACATGCTATCATTTTGCACGATAAATTTGGTGATCACCATGATATCCAGAAAAATTCATCAAATACATGGTATTTCGGTTCAGAATGCAATGTATTTGATTTCCTTTATATACTGGAAAAAATATTCCTTTTTTTCTGTACATTTTCCTGTACATCTGTTAAAGTTATCTTTGTGCCTACAAAGTGTAACGTCTATGTTTTCCAGGCAATTTGGAATTGATGTAGACAATCTCTGTTATCAATAAAAGCAGACAGTTTACCTGAAACAGATCTCTCTCTCTCTCTCTCTCTCTCTCTCTCTCTCTCTCTCTCTCTCTCTCTCTTCTCTCTCTCTGCCATTTTGATTCAGTAAGTGATTTATCTCTAATGTGTAAGGGATTCATTTGTGCTATTAATGAGGGCTTTACAACTGAATTAATAAAAAATGGAGTCCATCGAAAAAAATACCAAAGCAAGGTACATAAAACTATAAAAAAATTGATTGTTCTCCATATTATATGAATAAGGTTGATAAACAAGTTTCTGAACGAATGAGGAGAGTTTTTATCAATTTGGCAAAATAGCTTTAAAGGTTAACTGCTTTCTTTTCGGACTGAAATACTAAAGAGCAATACTTACACTTACTGCATATTTCAGGAATCATCCCCTGGGTTTTGGAAACAATGCTTCCTCGGTACTTCGGGAAATCTCGACAAATTAACAAGGTGGAGATCGTTTGTTACTCCAGAGACAAGGTTGCAGGTATTAGAACTACCTTTATTACACTGTATTTTTTTTTCTTCGATAACTTATTGTCATTGGTTCAGTTGTGACTGAGCGCAGCTGTCAAAATGTTACAAGGTTTCGATATTGATGACTTATAAAGGGATAAAGAAAAAATGTGCATGCAGATTTGAGTGAAAATTAAATCCATTAAAAAAAGGATAAATATCAGTGATGTATTAAGGAAGCAAAACATAAATAAATTAGTGAACAAATGCTCATTGAGCTCATGCAATTAATGAGCTTGAAAACAAAAATATGTATGCAGGCGTCACCATCTTGCAGGCCAAAAATGAGAAAGAAAAAAATTCTATTTCATAATAATTTCCCTATATTAAAAAAGTTTAATAAATAGTAGGCTATGAAATAACAAATGATGTCCTCACCAGAGTTAGAAATGGATAACATTTAAGCAGTTGAAATTAAATTAAATAAAACTGAGTTTATATTGGTAGGAAGGAAAAATGAAATAAGAAACCTTGGTGGTTTTCGGCTTAAAATTAATAGAAATATAGTTTCGATCGCTGACAAAGTACATGACCTGGGTGTGCTACTAGACTGTTATTAATCAAATTAAAAATGTTGTAAGGGTTACTGCACATCATCTTAGAAATATTTCCCTTGTTAAAAAAATCTCTTGGAGAGTGTTCCATAAAAATCTTTTGATTAATTGTGTATAATCTGCCTAAGATGTAAGTAAATACTAAATAGAGCGCCAAGACTAATAAAGGGTGTTTCTCCGCATGACAGTACTTGCCTGTATTATTTGAGTTGCACTGGTTCCCCATCAAAGCTGGAATAATGTGTAAAATATGTAAAATGATTCATCAAGCTGTCATGACTGGGTGTCCAAAATATCTGAATGACTTGCTTCATATAACACATCCAATACCTGGAGTCAACACAAAAATAGGTACAGATGAACTCAAGTTATTTGAGCCAAAATGCAGTTCGAAAGTAGGTTTTAAAAAGTTTAAATCTGCCACTCCAAGACCATATTACAACCTCCCACTTGGTATCAGGAAGACTGAAACTATTAAGTCGTTCAAGAAAAAACAAAAGACTTGACTTTTTCTGATTGTGATGACAGTGTGGATTTGACAATTAAAAGGGAGTACGCAATCCAATAAATGAAAGAATCCACGAATGCATTTGCATTATTATGTATGTGACAAGTTGAGATTGTAGGTTTCGCATTGCACTTCCGTTGGAGTGGGACCTTGGGAAAAAACAGTAAATATTATTTTTTTTTACTGTGGGATAATACGTAATACAACGAGGAATATTCATTTTCTTGTCTGGTAAATTATTAATAATCGTTTTCTGTTATGACACACAGCGGCTAATTTGATCAAGAACCGAGAAGTCATAAAATGAAGAATTAGTCAATTAGCATGAAAACATCAAACAAATTTTTTAAAGTTTCCGCTTAGACAAAACCAAGGGCGTCGTACACGTCCACATAAATCGTCCAAGTTTCAAGACAGGTGAATCCATGGACCTTGATGGTGACGCCAACAGCAGAGGGGTCCTCGGCAAGCAAATAAATCCTCTAATTAGTTTTTGACTTTGGAATAGTGAAGTATCGTAGTGTTATCCTGTTCATGTTTTGGTCAGTTCCTCGCTACCTGAGCATCCGGAAGTAATTCCGTACCAGTTGATCCGGTTCTTGGAATTTGGTATCGTGATAGTTGGTCTATGTTTAGTTATGGAAACTCTCCCAGGCCCTGCAAAAGCCAAGTTTCATTAACTTCATGTCATAATACTTTTGTTAACATTAAGGTTTTCGTGATTCCAGTTAATAGTTTTTTCCCATTATGGCCAGGGTTCAGGGGTATGGTTACTTGAGGTAATACCTTGTTGCAACTGCTTATTTTTATTTCTTGAACAAAACTTTTTAAAATTTTATTTAAACTTTTAGATTACCCCAAACATTTATTTAAATGATTTCATGTTATGTTTTTCCTTAGAATTTTAATGTACAAAAGATCAATATAACCTTCATGTGATTTAGGGACAGCATTGGATATTTGGTATGAAATTTTCAAGTTAAGCTTTAGTTATCGTATAGCTTTACCTTATCCTATTTTTCGTTTCTAGTCTATAAAACTGCAGGTTGTTTCATTTACTCCTGCAGTACAAATATAACTTTCAGAGCCAGGAGATCTGATGGTACTTGAAATTTAGTATTTAATTTGTGTACTTAGATATGAAGTGCCAGTTGAAATTTTGTGGTATTCGTGTAACGCTTTCACTATTTTTTAAAGCTCTGTCCACTTTTTATCTTGTAAAGATCTGACTAGAAATATTTCTATATATTCTATTTAAAGCAAATCCATATTATGCTACAATTAGAATTTTAAATTACTTCCAGATTTGTGACATCTATTCCATTTCATGCAGCAAACTACATTTGTGAGAAATAGAGGTCAAAGTTCTCCTGCCAGAAAGTTTCTCCATCTACTCAAAGACGGACTGCTCTCCCCATGTTTGGATTAATTAAAAACTAGGTGAAGTATGTCATCTGTACAAAGGTTTTCCGAATGATTTTTTGTGGTTCAGTCTAGCTATTTTTAGTATTAACATACCTTGACTTTAGATTTTTGTTTTAGAGATATGGAGTAACGTGAAGTTTATATTGATCGCCTAAGAAGTACGAGTATTCTAGAATTTTGCAGTTATTGAAGACCTTATTTTGCAATTTAAGTTTTATAATAGTACATAGTTAACGAAATCTTCTAAATATTTATAGAGATTTTAGTTAATATATTTATCCTTCAAGATCCCAATCTCCAAAATTCTGCAATAATTAGTATTAATTTTCCATCTGTACTTGTAAGATGGTTTAACTTTTTCGTGTTTTCAGCAAAAAATTAACTAAATTTTTAGTAATGCATCACTTTAAAAACGTTAAGATTTAACGTCTTAATTTTAATTTAGATAAATTTAGTTTTTAACATAGTTGCTGGTAATAGTTTAAATCTTTCAACTTAAGCGAAACTCATGCTAAAACTCATGCTAATCATACAATGAACAGGTCTGTTTTCCCTTTAGTGCAATAGACAGATACACTATTTTATACAATCGGTGAGTGATGCCAAAACGTGCTATGCTCTTAAACTTGGCAAATTGATCTTTTGTAATTTTGCTCGGCGGCTCTAAACGTCGTGACGTTTGATGCGGTCGGTTTTCTGGTTGGTCATTCAGTTGTTAGCGCTTTTTTTTTTTTTTTTTTTGCTTTGATCAAAGGTTTTTTGAGTGGTTGGTTGGTCTGTACAGAAGCAAATTGGATCTATCGTAAAGGCTTCACTTTATTTAGTTAACAAAACTTTATATTTTACTAACCAAAATAATATTAGATTTTGCAGTTTATGTTTAATAAGTACAAACTATATTTCTGCCGTAGTTTTTTTTTTTTTTTTTTTTTGCTTTACAGGCTGTGGATTAGAATAGTCGACACCCTGTTAATCAAGAACTCCGGTGTTCGTTGCTTTTACAACAATATATTTTAATGAGGTGAGGCAGGAGCCTGGTGTTACTGATATACCGCACATAATGCCAAAAGTTGCCTTTTTTTATAAAAAGTTGTAATTAGTCAACTGATTTTTCAATGAAGATCATATGTAAATATTAACGTCCTTACCTTCACTAACAGGAATTGCAGACTTAGGTTTTCTTGCCACAAATTCCGTAATTAATATAAAGAATTGAAGCAGTTTACCTTGACTGGGTGGAGTCTGAAAATCCACATGGTTTTACAATACGGGTATAACGTGGCTTAATGTAATCTGCAAGACCATAGGTAAAGCCTGATGTTTTTCAGTTGGTAACATTATTTCAGGAAATAATTTATGGTGTTTTACTCTTTAATAACTGAAATTATTACGTTTTATAAAGTGTTTTGTTTGGTGAAACTTACGGTAACATACCTAAGTACATGACGAGAATCTTCAAAGATCACAAACACTGTTGGATTAAATTGTTGAATGAAATCTTGAAAGCCCATAAATGGTAACAAATACAGTGAAAGAAACTGAAAGAAGTTAACAAGGCACTCATGAAGCCTTAACATAAAGCAACCTAAACCTAACTTAGCTTATTTATCTGGGGACTTGATCCCCACCCTAAACAATATGGCACTGCAGTTCCATACGGAGAAGAATTCTCTTGAGATGAAGGTTATCAGTTAGATTTACCTGTGAAGCAAGTTTTCGAGGTAGTTTTATACTGACCAATATCTGTCGGTCGTTAGTTTCAATGTCCGCCTGCCCTATAAGCCTACAGAGACCCAGGAGGACTTTAACAATGTCTAGCTAACCTATATGAAAGTTATTCAGGGCGCGTTCTTTCATATTCTAAAGCAAAATAGAAATTAGTGAAATCCAGAGGTTGAGTAGTCTTCACTATTCTCACTTTGAGTGCCCCACTATATGATAGGAGGGCTTCACCTTTCCTAGGACATTATAACAAATATTGGTTTACATTCCAGTGTTTTCATAAGCCTATATGACCATCTGACACCAATACACCAGATCTACCTTTTAATACAGTAGTAATGGGAATGATAGAATGAAGCTGAATACTGAAGACTATTCACTTAAAGGTTTAAGAGTTTTTCATTCTAAAAATTTAGAAGTATGAAGTAAAAACTGTAAATTGGTCTTCAAACTGCTAAGAGAATATCATTACAGAAATATCACGGATTACGAAAATATACGAAGTTAAGTTTTTTGAGAAGTACAATTTCTTGAAGAACAGATAATGCTGTTAGGGCTGATGGTATTTACCTCATTCTAGTTAAGCTGAATTCGTGTCGGTTGTAAATGTATATTTTATCAATGATTTTTTGCAATAGATATTTTTATGCATTCTTTAATCTTTTACAAATGAAAATATTTTGATTATCAGAAATGTGTTGGGTTTTGAGTAAGGTAAATAATTTCTGTCAAACGAGAAAGGATTTCATCTACCCCTGGGTGATATTTTTAGTTATAAAGAGTAATAACGATTTCT
Organism: Macrobrachium rosenbergii; assembly: GCF_040412425.1. Classification (NCBI taxonomy): domain Eukaryota; kingdom Metazoa; phylum Arthropoda; class Malacostraca; order Decapoda; family Palaemonidae; genus Macrobrachium; species Macrobrachium rosenbergii. The sequence continues at coordinate 64,924,006 of NC_089781.1, read as the reverse complement.
GTAGATAACAAACATTCATTTTCTTAAATAAACGGAGTGGAAGATATGATTAATGAAACGTGGCAAGTGCACGGTTGACTCACATCCATGCAGATGTCATAACACCACTGGAATTTTTAGGGAATGAGTTTCTTACGACTGTTGTTAAGTAGCAGCAAAAATTATTCCCGAACCTTCTGAACTCTGACCCGGCTCTGAGGCAGCTTTTACGTTATTCCATGATGACCCTAAACAGTCACAAGGAATAAGAGTGCATGCTTGCGCTTGATCTGTTTTAATATAGTAACTGCCAGTTATGTTTAAATTCTTATACTAAGCTATATTTTTAAAAATGATAAGCTTACAGCCTTAACTAACGTAATGCAGTTGTCTTTGATACATTAAGAATTTAAGGACAGTAACGTTAACGTCTAGTTAAGACTGAACAGTTCTTCGCGTAATAATGACGATGAATGAGCAGTTTTCCCTTTCCTTAATTTTTAATACTTTAGAAATGCACTAACATTCCCTTATATAATGTTATTGATTACGGATTAAGAAGGAAAGGTAAGATTCTAACTAAAGATTTTGATAATCAGAGTGCATTTGATATATGACAACGAATTATTAGCTTCTTATTACCTAGTAAATATCACAGCACAAGTTCATTAACATCTCAAAAGACAAACGCTCAAACCTTTAAGTGGCCAACAATGATAAAATCGTTTAAGTGGCCAACAATGATAAAATCGTTTGTGCTGTTACCGTAGCACACTCAGTACCAGATTGGTGAGGAGATTAGCCAAATCTACACAGCAGAGGACATTGACAGATAGTGAAAATATCTAAAAAGTACTACATTCGCCTCAGTATCATGTCAGGCTACTTAAATCAAGCTTTATTGTTCCAAGCATTTTGTTAGGAAATGAGCCGAGGTTAATGGAATAAAAAATGGAATGACGGATTAGAGTTTTGATGAAAATGTCATGTGTATTCTGCAGTCTATTTTGGAAATATGGAATTTTTTTATGAAAACCCCACTTTATGGGATCTGATACAATATTAAAGAAACAAGCAAGTTATTTAGGTAATTTCGTAGTATTCAATTTCAGTTCCCTCTTTTTTTTTCTTTCATTCTGATTCAATCATTATTCCTGTAACCTTATCTATAAGTACGTGCATGTGTTTGTCTCTCTTGCTGTTAGCTTTCATGTATCCTTTTGTGATTTGATTCTCGTTCATTGGTTCTAGAATTATCATTCTTATCTACCGATATCCAAGTCACAGAGTAATGCTGGCAATAGGTCTGCGTAAATGTCATTAAAATCCAGGTGGTTTTTGAAATACCTAGAGAACAGAAACCTAAATAAACCTTAATCAGCAAGCAGCTTGAAAGGCAGATGAAAGAACGCGTCCTGAATAACTTTCATATAATTTAGCTAGACATTGTTAAAGTCCTCCTAGGCCTCTGTAGGATTATAGGACAGGCGGACATTGTAGAAGCGATCATTGAGACTAACGACCGACAGATATTGCTCAGTATAAAACTACCTCGAAAACTTGCTTCACAGGTAAATCTAACTGATAACCTTCATCTCAAGAGAATTCTTCTCCGTATGGAACTGCAGTACCATATTGTTTAGGATGGGGATCAAGGCCCCAGATAAATAAGCTAAGTTAGGTTTAGGTTTCTTTATGTTAAGGCTTCATGAGTGCCTTGTTAATTTCCTTCAGTTACTTTGACTGTATTTGTTACCATTTATGGGCTTTCAAGATTTCATTCAACATTTAATCCAACAGTGTTTGTGATCCTCGAAGATTCTCATGTACTTAGGTATGTTACCGTAAGTTTCACCAGGCAAAACACTTTATGAAACGTAGTAATCTCAGTTATTAAAGAGTAAAACACCATAAACTATTTCCTGAAATAATGTTACCAACTGAAAAACATCAGGCTTTACTTATGGTCTTGTAGATTACATTAAGCCACTTTATACCCGCATTGTAAAACCCTGTGGATTTTCAGACTCCACCCAGTCAAGGCAAACTGCTTCAATTCTTTATGTTAATTCCGGAATTTGTGGCAAGGAAGCCTAAGTCTGCAATTCCTGTTAGTGAAGGTAAGGACGTTCATATTTACATGTGATCTTTATTGAAAAATCAGTTGACTAATTCCACCTTTTTATAAAAAAGGGCAACTTTTAGCATTATGTGCGGTATATCAGTAACACCAGGCTCCTGCCTCACCTCATTAAAATATATATTGTTGTAAAAGCAACGAACACCGTAGTTCTTGATTAACAGTGTCTCGGCTATTCCAATCCACAGCCTGTAAAGCAGAAAGACTACGGCAGAAATGTAGTTTGTACTTATTAAAAATAGATTGCAAAATCCAAGATTCTTTTGGTCAGTAAATTATAAAGTTTTGTTAACTAAATAAACTGAAGCCTTTACGATAGATCCAATTTGCTTCTGTACAGACCAACCAACCACTCAGAAACCCTTTGACCAAAGCAAAGAAAGAAAGAAAAAAAAACAATTGTTAGCAAACCAAGGCAACAAAAAGCGCTAACAACTGAATGACTAACCAGAGAACCGACCGCATCAAACGTCACGACGTTTAGAGCCGCCGAGCAAAATTACAATAGATCAATTTGCCAAGTTTAGGAGCATAGCACGTTCTGGCATAACTCGCCGATTGTATAAAACAGTGTATCTGTCTATTGCACTAAAGTGAAAAAAGCAACTATGATAAAAATTAAAATTATCTAAATTAATTAAGACGTTCAATCTTAACGTTTTTAAAATGATGCATTACTAAAAATTTAGTAAATTTTTTGCTGAAAACACCAAAAGTTAAACCATCTTACAAGTACAGATGCAAAATTAATACTAATTATTGCAGAGTTTGGAGATTGGGATCTTGAAGGATATATATATTAATTAAAATCTCTATAAATATTTAGAAGATTTCGTTAACTATGTACTATTATAAAACTTAAATTGCAAAATAAGGTCTTCAATAACCGCAAAATTCTAGAATACTTCTTAGGCGATCAATATTAACGTCACGCTACTTCATATCTCTAAAACAAAAATCTAAAGTCAAGGTATGTTAATACTAAAAATAGCTAGACTGAACCACTTACCACCAGAAAAGAAAAAAATTATTAGTTGTCTGAACCTCCCATGCACCCGCCGATAGGTCGTAAGACCTGTCGGACAAGGCACGAGAGTGGCCTCCACCCCTACAGGGTTACGGCCTGTTAAAAAAAATGGTTTGGCAAGTTAATCAGATACACACAAAAAATCACTCGGAAAACCTTTGTACAGATGACATACGTCACCTAATTTTTATTAATCCAAACATGGGTAGGGCAGTCCGTTTTTGAGTAGTTGGAGAAACTTTCTGACCGGAGAATTTTGACCTCTATTTCTCACAAAATGTAGTTTGCTGCATGAAATGGTATACAGTAGATGTCACAAATCTGGAAGTAATTTAAAGTTATAATTGTAGCATAATATGGATTTGCTTTAAACAGAATATATAGAAATATTACAAGTCAGATCTTTACAAGATACAAAGTAGATAGAGCTTTAAAAATAAGGAAAGCTTTACACGAATGCCACAAGATTTCAACTGGCACTTCATATTTAAGTACACAAATTAAATACTAAATTTCAAGGACCATCAAATCTCCTGGCTCTGAAAGTTATATTTGTACTGCAGGAGTAAATGAAACAACCTACAGTTTTATAGACTAGAAACGAAAATAGGATAAGGTAAAGCTATACGATAACTAAAGCTTAGCTTAAAAATTTCAGATCAGATAGCTAATGCTGTCCCTAAATTACATGAAGGTTATATTGATCTTCTGTATATGAAAATTTTAAGGAAAAACATAACATGAAATCATTAAAAAAAATGTTTGGTCTAATCTAAAACTTGAAATCAAATTCAAAAAAGGTTTGTTTAAGAAGTAAAAATAAGCCAATTGCAACAAGCTATTACCTCAAGTAACCATACCCATGAACCCTTGCGATAATGGAAAAAAAAACTATTAACTGAAATCACGAAAACCTAAATGTTAACAAAAGTATTATAACATGAAGGTATTGAAACTTAGCTTTTTCAGGGCCTGGGAGAGTTCCCATAAATAAACATAGACCAACTATCACGATACCAAATTACAAGAGCCGGATCAACTGGTACACAATTACTTCCGGGTGCTCAGGTAGCGAGGAACCGACCAAAAAATGAACAGACTAACACTACGATACTTCACCATTCCAAGGTCAAAAACTAATTAGAGAATTTAGAGGATTTATTTGCTTGCCGAGAACCTCCCTGCTGTTGGCGTCACCGTCAAGGTCCATGGATTCCCCTCTCTTGAAACTTGGACGATTTAAGTGGAAGAGTACGACGTCCTTGGTTTTGTCTAAGCGGACACTTTTAGAAAATTTGTTGATGTTTTCACGCTAACTGACTGAGTCTTCATTTTATGGCTTCTCGGTTCTTGATCAAATTAGACTCTGTGTATCATTACAGAAAACGATTATCAATAATTTACCAGACAAGAAAATCAATATTCTTCGTTGTATTACGTATTGTCACACAGTAAAAACAAAATAATATTTACTGGTTTTTTCCAAGGTCCCACTCCAACGGAAGTGCAATGCAAAACCTACAATCTCATCTTGTCACATACATAATAATGCAAATGCATTCGTGGATTCTTTTTTTTATTGGATTGCGTACTCCCTATTAATTGTCAAATCCACACTGTCATCGCAGTAAGAAAAAGTAGTCTTTATTTTTTCTTGAACGACTTGATAGTTTCAGTCTTCCTGATACCAAGTGGGAGGTTGTTGTATGGTCTTGGAGTGGCAGATTTAAACTTTCTAAAACCTACTTTCGAACTGCATTTTGGCTCAAATAACTTGAGTTCATCTGTACCTATTCTTGTGTTGACTCCACGCATTGGATGTATTATATGCAGCAAGTCATTCAAATATTTTGGACACTCAGTCATGACAGCTTGATGAGTCATTTTACATATTTTACACATTATTCTAGGTTTGATGGGGAACCAGTGCAACTCAAATAATACAGGCAAGTCCTGTCATGCGGTGCAACATCCTTTATTAGTCTTGACGCTCTATTTAGTATTTAGTTGCATCTTAGGCAGATTATTTTCTGTAGGTGTTCACCCCGTTTACGACACAATTAATCAAAAGATTTTTATGGAACACTCTCCAACAGACTTTTTTTAACAAGGGAAATATTTCTAAGATGATGTGTAGTAACCTTTGCAACATTTTTAATTTGAGCACCAAGAGACAAATAACTGTCTAGTAGCACACCTAAGTCACGTACTTTGTCAGCGATGGAAACTATATTTCTGTTCATATTAAGCCGAAAACCACTAAGGTTTCTTATTTTATTTTTCCTTCCTACCAATATAAACTCAGTTTTATTTTCATTTAATTTCAACTGCCTAAATGTTATTAATTGCTCACACTGGTGAGGACATCATTTGTTATTTCATTGCCTATTATTTATTTAACTTTTTTAATATTGGAAAATTATTATGAATTTTCTCATAGGCTAAGGTGAAATAGAATATTTTTCTTTCTCATTTTTTGCATGAAAGATGATGACGCCTACATACATATTTTTGTTTTCAAACTCATAAATTGCATGAGCTCAATGAGCATTTGTTCACTAATTTATTTCTGTTTTGCTTCCATAATACATCACTGATATTTATCCTTTTTTTAATGGATTTAATTTTCACTAAAATCTGCATGTACATATTTTCTTTATCCTTTTATAAGTGATCAATACTGAAACCTTGTAACATTTTGACAGTTGCGCTCAGTCACAACTAAACCAATGACAATAAGTTATCGAAGAAAAAAATAAATACAGTTTAATAAAGGTAGTTCTAATACCTCCAGCCTTGTCTCTGGAGTAACAAACAATCTCCACCTAGTTAATTTGTCGAGATTTCCCAAAGTACCAAGTAAGCATTGTTTCCAAAACCCAGGGGATGATTCCTGAAATATGCAGTAAGTGTAAGTATTGCTCATTAGTATTTCAGTCCGAAAAGAAAGCAGTTAACCTTTAAATCCATTTTGCCAAATTGATAAAAACTCTCCTCATTCGCTCAGAAACCTGTTTATCAACTTTATTTATATAATATAGAGCACAATCAATTTTTGCTACTTTTATGTACCTTGCTTTGTTATTTTTTTTTCAATGGACTCCTTTTTTTATTAAATTCGTTGTAAAACCCTCATTAATGGCACAAATAAATCCCTTACACATTAGAGATAAATGACATACTGAATCAAAATGGCAGAGAGAGAGAGAGAGAGAGAGAGAGAGAGAGAGAGAGAGAGAGAGAGATCTGTTTCAGGTAAACTGTCTGCTTTTATTGATAACAGAGACTGTCTACGTCAGTTCCAAATTGCCTGGAAAATATGGATATTACACTTTGTAGGCACAAAGATAACTTTAACAGTTGTTCAGAAAAATATATAGAAAAAAGGAAAACTTTCTTCAGTATATAAAGGAAATAAAAATTATTTTATTTTGAGCCGAAATACGACGTATTTGATGTGTTTTTCTTGATATCATGGAGATCACCAAATTTATCGTGCAAAATGATAGGATGCGAACAATAAAACCGAGAACGTCAAGAACAAATGTTTGTGGAAAGAGAGAATCCCTCGTATACGTTCTGTTTCATACCTAAGGTAAGAAATATTGCCTTTATTGCCTGCTTAATGTGTTGTCTCGTATTTCGGGGAAGATATTCTTGAATGAAATTTTTCGTTCTTTGCACTTCGCTTTTATTCCTCTTGACAGGTATACGGGGTTAGAAACTAGAAAAACCGACGGGAGGAAAGTAAAGATCCCTTGATGGTCCTTCTGCATCGTTTCCATACCAAATGTTTTCATTTACCCTTTCCTCCTTTGCTTCTCGCCCGCATTCTCAAGGTGAAGTATTGTATTCTACCTTATATGGCTCGTGTATTGTTTAAACGAGTAGTCAATTAAGTTTACCTTCTTATGAAGACGACGATTATGTTAAATATATACAGAAGAGAAATGTATGTTTTATTAATAAACAAATTGGATTTTACTTGTGTTAAAGCTAGCATCTCATCATTTTGTATTGTAAATTTCAACAGGAGTCCATAGATTGTTTAGCCAAATATACCAGTTTTCCTTATGTTAATGTAACGAACAGGAATTTTTTTTCTCTTTCGTATTTGGTATAATTTACATTAATCTTTATCATATATTGGAGACGAAAATTAAATGTTTTCAAGTTTCCGCAGCACACAAGGTTTGGAAAACTAAAAGCATTCAATTTTCATCATAATGATGTAAATAAAGTGTAAAGGGAAAATTATGCAGATAGTAAAACTCAAGTATTTTATTCAAAGTATGCAAGAAACTATTATGCAATGAATTCCGCGTAAGGGACCAATGATTTGAGCAGGACCCTTCTGACTTTGCAATTAAAAAATTATTTTCCTGACAGGTAAGCAAGGTTGAATGCTGCATAAAAACAACATTCTCTGATATAACAGAAAAATTCTGCAGACATTAAAACTATTTTCCCATGTATTTCATGTAAGAGACATTGCTTTGAGCAGTGGCCTTCTGGATTTGAAATTTTAAAAATTACATTTCAAGATAAATAAGCAAGGCAGAATATTGCAAAAATCAACGTTACTTAAAATAACAGTGCTCTACAAGGACTACCACGAATCCTTTATTTAAAAACACAATACATCTTAATGTAGAATAGCAGAGAATTTCATACCAGTTAATATTATAGATAGAAATAGAAATCAAAATCAGAAACGTTCCAAATCACCATGAACAAATGAAACCTAACTATTAAGGAATACGAAACTTTTGGTTCTGAGTAGTCTAGCTACGCAGAAACTAACAGAAGAGGAATGGATGCTTTGCAAATTAGTAGCAAGCATTAGTTCTTTCCGCTCAGATACTAAAGACACTAACGGAAGTTCATAGTTTAAATAAAGGATTTGAAAAATGGCTAAACAAGATATCTTTTCCGCGATGACCTTAATTATAATTACTGCTGCCATTTACAGGAATCTTGTATAAAAGATAAAAATAACTGGGAGCCACTGACTGCCATCTGAAATAATACTATTCTAAAAATAACAGATCTCAAGCTTGTGCCGTTACTATAGTGAACTCTGCATATACAGTCAACTAATATCGAATAATTTAGGTAAGGAACAGTATCCTAGAAACAGAATATCCCAAGTTTCTTTCTAGATGATCTAGACGCAGGGTTCTTCAAACTACGGGTCGTGACCCATTACTGGGTCGCCAAGTCTTCCAAACTGGGTCGCAGGCTCACAAAAATAAATACATAAATAAAATAATTATTATGTACATGGCAGTAAGTTAAATAAGAATTCATACATGGATACACCTAGTCCTAACGAATATCCGAGTCTAATCATAATGCTCAGAACGTCTATTTTCGTGAGAGAGAGAGAGAGAGAGAGAGAGAGAGCGAGAAGTGCAGGGTGACGCAGTGGCGGTGTGGGTGGCGAACGTGAAAGGAATGTGTAAGCTGTGAGCCTGCGATGCGTACTTATAGATTTGAAACAAAACATGATTAGTTACATATAAGTTTTAGGAGTGTGCAGAAGTTTCCTTCAGTTATATAACAGTTCATGCAACCACACTCGTATCAAATGGATCGATTTTTTATTAGAAAGGGTGTCATTGCTACTCAGGCACCAAAGCCTTCTTGTTCAGGAGAGAAAGACAAACAGACGAACTCAACGACAGGGAAGCCTGCTATGTCTCGTACCGGTAGGGGCAAGGCATCATCGCTGCCTGTGCCCGGTTCTGAGCCTTCTGCTAAGAAGAAATTATGGCTAAGGCAATATAGTGAAGAATTCTTGACGTATGGATTTATTAAGTATGAAAAGGATAAACAAGAACTTCGGCCACAGGGTGTTATTTGCAATGAAGTTCCTGCAAATGAAAGTATGAAGCCTTCAAAATTAAAGAGGCACCTTGAATCGTAACATGTTGAAATAGTTGGAAAATCAGTAGGTTTTTTCAAAGAAAAAAAGAACCATTGAATTTACCAGTGAAAATCCTTAGTAAATCAACCACTCACAACGGTAATTTGTAACTGGCTTCTTATCTAGTTGCTTATCGAATAGCAAAAGAGAAAGTGCCATATATTTATGGTGAAAAACTTATCCTTCCAGCTACATTAGAAATAGTAACTACTACAGTGCTTGATGAGAAATCAGCAGAGAAGATTAAATGTGTCCCTGTCAGTGACAACAGTATCTCGGAGGATTAGGGATATTGCAGAAGATTTTGAATTTCAGTTGGTTTCACGCCTCCAGGCTGTTGAAGAATGTGCTATCCAGCTCGATGAAAGCACTGATATAGCTAATTGTGCAACACTCCTGGTTTATGTGAGATATCCATGGGAAGATGACTTGTTGGAGGACATATTGTGCTGCTTGACCTTACCTACACACAACAGGGTCAGAGATCTTCAGAGTTTTGAATGACCGTGTAACTGGAAAATATAAATTGAACTGAGCAAACGGCAAGGGCGTCACTACAGATGGAGTGGCAAATATGACAGGAAAAAATAGTGGTGTTGTGAGCAAGATATCAGGGGCTGCAGGTAATTATGTAACTTGGAATCATTGTTTCATTCATCGTGAAGCTTTGGCTGCAAAAGGAATCACTGCCAGCTGGAAAAATGTTCTAAATGAAGCTGTAAAACTCGTCAATCTTATCAAAGGAAGTTCAGTGAATAGCCGTTTGTTCGAACAACTTTGCTGTGAAATGGGAGCTGATCAGTCACACTTGTTGTACCATACTGAAGTTAGGTGGCTATTCCGAGCCGAGGAAGAGTTCTAACCAGGATATATGAATTAAGGATGGAGATACATATATTCCTTCTTGAAAAGAAGTCTCCAATGGCAGAGCTATTTATCAGGGATGAATGGCTTGCACAGCTATCATATTCGGCAGACATTTTCTCAAAGCTCAATGAACTTCATCTACAACTACAATGAAAACAGAATGATGTATTCAAACACACCGAGGAAGTACAGGCATTTAAGAAATAACTAAAGATTTGGCAAGCAAGGGTTAAAACAGACCAACCGGTTCACTACATGTTCCCCACACTTTTACAACATATTGAGGAAAACCATTTAAATCAAGAATGTATGCAAAAAAAAAAAGATATAGACTTACACCTTCAGTCTCTGTCAGCCAGCTTTAAGCAGTATTTTCCAGAAGAAAAAACTAACCATTTAAAAATAAAAATACTGGGTAAAAGATCCGTTTGTATTTGGGAACCCAGATTCAGTTGTGGAATTAAACCTAACACCTAGTAAGGAAGATTAGTCCGGCCAACTAGTAATAACTCATTAAGAATGAGGCACAAGACATCAACATTCTTTTCTTTTTGGCTAAGCCTTTCCAAGGACTATCCCACCTTGAGTAAAGAAAGTGTCATTCTCTTGCTACCTTTTACAACCACGTATATGTGTGAGGCTGGTTTCTCAGTCTTAACCAAGTTAAAAGTCAAAGGAAAGAAATCGCCTTGATGCCACCATTGATATGCGTGTCGCCCTATCTTCCTGCAAGCCAAACTGGTCCAGGATAACAACAAACAAGCAAGCCCACCCAAGTCACTAAATAGGTAAGCCTAATTGCAAATAAGTGGAAATTATTCTGTTTGCATAATATATATATATATATATATATATATATATATATATATATATATATATATATATATATATATATATATATATATATATATATTATTCTGTTTGCATACATATATATATATATATATATATATATATATATATATATATACATATATATATATATATATATATATATATATATATATATATATATATATATATATATATATATATATATATATATATATATATATATATATATATATATATATATATATATATATATTACATATAATATATTATAATATTTTGATTACAATGCCTTTTAACATAGTTATTATATTATATAATGCATATTTTCAGTTTTTATCCTTGTATTCTTTGATATTTCTGGTCATTTGTACAATATTTTTCTGTATGGGTCGTGGGAATGATGTCATAGTAAAAACTGGGCCACGGCGGAAAAAGTTTGAAGAACCCTGATTCTAGAGGTTTCATTATCATTCTGCAAGGTGTATAGTGTCCAATTAAACAGCAAGTGTTACACTTGAGGATTAATTTCCGGAATCGTAAAATACCATTTGAAGGTCGGTACTGTCAGGGAACCATTCCTCTCCTTAGCGAAGCTAGAGCACAAATAACTGAGTTTTACATGGATTTAGATATAGATAAATGTGAGGCAATGGATTTCATTTGATAGAATATGATAAGCTTCCGATTCTAGCACTTAGGATCTAACTTCTTTTATGATTTGTGTGGTTCAGTTGGCAACGACCTTGTCTTTCAATTGAAAGAATGGGTAATTAGAATGGAATGCTGTCAACTTCTTCATAAGTTGTATTTAAACAGACATCTTTCACATTCACAATTGATCCCTGATCCCCTTTGTCTTCCGAGAGCAACCGGATTCGCTGAACAGCAGCACCGGTATGCAGTAAATGTGCCTCGCTGTCGAACGTCTCAGTTCCAGAGGTCCTTTATTCCTCACACCGTTGGACTGTGGAACAAATCCCAGAGGATGTCGTGCAACTGGAACCTCAGAAGTTCAAGCCAGAATGCGATGCATTACTACCCTAATACTTTTCTTTTCGCATTTTAATACTTTTATATATATATATATATATATATATATATATATATATATATATATATATATATATATATATATATATATATATATATATTTATCATTTATTGATTTTTTCTTTTTTTCTTTTTCGATAAGTGGGATCTCTTGTTTCTGTATCTCACTTTACTTCCTCTTAATTACTCCTAATGAACATCATATTCTTTGGAAGCTTGAATTTCAAGTCAATGGTCCTTTTGGGGTTGTTCCATATGTGAATAATATAATAATAATAATAACTGATTCACTGCTGGGTCGGGAAGTTGGCAGTAAACCTGCCTATGTAAAAGCCTCAGGTACAATGGTACTTATGTTCCAACTTCTTCTATGAACTTGGTCGTTCAGTTGCCAGTGCCCTCGCCTTTAAGCTGAAAGACCTAGGTTCGATCCCTATGTGAGTCATATATATATATATATATATATATATATATATATATATATATATATATATATATATATATATATATATATATATATATATATATATATATATATATATATATCTATATCTATATAATCTATATCTATAATAATATATAATAATAATGTATATTAAAATAGGTAGGTGCAGGAAAACAAGCAGATTCCAAGTGCAGTAATTTAATATATATATACATTTCGTGAAAACCAGATTCCAAGTGCAGTAATTTAATCTACTCTTCGGACCTTTTGACATCTATAAATGAAAATTCAGACATTGGAGTGCTTTCAAAACATTAGGCAAGTATATGAAAATATATGCACTGAAATACACTTAAAAATTACACTTAAAACACCACGAAATTAAAATTATATAAAAATGAATTAGGCACTAAGTAAAATCACAGACACACTAAAAGCTATGCAATAAATTACACATACACTAAACATAAAAGAAGAGAATTTAAAATTACACAATAAAAATGGAATAACAAAACCAATAGGTAAAATCACAGACACACTTGCGGGAAAAACACCAACCTTTCAGAGCAAGAGTAAAAAGCACACTAAAATTCATATAAACATACAGACCAGAGAACCGAAAATATAAACAACCAAATTAGGCAATAAACAGTGGAACAGCCGTAGCTTGGTGATTAAGCGAAGCGACTTTCAATTTGATATTGAGGCTCTCAAGTATAAGTAATTCTGATGTTTCTTTTGCTTGACCTATAATTTTTAAATAATCGTTCTTAATAGGTGTTTTACAGTTGATAGCATGATTTCTAATGTTGGACAATTCCGGGCTGGATAGTCTGCAGCCAATACGATGACTTATTCCAATATGGGAATCAGCTCTCACCTTGAGTAAACGTCGGGTCGATCCCACATAATTACCCGAATTACATCCGGGGCACTTATACTCATATACTACGCCCGACGTCATCAAGGGACAGAGCCGATCTTTCACAGAAAACAATGAGCCAATAGTTCTATGATTTTTTTGGAATAAGTTTCAGGTTGAGGGCTCCAATGTGTTTGTGAATCACCTTAACAACTTGGTTCTGAAAATTGTGATTATTTGTTAAATATGGAAAACTGGCAAACATAAGAAGTTTAGGAACACTGTAAGTAGGAATGGTAGGGAAAATTTCTTATGAAGGACCCGGTGGATGATTTTGTAAATCAGTTTGGTTGGGAAGCGATTATTGTTAAAATACTGGATTAAAATACAATTTCACTGTGAAAAGCGGCCCAGTTGGATGTTAAAGTAAAAGCTCTATGTACAAGTGTATAAATGGCATTAACTTTGAAATTAAAAAAGCAAAAGCAATAAAAATTGGAGCCAAGATCCGTAAATGTTTTCTTCCTGTAAATGGTAGTATTAAAATGATCGTGCTCCTTCGAGACTAAAACATCTAAAAAAGCTAGCTTACCTTCATGTTCCTTTTCCAGGGTAAATTTAATGTTGCTGTGAAATTGACTGGTAAAGTGTAAAAATCTTTCTGCATCATAGTCATTTTTAAACAGGACAAAGGTGTCGTCTATATACCGTGAATAAAATAAGGGATGGAAGGACAGGGGGCAATCTTCCAAAATGTGGTCCTCCAGGGAACACATAAAGATATTAGCAAAAGATGGGCCCAGAGGCGACCCCATTGCCATCCCATCCACCTGTTTGTATAAATTATTATTAAAAACAAAAGCCGTGTCTCCAGCACGGCCAATTCTAAAAAGGGTTCTAAAAGAATCAATGTTAAAATTACAATAAATAGACTCCGGTTGTGGAAATAACTTGGCCAGAATTAGATTAATGGTTTCTCTCACAAGTAAATTCGTGAACAGTGATTCAACATCTAGACTGGACATATATAAGTCTGAGTCCTGTGAAAGTATTCTACTTTTAAATTCTTCAGAATTCTTTAAAGTATATTGGTTACGAGTCAAGGGCTCCAACAACGGTACTAAGAATTTTGCAAGTTTATAGTTGGGAGAGTTAAAAGAGGCCAGGATGGGGCGAAGGGGGATACCTTGTTTATGGATTTTTGGCAACCCATATAAGATCCCAAATGAAGAGCAACTGGAGAATAAATCCTCATAGGTGCGTTCACTAATGACACCGTCTTTCTTGAGAGTTCGTAGGAACCGGTTGATCTTATCCTCCACCTTGAAGATCTGGAAATTGGGTTGCCCTGTGTTCCTGAATTTGTTCTGGTCATTAAGGATGTCATTTATTTTGTTAATATAATCGTCCTTATCAAGGATTACAACGTCCCTCCCCTTGTCAGGTTTAAGGACTACAATATCATCACGTTGGGATAAAGACTTAAGAAGTTGGAAATCACATTTGTTTAAAAAAGGAGCCCAATTGATTTTTAAATTTGAAAAAGTATTGTGAGCATTCACCATAAGTTCATTTTGTAATTGAGATAAATTTGTACCTAATTCTAGTCTTTTTATACTTTGAAACAATACTTCAAACGGAAGAAAAAACTGACAAAAGTTAGGTTTAAAATTAGGCAGGCAGAAGTCCAGCCCGAAAGAAAGGAGAAACTCTTCACTTTTAGATAAAATATATTGAGAATAGTTAAAAACGGTACTTAATTGGTCATGGAATTTAGGAAGTAAAATACCCAAATTAGATAGCTTTTTAGCATGTCTCCTTTGAATATTATTAATGAAACCTTGGATACTTTTGTTAAAGAGCCTAATAAAAATAATCTTGTCAAAAAAGGAAAAAGCATTAAGAGTTTCCCGAGGAAGCAGCGAATATTATTTACATAGTCGGTCAAATTCATTTTGCTTACATGTTGTCTCGTAGTTAAGAAGGTATTTGGTAGTTTCCTTATACAAAGTAGAATCATAAAGAGAGCTCTTATAAATCTTAAATTTAACAAAGTTAGGAACAACATCGTTGATGGCACAATAACGTAAGAAATCCAGATCAAGGCTAGTCTTCTCTTTCTTTTTACATAGCTTTTCCAATTGGCGGCATTGAGGAAAGGAGGTCCTGGCTAACAGTAATCACTAATAGTTTTAAAATAAAAAGGAAAACGTAGAGCCAGTATCTGAAATCCATATATATATATATATATATATATATATATATATATATATATATATATATATATATATATAGTATATATATATATATATATATATATATATATATATATATATATATATATATATATATATATATATATATATATATATATATATATATATATATATATATATATATATATATATATATATATATATATATATATATATATATATATATATATATATATATATATATATATATATATATATATATATATATATATATATATATATATATATATATATATATATATATATATATATATATATATATATATATATATATATATATATATATATATATATATATATATATATATATATATATATATATATATATATATATATATATATATATATATATATATATATATATATATATATATATATATATATATATATATATATATATATATATATATATATATATATATATATATATATATATATATATATATATATATATATATATATATATATATATATATATATATATATATATATATATATATATATATATATATATATATATATATATATATATATATATATATATATATATATATATATATATATATATATATATATATATATATATATATATATATATATATATATATATATATATATATATATATATATATATATATATATATATATATATATATATATATATATATATATATATATATAGTGGGACATGGGGTACACCGGGACACTGGCTTTTAAGTGACTAATTGGTAACTTTTTCGAATGAGCTGCTAGTGGCAGAGAGAGTAACTAAAAATGTAAACATTGAGTCATTTTTGGCTGGGGGATCAACAGACTGAAACTTTTTTTCAAGCATTTGTTGATTTTTGGTGAGTAAAGTAAATTTTTTTCTTTTCACTTGTTTTGCATTCAAGTGTTCAGTGTCTGTACTAATAATCCCAACATACAGTGATCGAATATAGGAATGGATGCAGATATGACAACTGGATAAATATTTGCCATGTGCTTATTGGCAAGGGCCTGTATTCATTTCATTGTCAAATTATTATAATGGGGCACAGTGGGACAAGAATCTTCGGGGCACAGTGGGACAGTGTCCCACTGTGCCCCATGCTTTTGAATCAATACATTTACACTGTTTGTCTTAAAATCTTCAAACAATACTTGATATCAACAATGACAAGTATAGTATTCTATACTGTATTGCTATTTGAACCTAAATGTAAGCTTTACACATCAAAATTCTTATTTACAGGACTACTCAATGCCAAGAAATAGGGAAAGAAAAACAGACATTGGAACTTTTAATGAAAATTCTATGAAGAGAAGCTGTGAAATTAGTATTAGATGGAACTAACCTAAGAAAGGCAGCAAAAATAAAAGGAGTTGCACGAAGCATTCTTCACATCAGATTGAAATATTTGTATTTCATCCTTTCAGTATCTCAGTTCATGTAGTATTGTAGACAAATAAATTGAAGCATAGGTAGACAATATTTTGAGGGTAAGTATTTTAGTAGATAACCACGAGATCAAAGAGTAAATAAATAGGCCTATACGTAGGATGTTTGACGAAAAATATAAATAAGTTTGAAAGATTAAAAAACTTCATAAAGTAGAGAAAATTCAGAACAAATAGAAAAGTAGATATAAAAACTTAGGAAAGTAGAAGTAGAATTGGGAATTTCTTCTGTACTGGAAATTTAAGTAAAATATGAAGGATTTTTTTTTAGATTCCCATTACAACTAGTTCAGGAGTTTTAGGTCAAAATATGGGTAATGAAGGAAAAAAATATATATAGAGCAGACATTTGCTCTATCAGTTTTTGAAGAGATGAAGAATAACACACTAAAAGTCACTTAGCATCTCCCTTGAGCATTTTGAGAAAATTTCTGATATCCCCCATATTATTTTGCTCATTTTCTAAACTGGAACCGATGGGGTAAGACTTATCTTGTAAGATAGAGCTTGGCGCTATGGAAAATTATTCCCTCAAAAGCCTATTTAGATTTGCACAGGCTTTCATAATTACAAATAGGCCTCTTGATACTAATGGCTCTCTCACTACCATTAGTACTAATATTACTGATATTGAAGGATATAAAAAAATCTTAAATTTTCCAAACTGCTCCAGGGGGATTCTTGGTGACTTTTACTGTGTTATTTTACATCTCTTCAGGAATTGATGGAGCAAATTTCAGCTCCGTAATTTTTTTTAAATCTAATTCTCCTAGACTAAACAGTTAAAATAGTTGAAAATATAAAGGTCTAGGTTTCTTTCCAGATATGTCCAGAAAGCCAAAAATGCCAAAGAAGGAGAGATTATTCGATTGCGACCGAATTATGAATGCAGGTCTGTGTTCACATCTGATGAAGAGGTGACTCTAAAAGATTACTTAATTACATCCTCTAAGACAAATTATGGCCTGTCAACAAAATCTACTCGCCATTAGCTTACGAAATGGTAGTTATAAATGGTAAATCTTTTCCACAATCATGGCATATACTCAAAATGGCTGGGAAAGACTGGCTCTATGGATTTATGAAAAGACACCCTGATCTTAGTATTAGAAAACCAGAAGCCTGTAGCCTTTCAAGATCAACTTCTTTCAACAAACATAATATTGATAACTTTTTTGCGAAGCTTAGAGAAGTATATGGTAAATATGAATGTTTTGCAGATGGTTCTAGAGGTTACAATCTGGACGAAACTACTACATCTACAGTCCAGAAACCACAAAAGGTCATCGCATAGAAAGGTTTCAAGCAAGTCAATCAAACAACAAGCAGTGAAAAGGGCGCACATGTTACAACATGTTGCATTATTAATGCATTAGGTACTAGCATCCCTCCTGCCATGATGTTTCCTCGCACACACTTTAAGTCCCATATGATCAGTGAAGCTCCCCCTGGCACTCTTGGCTTAGGAAACCCAACAGGTTGGATGACAAATAAGTTCTTTGTACAAGTAATGCAACATTTTATAACCTAACTTTTTGGATATATGATAATCACGATTCACATCTATCCATTCAAGTCCTAGACTTAGCAAAAGAGTATGGGATTACAATTCTCACTCTTCATGCACATTGTAGTCATAAACTGCAACCTCTTGATGTGGGAGTTTACTCATCATTTAAAGCTCATTACTACTCTGCCATGGAATCACGCCTTTTACAAAAGCCTGGTGTCCCAGTAACTATTTATGATGTTGCTAGAATAGTCAACATTGCTCACCAACGATCCATGACTCCCTCAAACATTTTATCAGGATTCAGGAGAAGTGGAATGTTTCCATTTGATGCTAATATATTTACTGAACATGATTTTGCTCTAGCTTGTCACAGACAGGCCTGCCAAAGGGACTGAGGTAAATGATACAACACTTGAATTAGACGAAGCAGCTGGCCCATCTGGAGAATCGGTACCTCCACACGCATTCTTAAGCCCTCAGTTATTCCGAGGATATCCAAGCTGATTCACGAAAAGAAACAAAACGAGGACGTAAGAAAGGTCGAAGTACGATTGCCACAGACACCCCAGAAGAAAGAGCACTACTACAAACCAAGAGACAAAAAAAAAAAAAAAAAATCCCAAGACCAAGCCCTGTTAGAACCAGCTACTTCATCCACTGATGAGGAACCTATTCTTTCTGATCATTCATCTGATGACGTACCTGAGGAAGAGAGTATGATAACTGATCCCCATGCCTTTAAAGAACTAGAAAGGGAGCCAAAATTGGGTGACTTTGTATTAGTTGAATTTAGCACTGCACCTAAGAAGTACTATACTGGAATATTAATTTCAACTAAAGATCTTACTGGAGATTTTGAGGTCTCTTACCTGAGAAAAAAAGAAAAAAACCTCACAGTTTATGTATCCTCAAGTGCCTGATATAGCTTCTGTGGCTATTAAAGACATAAAAGTCGTATTGCCTGAACCAAGATCAAGTGGTAAAACAAAGAGGCAAATCTCATACCTATATTTTGATGTTAATTTGATCTCATAAATGTTCCTTGAACTGCGTCCCACTGTGTCCTATGGTCTGCCCCACTCTGCCCAGGTATGGGGCAATGTGGGACAATTTGAAAAGTATTAATTTTGTATTTTTCTACCCATAAAGAATTAATCATAGGGTGACGAACTCTTTACAGTTTGAAGTACATAAATTGATGCAGATTATGCAAAAGTTTCATTAAATTATGATTGAAAATAAATTTTTGGCAATTAATTTTATTTTTTCGTCCCTCTGTGCCCCCTCTCCCTATATATATATATATATATATATATATATATATATATATATGTGTGTGTGTGTGTGTGTGTGTGTGTGTGTGTATATATATATGTATGTATGTGTGTGTGTGTGTGTGTGTGTCAAGTATGTACTGTACTGTTCCAGGTAATAAATAGACCCTACAGAAACCGTACTTTTTTAGAGACTGACTTAAAATGGTAGAATGTCCATTGACTGTTAATTAAAACCAAAAGAAATTATGTTGCAAATAGATAACGATATTTAATTGACTGTTTTCAAGAGTAATTACATCATTGCTTGAATTTGTCGTATGAAACATGGATAACAAGTAAAAAATGAGCCGAAGTTTCTTCAGCGCAACCGAGTTTCCTGTACACCGTATAATCAAGGCCACCGAAAATAGATCTATTGTTTGGTGGTCTCAGTATAATGCTGTATGAGCCGCGGCCCATGAAACTCTAACCGCGGCCCGGTGGTGGCCTGGCCTATATCGTTTCGAGACGCACGATGATGGCTAACTTTAACCTTAAATAAAATAATATATATATACATATATATATACTGTATATATATATATATATATATATATATATATATATATATATATATATATATATATATATATATATATATATATATATATATATATATATGTGCATGTATGTATATGTATCTGCATATATATATATATATATATATATATATATATATATATATATATATATATATATATATATATATATATATACTGTATATATGCATTAAGCTGCAAACATCCTTTAATATCCAATTTGCCCTACCTAAAATAATATATTTTCATATATGTTGAAGGGAATTTTTGTTGATAATAAGTTCGTCGTCTCGTGGGCTCGAACCACTGAAGCCAAGAACTCAGAACTACAGTGACGTGAATCACGGCCGTGTGGTTAAATTCGCGTCACTGTAGTCCTTAGCTCTTGTCTTCGGTGGTTCGAGCCCATGAGACGACGAACTTATTATCAACTAAAAATTCCCCTTCAGGTAACATATATGAAAATATATTATTTCAAGTAAACAAATTGAATATTAGAGGACGCAACTTAATGCTTGCTATATATGAATCACGGTGATGTGATAAAAAAATTCATGCATACATATATATATATATATATATATATATATATATATATATATATATATATATATATATATATATATATATATATATATATTGTATTCTGAGGCCAGTTGGAAGAATGGAAATGGATTTTTTTATGAACTGCCTTAAGGGCTAACACACAGCACTCAGGATATAAGCGATAAACATAATGAATAAACTGACTTACCTTGATATCACATCTAAGTAAACAGAGAATTGGAGGTTGCCTGGGTAAATTATAAGTAGTAAATGCTTTAAGTTGAATTTATTTACAAATGGAGCAATCAGGAAATCAGTATGAAAGGGCTGACTGAGCAGCAAGCAAGCTCATACAATGTGCAATAAAAGCTAGACAATTTATAGCAAATAGGCAAATCTGAAAGGGCTATAGCCCAGAAATAGTTCGATACCCTGATAACTTTACTGCGGACTTATTAAGCGATTTTTGGTGGTGAACGCAATGGGACTGAAATGGGGGAACTCTGTCTACTGCCCCTGGACTGCTTAATCAGAAGATTCTTGCAGGTGGCAGGATGGCAGTTAAACGTCTAAGGCTATTTTTGGTTCGTAAGGCAGGGGCAGACTGCTCAAAGAGCCAGATAACAGGATTCTAGAAGAGAATTCCAGGTTAGCATTCAACTCAAATGATTGTCTCTCACATGAAATTATTTATGCACGATGGAGGAATTGATCAATTAGATTTGATTAGCACATGGTAACACTATGGTGGGAAAGCTCTAATTATTATCGCTGAACTAATTTAATTGGAGCTTGGGACAAGTCATGAGGGCCAAATGGGCTTGCTAAGGCTGAATGGACAAAGGGGCTTTGTTAGGAGAATGAAAAGTTGTAAATACTGAAAATGGAGAGAAATTCACAAGAACAGAAAAAGAACTGACAGTAGATTGCAACTTCAAAACATGCCTTATTTCATCTGTGCATGGAGCTCGCTTGTGAAAGACGAATTTCCGCAGCAGACGTCTTAAGATGTTTGCCGGCTTGAAGAGAAAGGAAGACCTCACCGACTTGTTCTGTTTGCGTTCTGTGACAGAGTGCGTGTGAGCTGCGATGGCACGATCTCCTCTCATTCAATTTTTAGGGTTGGGCACATGCATCGGTTGATCTGAAATAGCAATCAACAGCCAGGAAACAGTTTGAAAGGTATAGGCCTTATAGCTAAGTCTTTTAAGGGTCAGTATGGCAGCCGACTTACTGCCCTAACTGGTCTTTTTGTCCCTAACGGCTTTCTACCCACCAAAAATTGTATGATGCTGGGGCTAAGAGGCCGGTATGGTTTCCCCCAGACCAGGTGGAGTGGGGGTAGGCCTACATAAGTTCACCCCCTTAGTGGTGTCTCTTCCACCCGCCATTAAATTTTATTTCTAGCTAATGGTCTGAAGGGACGAATTTAATAAATACGTGAGAATACACACACACACACACACACACACACACACACACACACATACATATATATATATATATATATATATATATATATATATATATATATATATATATATATATATATATATATATATATATATATATACATATATATATATACATATATATATATATATATTTATATATATATATATATATATATATATATATATATATATATATATATATATATATATATATATATATATATATATATATATATATATATATATATATATATATATATATATATATATATATATATATATATATATATATATATATATATATATATATATATATATATATATATATATATATATATATATATATATATATATATATATATATATATATATATATATATATATATATATATATATATATATATATATATATATATATATATATATATATATATATATATATATATATATATATATATATATATATATATATATATATATATATATATATATATATAATCTTATGATGAGTGCAGAATTCAGAAACTCGTACAGGTCTGTTGTAAATAAATTGTTCATTTTCCAGAATATAATCGATGTTGCAATTTGCTAATCCATGGTTACAGTTTTCACCATGTTCTGCAGTGTGAATATTTCTTTTTAAAAAGCTAAGCAATTTTACAATAACTTTCAAAAATAAAAGGAGTATGAAAAATTCCTCGTAATCACCTAAAATGGGATTTCGAGATTTACTACCATCATTATAATACGTTAGTGGACAAAATAACTATTGTTCGTGCGAAAAAATCGTATACACTGGCCGAGGAGTCTAATAATATCAGCAAGCGCAGGTGTTTACTTACGTTTCTGGTAAATTGGATTCGTAGAAGTCCCTTGGAAGAAGAACAGTGAAAAGAGTGATGAACGAACACTTGCTAGACTCGGCCAAACCAGTTTCTTTGCGTGACGAGGTCCACTTCCAGTGATTACTTCGGTGTTTTCAGTTCCCACAGGATGTCTTTTCCGAGGATGAATGGGGCATCAGAAACGTGTTAAGCACAAAGAAACGGCAAGTCGTTTTCTTCCTCGGCGGCTTTCCGGATCAGTCCTAAGGCTTAACAATCCTTTTCCTGTATCAATAGCTAATCTTCATGTTTGAACTGCAGCAGAAGAACCTTATTTTCGGTGAGCTGAAGAAAACATTTAACCCCTAACGGCTCGTCGTTTTGCGTTTGTTTGGGTCAGTTACCATTATTTTAAAATATGCTGAACTCCTTTCTGTATAGCAAAATGTTTTGAACTGTACAGAAATCTTTTAGGAAAGTAATTAATTTGATTATTTTTCTTTATATAAGTCGTTTTCGTTTCTCCGTTTTCTCTTTTCTGTTCTCTTGAACGGGTTTCTCCTTTTAAATGCAACTGCTACTTCTGATAATAGTACAGAATTAATTATTATTATTATTATCATTATTATTATTAACACATTTCGATCTGCATACTTTATTTCACACAAGTTCGCCCAAATAACCTGCAATTATACTAAGTGTTTTCAGAACAATTATGCATTGCTGAATGGCTTAAATACGTGCTAGAAAAGCTTTAGAAATACAAGCTTAAAAAAGTATATCTTGGTTTAACCAGACCACTGAGTTTATTAACAGCTCTCCTAGGGCTGGTCCAAAGGAACAGATTTATTTTACGTGGCTAAGAACCAACTGGTTACTTTAGCAATACGTGCTTATTGTGGAATCCGAACCATTATGACGAGAAATGAATTTCTTTCACCAGAAATAAATTCCTCTTATTCTTCACTGGCCGGTCGGAGAGTCGAACGCTCGGCCAACAGCGTGCTAACCGAGAGCTCTACCCACCCCTCCATTGAAGATCTTACAACAAGCTTAGAGTTTTGCTATTTTTCTAGTCATGCACATACAATAGAGAGCGTAATCCAAGTTTTACGAAAATTGGATTGGTTAAATTTATGTACGTTGACCTCATGCCTAGTATTACAAAAACGAGTAAGCACTCTGAAAGTCTTATAACATTTCCTATTAGTCGTTTAGATAAAATACATGTAATACTCTACGTTTCTTACAATACTTACCATCGAAGTATATTTCCCACATGACTGATTCTCTCTCTCTCTCTCTCTCTCTCTCTCTCTCTCTCTCATCATGATTACGCATACCTGACACAGCCCGAAGGTAACTGTTTACACCGCTATATTATAGCCCAGTGTTTAGAAGATTTCCTTAGGTTTTAGGTTTGAAGACTCGAATTCAGTTACTCGAAGTCTAAATGGAAGTCTGGTGTTCGTAACCAGCAAGCTCTACCTTTTAATTTCAAAAAGGAACTACGCTCATGTTGAATAATTTGATATCAGAAATTTCGGAAATGAGTAAAGTAACTGAAAACATTTAAAACATGTATGCACTTTACACCAGTTAATTACAAAATATGGTCAGCACATTGCCTTATGGTTAACAAAAACATCAGCAATATCTTAAGTATTAAGGGATTATAATCAGGATAACCTTCATGAGAATTAATCCACTCAAGAACATCAGTTAGTCTTTGCGGTCTACCCAACAAAGTAAAAGAAGTATCACGTCACTGAGGAGTGACTTCCAGAATTCACATATCGTCAACTATATGAATTGTTTATAAACAGAAGCCCTGCTAAGTATTGCAGACTTTTTTCGTATATGGTTTTAGACTACAGATTATCTTTTGATCTTACCTATCTTCATCATCCTTTCGGTCTTTGCAGACAACAATCACATCCCTTACAGATAGGCGCCAGTTACGCAGCTTAGTTGTATAGATAACACCCTAAACCGCGTGAGGCTCTAATAATGTATTTGCCGCTGAGAAAACGCCATATTGTTTTCATTTAAAGCATCACTTCCATAATTTGTGGTATGAGCTGGTGCAATGTCAAATGGCATTAGAGTACGCATATTATCAAGTGGCTAGAGGTAAACAATGTTTTGTGTGAAGAGCAGTAAGGACTAGATAGTGTGAAACTTCCCCTGCCAGATTTACCAACAAACGTGGCTTTATCTTGTGTGTTCTGTCTTCGTTTCCCCTTAACTGAAACTGGAATGGTAGAAGCCCAGTGGTTGCAAGTGACCTTCAAGAAGAGTCCATTTTTCTCCTGAGCTCTATATATCAGACCTGAAGCTTAATTTTCCAGTATGTCACAATCAGTGGAAACATCTGATAAAGCGCTGGCTGATTTACCATAGATTCGACAGCTAGCGAGCACAAAATGTCTTCTGAATTACCAAAGCCATCCGACAGAAGCAGAGAAGTCTTGGATGTTTATATACTTGACGAATATCTTAGCTACGGCTCAGATTCAATACTTCACACAACAACAATACCTGATCTCTGCTGTGCAACAACCACACAATCTTTGACGAAATATACTTCTTTTATATTTCCGACTGAATATGTTGTCTCGACTAGAACTGCAAATTTAATCTCACCAGACAAAAATACCTTTTACACGCCAACATTTCTTTTGATTTCTTGAAACCTCAAATTATTTGCTTAGCCTTATCCCATATCATTCAAATTTTCTACTAATTATACATTTTTTGGTACCATTATGGAAGTACTTACCAGTATATACCGACAGAGTAAATAGAAAACTGAAAATAAGTGTGAACTCAAGCAAGAACGATCGGCTGGTAAATAGAAAGGCCAGATTGCATCATCTGTTTAATTTTTCCTGCCAATATACGAGTAATCTGACGACTCCAGCATTATTGTATAAGGACACTTTAGTTGTCCCTTCATGATGATTGTGTGCGTAATCTATTCTTAGGGGATTTTCCACACAAATTTTACAGTCCTACCTGCCATTTAATCCTGTAATGTATGTGAAATGTAATGTTACACTACTTTCAGCTGTTTTTGATTTGTAGGCAATTCAGTGAGACTGGACGGTATTACTTTTGATTTTCTATGGCAATTGGCAGTGTAATAGTCAATGTACAATCGCGCTTCGATATGTATCAGTTTTAAATGTTCATAACATATCTGCAAAATGGCTTGCTAAGACGGTGAACTCTAACAACATAATGCTATGAAAAAAAAATTGTATGATTATCAGATTTTGTCTTATAACTCACATATATTGTAGAAGTTTAAAAGTTATTATCAAACCGTTATAATACGTAAAATGAGACGATGTTACTATAGTAACATCATCTCTTTTTACGTAATCAATTTTGAATATACTTTTCATGTGCATTTTACTGCTTTAATATTCTTATTTAGTATTCTAATGGTTTAATAATAACAATCTAATCTTCTATAACATGTGTGAATTATAAGACAAAATCTGATTATCATACAATTTTTTTTTCATAACATGTTGTTAGAGTTCACCATATTAACAAGCCATTTTGCAGATCCAGGTGTTAACAATACAATTTGAAAAAATATAAAGCTATAAATTCAATCTGGAACGAAGATTTGAAAATGCATATGAACATGTAATAAAAACAAATGAGCTTCATACGAAAGGGGAATAATATACAAGAAGTAGGTAGATAAGAGTTAAGCCAAAGACGATGATAATTTATAGGATTAGGTCGCATTGCAAACAGTGAGGAGGGTACACATATGAAATGAAAGTGGTTAATGGTAGGGAGAGATAATGAGTATTAATGTGAAGAAAAAATTGGATATTATTGGAGGTAAAACCACAGAGCAGGAGGGATCATGCAGGGATAAAAGACAAGATTCATAAAGTCCAAAAGGAAAGTCAGAGAAGAAAAGATTGCAAGCAAAAAGAATAAAATTTTTCATATAAGGAAGAGTTTTGGCTATTATAAGAATTTGTCCGTAATGAAGAATAAAAGAAGAGAAAAGGTGGAGAGCAAATCATAAGCCGTATTAGATTTCTGAGAATTCAAGCCGTGCAATTTTGCCGTTAATTGGATTTGAATTCTTCTCATGATAAATGTATTTAAACAGTAATCAGGGACTTTGTTCTAATTATGGAATAAAGGTAGACGCAGTTGATGGAAATGTTATTGCCGCGTGCTCTTTTATGATTTACATAAAGAAATTTGGGAACATGTCATATACCGGTTCTTTCTCTTAAATATTCAACACTCTGCATTGCTATATTCCCGTGTTTGTTACAGGGCCTGTTTCTGCATAACAATGTATCACGAAAATAATTGAAACGCCACAAATTAAATCTTCAAAATCAATTGATACAGAAAGAGGCTCAGTCTGCGGCAAAATATTAAATTTAAAGTTAGTTCCGAACGTCCATGCTGTGACGATAGATTTTGAATATTTATGCTTTTCAGACCACTGTGACAAATTAATGGAGAGCGGAGCAACGCGCAACAGTGTGGAATAAAGTTCAGTCATTGTGAAAATAAGCTGCTTTGAACTTTCAACTGATGTGTCCATTGTATATAACGCAAGTTTTTCTTCTTTATTTATTTTAATAACTTTAAATAAATATTTAAACTCTACGAAGATAAACTTTATTCCACTTTCATCATCATCATTAAACTGTATACACATACAATGATGAAATATGCATATTTTTGGGAAAATGAACTTATGCTCGTAATCATGATTATTAAATACATTACTTTTTAACCCAAAGAAACACGACTGAAGATATTTAACGATCTGCTTGAAAATATGGTGGAATTTAACTCATACCAGTCGAAGTTAATTAATTCTTGTGTAAGAGGGTATCGCCCATCATGATTTCAGCCAGATGAAGTGGAATCGATTTATGGGTAAATTAAACATCTCAACGCCAATTAACCAAACGAATAAACAAGTTAAATATGCGCCGAAGTTTCTTATGCACAATCGAGTTTTCTGTACAGCCGCTACTGTGTATTGTATAATCGAGTCCATCGAAAATAGATCTATCTTTCGGTGGTCTGAGTATAATGCTGTGCGAGCCGCGGCCCATGAAACTTTAACCACGGCCCGGTGGTTAAAGTTTCATGTCCTATATCGTTGCCAGAAGCACGATTATGGATAACTTTAACCTTAAATAAAATAAAAACTACTGAGGCTAGAGGGCTGCAATTTGGTATGTTTGATGATTGGAGGATGGATGTCAACATAACAATTGGCAGCCCTCTAGCTTCAGTAGTTTTCAAATTTTGAGGGGGGAACAGAAAAATTGGGGACAGAAAAAGTGCGACAGAATAAAGTACGGACGGACAGACAAAGCCGACACAATAGTTTTCTTTCACAGAAAACTAAAAGGTATCTTGTATAAAATTAATAAACGCTACATTTGAATATATTCCTAAACAGAAATAATTATTAATAGTGTAATGAATTCTAAACGACATTTAATGGGGTCTTTTACTTAAAAAAAAAATTAAATTATGTCTGATCGGTACTCTGATCTGTCTCTCAGAAGGAGAATTTACGGCTAAGCTTTATGATTTTGAGCATTCCATAATGTTTTCTCCATTGCGGTATTTTTTTTTTCTTTTGCACGAACCTATACTTAGATATGATTGTCCTTTCTTAAGCAGTTTCCTAGTGCTATTGAGTTCCACGATTATTAATCACTAGTATCCCTTTTTTCTTCAATCATGTCGGTTCTCTTGATCGCCAAAGTACTTGCTTTGTTTTTTTTTACTGCATTCCAGTGATCTGTTAAAGATTACCTCTTGATGTGATCCAGGTAGAAATTCATTATTAGAAAAAGCGTGGCTTTTTTACATTCACAAATATCAGCCACAAATATTGTTTAATGTCCAATGCAATATACCTCGGGAATGACTTACACCCAAAGGGATTCGAACTGCTGCATGGTTTAAAAACAATGATAGACACTGACTTTGACCACTTAGCTATCAAGAGAGATAATAAGTTACCATCGACCATGCTGTCCATATGTTTGTTGAATTCAGGCTCTATACGTAGAATGGATGTCAACCTAACTGGCTTATTATGAATTTTTGTATCGTATACGCCTCAAAGTCATTGTCTATTCTTGTTACTAAAGCAGCCAACGATTCGAATCCTGCTGGTGACAAAGCACTAATTAGTAATTCCTCTTGGCTGTACGTTACTCCGAGATATGGTGAATTGCATTTTAAAAGATATATCTGGCTTAATACTTATGAATATGAAAAAGTCACTCTTGTATAAGTGGTAAAATTCTTAAGATATATGCAGTGCCTTAATGGAACAACAAAAAAAAAGGACTAGATCAAATACCATTTTTTTATATTAAAATAAATTTACATCGACATCAGAGGCAATTGTTTCGGAACAAAGGGAAGCCTTGGATTTCCGGCCTTGTAGAGGGGACTTCCAATGGGGCTTCTCTGATAATGCCAAAAGCCGCTGCTCTACAGACTGGGTCACCCCCTGGTTGTGGCTGGGGAGCCCAATGACTCAGGTTTGACTGGCTTACTGCACAAGCCACTTGGTTAATGATAATTGATGATGTACTTTTACAATACTGAAATCTCAAAGGATCTACTGGCAAAGAATTTTACAGTTATGTCTAACGTTAAACCATACTTAGCCACATTATGCCTGAATCTTAGTTTATTACAAGTGAAACCAGATCTGAAAAACTTATTTGTTATGCAATTAACAAAAGTGTAATCATTTTTAAATCAATAAAAAAAATATTCCTGAAATACCGCCATGTTTTCTTCGTTTCAATATTTTTAGCTTTTAATCTTAAGCTCTATTGTACTTCTTTAATATATATATATATATATATATATATATATATATATATATATATATATATATATATATATATATATATATATATATATATATATATATATATATATATATATATGTTTTCCTGGGCAATCTGGGTTGAGATATTTTCTGTGCGACAGGTACCGACAGCTACAGATACTTTAGCCTTGTGATTCTGACTTATTGGGTCCAGGGAATCATAAAACAAGAGAAAAAAGGGGGAATTTCATATGAGCATAAGGCTCCTACTACTGAAGGGAAATATTAGGTAAACACGTGGGTAAACTTACTGGAATATATTTACATAAAGAACATTAGTACGAAAAGGAAAAATGTAATTAAATTATTGATCCTGAAGGGGATTCCTACAGGATGAATGAAACTGGGGGATACCAGACACAGTCCAAGAAGATTCCACGATATATATGGTCCCTCCAAAATGAGAGATACACAAATTATACTCCAGTAATGAAAACAGACAAAAGGATAATGAATTCGAAGCTGCACTGAGGGTGCCAATGGGCTTCGATGAGTTAATAATGGCTTAGCACTGCCGACACTCGAGTAGCACGGGTGAAAGTTAACAAGAGATTCGGTGATTACTCGCACTCACATTATGTAAATTTTACGAGGAAAAACCGTGACTGAATGGACGTCTTTTCAGAGCACTTTACCGTAAAGGAGAATTGGTTCCAGAGAAGAAGGCGGTCCGTGGATGACTCCCGATTCACTAGGGCGAATGCGATCTTCCACGTGGTAGGATGTAGGGGCTCCAAAGTCGAGGGCAACACTTGGGGAACTTCACGAAGCGCCAGGTAATGGAGTGGGTTATGGGTCCTGCCAGCAGCGAAGGGAACACGTGGTTGGAGCTTGAAGTGCACGAAGGTAAAAGTATACTTTGAAAGGCCACGTGGTTAGACGGAGAAGTCGTGGGCTAAGGGCATCGTCGAGCCAGGGGCATGGTGGTGAGCGTGTCCGTCGTCTTTAACCCATGTCGTCCAGCAAGCGTCTGAGAGCGAGCCCTTGTCTGCTTGTCACTTTTATGCCCTCTCCTATGGGCAGGGGGCACGTCCAGGCACATAGGGAGTTGATTCATTTTCTGCTGTTGTCCGTGGCTGGGGCGGGGGGGTTGCCTGTAAAGAAGCAGCCAGACAGATTCACTTTTGCCTCGAATAAGGAATTATCTACTTAAAGGAAGTGGCCTACAATCGGTTTTAATCCCTTGTATTCTGACCGTGCAAACCCAATGTCCAGCTCAGGCTGATAGATAGCTAGGCACGCATGTCGATAGACAGATATGTCTATCGATCGATCTGCAGAACAGGAAATGAAAAAGGAGCAATTTTCTAGCTGAATTCTTGCTAAATAATATATATATATATATATATATATATATATATATATATATATATATACAATATATATATATATATATATATATATATATATATATATATATATATATATATATATATATATATATATATATATATATATATATATATATATATATATATATATATATATATATATATATATATATATATATATATATATATATATATATATATATATATATATATATATATATATATATATATATATATATATATATATATATATATATATATATATATATATATATATATATATATATATATATATATATATATATTGTCACGATGCGTATCAAGTACCTGGTTATTACACAACTAATCTCAAGATTCAAAAATATACCTCACTTCAGCCAGATACCTGAACTCTCATAACATTAATTGTTACGACTGAGTACTCTAAAGGTAACAGTGATCCCTTAAGAAAAACTTATTTATCAATCACTTGAAAAATCAAACTAAGTTCGTCAGAATATGTGTGAGGTATAAAAAATTAAACTAGAAATCTTCTAGAGTAAAAGGGCATCACTCCATCAAAAAACTCTAACTGTTTCCCTGGTCTTAATTCACTTTAGCAAAACTAAAAGAACAAAACATGTTTATCACTTTGCCTTATGCACACACAATCAATCCTATTCACTGGTGATCAATAAATGAAACACTGTTTTTCTAAAAATGTTAAATACAAAAATTTATTTTCAGATTCAAAGTTTGTAACTAGAATTCACAATTAATTAGAATTCACAATCTGAAAAATTTACTATTAGTTGAAAATAACACAAAACTCAATGAATTCTTGAATTAAATTATGAAACAAAAACTAATTCACAAAAAACTTATCAGGAATTTAAATTAATCAAGCAAAATTTAAACTATCAAGAATTACTCAAGATTTAAAAAGAAAATCTCAATAAATGAAATCAAGTATGCAATGTTAAATTAAGTATGCAATGTTAAATTAAGTATGCAATGTTAAATTACCAAGAAATATTTACAATGCTATGTAAATAAATGTTACATCACAAACATAAAAAATGTGAAAATATAAAGAAATTGTAAATAGAAAACACACAAAAATACACGTAAGATTTATCAATAATGATTTCACTTGTTCAAAATTTCCTAACTTATCACACCATAACCTCCTAACTTATCATACCATGGTATCAATAAGTAAAATTTCACGTTACCTTACACAACTTGTGAAAACCTCTGTAAATCACTTGCTGCAGCTGCGTTACACAATACACACTTTTTACCAGGCGCCGTTACGAACTAAATAGCTTTGCTAAATTCAGATCTCAAAGTTAATGTTAAAAGTGACCACAAAAATTTACGTTAAAAGTAATCTCTTCCTAATTAGGAAGGAATGAGAGAGAGAGAGATATGGAACCAAATCGACTGGTCTCAGAAATCAGAATCAAACAGATTTTAGGATTCAGTAATACGTGAAACAATTACATGATGTCATTAAAGCATTTTGGGTACGAGATACAAAAGTTCTAGAAGCAGGAGGTGACGTCATTAAAGCGTTTTGGGTGCGAGATACAATGGAGAAGCTTCTAGAAGGAAAGTTCGTCATCCCAGCAAAACGTTTTGAACGCATCTTACAAAACATGACGTAATTGATCAGGACACGTATTCTTTCTCGCAAAGTGGCGTACGTGACTCAAACAACGCATGCAACAACATGAAATCACTCGTCTTGAGCCCGTATGGGACGAATTGGCGTTTGTTTTGCAAATCTGTCATCGCTAACCCAAAACAAAGCGTTCCCTCTTATCTCAACTGATGACAACTGAAATGAAACAAGCCTTGGTGGACACACACACGTGTTCACATACTACGCTTTTACCAAGAAAGATATTCGTTCTAAATTACGTTATTATTAAAATTATAACAACAATTCTAAATTACGCTATCAAGTAATCATTAGTACTTTTGAGATCTGATGTCAAACTAAATATGACACTTCAACAACCATTATCATTAAACATAACACATGAAAAAGTAAATATGTCAAAATTATAGGAGGATATATGTATTACAAGGCAACATCATGAAAATATATATATATATATATATATATATATATATATATATATATATATATATATATATATATATATATATATATATATATATATATATATATATATATATATATATATATATATATATATATATGAGCCTCGATGGCTCAGTCGGTTACAGCAACAGCCAGGACTTGAAGGTCTGTAGCGGGTTCAATCCGCAAGCCGGCTGATCAGAGAGGCAGACACTTTGCTATCCGTGTAGACATCCCGGGATTATATATGTAATCAACGGATAGGTTTGCTTAAAAAGCAAATGGATGTTACAGACTAAATACACACACAAAACAAAGCCACTACAACACCTTCTAAAAACATAACAAACATCTCACAACGTCTCGAACGCTTTCGCCATACCCAATAAACCGCTGCTGGGAAGAAAGGGCGTTGGGTCTGGTATGATTATGAAACATACGTGCGGGGTCTAAGCGATGTCAGGCAGGGCAGCCGAAAGACCACAGGTCTATATAAAGCCAAATCAAAAGTCCTTCAAAGAAGGCATCGTGCTTACCCCATACAAAAATGGGAATAAAAGCACGTTAAAAGAAAAGAAGAAGAAAGAAGATATATATATATATATATATATATATATATATATATATATATATATATATATATATATATATATATATATATATATATATATATATATATATATATATATATATATATATATATATATATATATATATATATATATATATATATATATATATATATATATATAAATATATATAAATATATATATATATATATATATATATATATATATATATATATATATATATATATATATATATATATATATATATATATATATATATATATATATATATATATATATATATATATATATATATATATATATATATATATATATATATATATATATATATATATGTGTGTGTGTATGTATGTATGTATGTATACATATATGAAAAACATTTAGAATGAGTGTTATATTTGTTTTTTTTAGCTAAACAGTTTTCTCGGAGTTGTTCTGGGGAAAGGTAAATGGAGACAAGGGGGAATCATGCCCTAGGTGATGCACTGGCTATGTCGCAATGCCATCAAAGATTTACCCTGTATAGCTAATTCCGCCACCACTTATTCAACCTTCACTAAGCTTGCAGCCGACACACTAGCTAACGTCCCTATAACTAAAACGGCTCCGACTATCAGTGGGGCTGCCCTCTTACGCCTCCCAGATGTAACCCGAGAAGCAGAAGATTCCGTATCCGGAAGCCATGTTAAAGTCTCCCTAATCTTACCCTTCACCCTATTTGCTGTAACCTTAAGTTCGGTAAGCCAAACACGCAATAGATTGGACAGATTCTGCCCAGTGTTCACATCCTGTCCAACAAACCCACCAGCATCTGCACTTTATTTCAAGGCGTCTCAAGTTCCATCCTCGCCGAGCATATGTCTTCAAATTCAATACTTAAAGTCACAGAGTCAGACGACAACCACACTTCATGGTCCTCTTCTATAATCATGCCCGAAACCAACTGTACTCCCAACTTGGCATAGCCAGCTACCCCCAGATTCACGAGCAAACATAACTTCAGCATTTAAAAAGAAGAAAAAAAAAGATACCTATAAATAACCAGACTCCGGAATAAAAACAAAAAAATACAACCCAAAGTCTACGGTATCCTTGCGCCTCATTTAACATATATGAACTCGTCATTGACAAAATTCTAACAGCGAATTACGTTGAACCGCTGCACTTGCTAAGAAGAAGAAAAAAAAAAAAAAAACAGCAAAACAGACTAAAATCAGACACCCCAAATTTATCAAACTCTACAGACAAGCATCCTCTCAGGTTCAAAACCC
Organism: Macrobrachium rosenbergii; assembly: GCF_040412425.1. Taxonomy (NCBI): domain Eukaryota; kingdom Metazoa; phylum Arthropoda; class Malacostraca; order Decapoda; family Palaemonidae; genus Macrobrachium; species Macrobrachium rosenbergii. Next base: position 64,888,750 of record NC_089781.1, on the reverse strand, counting down.
CCAAATTACATTTCTGGGAAACACAAATAAAAAGAAAAAGATAATAAAAGTACATAAGGAAAAAAGAGGGAGAAAAAAATGAACCCATCAGTTCCCCTTTAAGCTGTCCTCTTGATCTTAGATATAAGTGTAAACCTGGACAATACCGTTTTTTTACTTCTCGAACAACAAACCTATTCCCTTTCTTTATTTCCACAACCCAAAATGGACCCTCAAACTTTGGCCCTAATTTATAATTCAACTGATTTTTTTATCTTCAAAAAATCCTGTCACTGATAGCAACTTTAATATTATCTGGCTTTGAATTGCTCCTATCAACCATTTCCTGCGTCTTCAACTCAAGATCCTTAGCAAGGCGCAGATTTCTCTCCTTAGCAGTAGAGACCAACGATCTAACAGTATCATCACGACGAGACAGAATGGATAACAAATCGAATGCGCCTCCTGCTCGATTGCCAAAGACCTCTTCAGCGGGAGACATTGCAATAGTATCGCTAACCATAGTATTAATGCTATGCCAAACCTTTGCAATATACCAATCCCAATTCACATCATTACCCCGTACAGTGATTCTGAAAGCCTCAATTACCTTCCTATTGGCCTGCTCACATAACCCATTGGCTTCTGGCCTATACGGATTAATAGTTACTTTCCGAATTCCCATAACCTCCACAAGACACACTAACGTCTTATTCACAAATTCCCGCCCATTATCTGTAATAAGTACCTCAGGAACCCCATAACGACAAATAACCCCTTCGAAAAAAGCAACTGCTACCTCCTCTGCTGTCTTATGCTTCAAAGGAAAAATCTATACAAACATATTTAATTCATCTACAATAACCAACAAATGTCTGTGCCCATAACCAGACTCATGGAAATTGAAAAGTATGTCCATATGGACACGTTAGAAGGGTCAACTAGGGATAGGAAATGAACCCAATTTATACGAAGTAACCCTTGCTGGCTTGCATACATTGCAAACTAAACATTCCCTCACAAAATCCTCCACTGATGCGTGCATGTTCTTCCAAAATAACTTCCCCCCGTACATTGTGATATGTCTTCTCAATCCTCAACTGTGGACTACCAAACCTACAATAAACAATATCCTAAACTGCATGTACTAGGCTCTTTGGGACAACTATCTGTGTTGTATCTCCTTTATCCTCACTACTCATCAGCTTATATTTAATTTTCCTAACTAACAAATTACCCTCTAACTCTAGACCTGCAAAAGGCGACCTACAACCCTTCCTAAAAAATTCCCCCTCTATGAAACACCTTTGTGTTTGCCAACAAAATTTCATTTCATCCTGTTTAGCCTCCACTAAACTAATATCCCAGTCTACACAATCCCCAGCTACAACATTATGTCCACCTTCTATATACCTAAGCTTGGATTAAAAATCCCTGATTGTCAAAAACCACCTAGCTCTCTTAGGGGAAAGATCCGGCTTATTAAAAAGATCCAAGGACAGCTTATGATCTGCAAGAACCTCAACTTTGTTGTCCAGCAATAACATCTTAAAATTAACCAAAGTAGACACTACAGCGAACGCTTCTTTGTCCGTCGTGCTCATAGACATCTCATTGCTCCCTTGTGTCTTAAACTTCCTACTGTAGAACACGATAGGATGCAATTTACCCTCAAATTTCTGCATAAGGCAAGCTCCAATGCCATCGTGACTGGTATCTGTCACTAATGTGAAACGTTGCGCAAAATCTGGAAACTTCAGCACTGAGGGACTCACTGAAGCCTCATTAATTTTCTGAAAGGCCGACTGTTCCCTCTCACCCCACACAAACTGCACATCATCCTTCAGCACATCTGTCAATGGAGATGATAAGGTGAAAAAACCTTTCTCAAACCTCTGAAAAATCCCGCCATTCCCAAGAAAGAAAGAATCTGCTTCTTATTTTTAGGAGTAGGAAAATACATGATCGCCCTAACCTTGTCCCCATTTACCCTGACACCTTCCTTAGAAAAAACATGACCCAAATATTCTATCTGCATCTTCAAGAAATCCCACTTGGCAGATTTAATTTTCAAACCCGCTAACCTAAGTCTCTAAGAACTTCCATAAGGCCTCTAAAAGTTCTCTACAGAATCAGTGACAATCAAGATGTCGTCCATATAGACGTAAATAGACATCCTTAATAATCCATGCAAAACTGTGTTTACCAATCTCATTTATGCATCTGTATAAACTCATAATGTCCCTTTGGCAAAGAAAAAGCAGTATATTTGCGATTCTCCTCACTAAGAGGAACCTGCAAAAACCCCTGCATCAGAACAATTGAAGAGTAAATATTTTTACCTCCGATTTCTACAAACAAATGTGGCATACATGCCACAGGATAACGGTCCAGGATCGACTTATCATTCAGCTTACAAATATCCACACACACACATGTATTGAGCCATCCTTCCTAGGTACTGCTAACAATGGAAAATTAAAAGGTAAGGAACTGGACCTAATTATACCTACCTCTTCCCACTTATTGACCTCTTGCTCTACCTGTTCCCTAATCTTAAAAGGAATCCTATACGAAGGGACATTAGTTGACCACAACTTATCCCCTTTAAGAGCGACAATATCTGCAAACTCAGCCAAAACATTTTCCACCCCTCTATATACACTTTATGACCAGCATTAGCTAAATGATCCCTAAAAGCCTGTCTCCCAACCTGTAATTCTGCCTCTGAAAATTTATTGTCTTCCCCTACAATAGCAACCGAATTATTGTCATCAACCCAATCTTCAAAATCTACCACATATGTAGCCTTGTGATATATCGAAACTGAATAGTTACAGTTTAGCAACTCTACTCAAGTAACCCCTTGAGCTACCACCTTGAGCTCCTTGCTACCCTCACTTACACACACCTTTCTGGGCATTTTCACATCTTTCACTCAGACTTTCACCAGAGCAACCATAACTGGGCCCCAGACCACATCTTCAGATAAAATTCCTTTATAACACTTCTTCCCCTCAGAAACATATTCAGAATCAACCCGTAAACATTATCAACACCTGATCTCTTATCATGATCCCCTTTAATCTCATCAATTTCCTCTTACGGGAAAAACCCCCAGGTACCCCTACAGCTATACCCCCTAAACCCGTATGAACTGAGATTCTGTTTCGCTTGCACACTGGATGACCCAGTAACAATGTATTCCCAAAAGCAGCCCCTCATAAAACCAAAAATGGCTCTATAAAAATTTTTACTTCCCAAGGACAAACAAATCTCCGTGCAAACCAAATCACTCAACCTATTTGCTTGAACATCACATACTGTCTCTTTAGTAGGCTTCAAACAGCAATCAGAAAACATTGATTGATATAAAGCATAATTCATCAGATTAACAGACTCACCATTATCAGTAAATACAGAGACATCGACACCATGCACAGAACCTTTCACAATTGGCTTCTGCTCTAAGTGCTCAGCCAGAAGTCCTATATCACAAGAAACACCCATCACCTTTTCCCCTTTTGTTGTCGGGCCTCCAAAAATTCTTCCAGTCCCTAGAAACCCTCGAAAAACCCCCTCTAGGAGCTCTTCTGTCAGAAATGCCAGAACCTGAGGCACACTCCTAAATTAATCCCGCTTAAGAACAGGACAAAATGGCCAACCTTGCTCTGAAGTCTTGCAGACACCACAATATCTCACCTTGCAAAACTTTTTGGTGTGACCCTGCCTATTAAAGTTAAAGTGACAGACCTGTGACATTGAACCCTTTGAACCGCTACTATGCTCTGTCTTGATACACAACCTCGTAGAAGGGAAACTAGAATCACCATGTGGAAGGTTCATTGGAATAACTCCAGAAGGCCTCAGTATTCAATTTATGAAAGTACTATCCACAGCAGTACATTTCAACAGGCGTTTGAGAACCTGTGAGAAAAGCAAGGCTTCATCAGACCCCTTTTCTACCCTTTCATCAAAACTATCTACTGTACTATGGCATCAGGAACATCATTAAGCATCCATGTGAATCAAAGCAATTTCTCTAGGTCATCCACGGAAATATTGTTACCTGTTACCCAACTGGATGCTCTCAGTTTGTTCGAAAAATCTCTAGCAGCATCAAAGCACCTGGCACTAAGCCTAACCAAAGAATCCTGGCCCTTGCAAATCTTCAAGAGCAACCTATGGTCTCAAACCACATCTCCGGATTCAGCAGTCCCATATGCTGTCCTCAGAAACTTTTGAGATCACCCCAAATCTTACAATTTCCAAATTGATGACTCTGACAACGTTGTCCTCTGTCCCCTTTACCAGTTCTTCGTTGGGCGAGTCAGTAGAGCCGTGGCCTATAACTCGGTAGGCCCGAATTCGAGTCTCCGGCCGGCTGATGAAGAGTTAGAGGAATTTATTTCTGGTGATAGAAATTCATTTCTCGCTATAATGTGGTTCGGATTCCACAATAAGCTGTAGGTCCCGTTCCTAAGTAACCAGTTTGTTCTTAGCCACGTAAAATTAGCCTAATCCTTCGGGCCAGCCCTAGGAGAGCTGTTAATCAGCTCAGTGGTCTGGTAAAACTAAGATATACTTCCTTTTTTTTTTTTTTTTGTCCCCTTTATCTAAACTGAGGAATCCTTTTGCTTTATTCAAAGCCTCTACCACATTCGTAATTTTCTTGGCGACCAGGTAATTCGTCACACCCTTGATAAAAATTTCGAGAGGTACCAGAAGAACCCCAACAACCAACCGCGGAAATGGCTGAACCCCGGAGGCGACCAACATAAACTTGTGAAAAAGAGTTGCTTTATCCCTATCACTGGCACCCTCCTCCATATTGTCGGGATTGATAAAAGTTCAAATCCTAACAACACAACCCGATCTCCACTTTATACACTAACAGAAATTCCAAAAGAAAATCTTTTTGAAGACAAATGGGAAATTCGCCTAGAGACAAAAAAATTAAAAAAAAAAAAAAAAACAAGAACACTAAGAAATGTTTACCGAATAGCGTAAGAAATTATTTACTCCCAATAACCCAACAACCGTCTAGCAATTATCAACACAATAACCCAAGTTCCCGGAAAATAATCAAAATAATAAAAAAACAAAGTATTCCGTAATCCCCAAGTAGTTCCTAATCGTCACTGCGAACTGCTGATCATGAAAAAAACACATAGATCTCTCCCGGTAACCAACTACCCCCGTCTACCCCCACATACATAGAAAACGCTTTAGAGAATAGGAAGGGAACGGGATACTTGCTACACACAAACCCACTCACTTCAGCACCGGCCGTAAGCTACTGATCGTGAAACATCTGGTTATCTTGGCCAAACAAAAAAACACCTTGGTCATCAAAGTACTACCAACTGAACGTCTCAAAGATTATTGGAGCACGCCCTATTCCGGCCTAATGTTCCCGTTGCCAGTCCCTTCAGAAACTGTTAAAGGTCGTGAGGTCAAGCTGCCACCAGCTTTTATATCCTATTACATAGGGTCATCTGTTTTTAAATCAATATCATAATCAACTTATATCTCAAAGATACCACAGTAGCGATGGCCGCTTGCTCACTGGGTCAGCACATTCTCTCTCTCTCTCTCTCTCTCTCTCTCTCTCTCTCTCTCTCTCTCTCTCTCTCTCTCTCTTATCCAAGCCACTAAGTGAAGCAAGAAAGAACAGCAAAACATGTCTACAAAAATATAGTTTATTCAGTAGTCTAACATGGTAAATAGATTGGAATCAAAATAGGAACGAAATGGGAATATCTGCATCCTAGAATTGTTAACCCAGTTAACCAAGTAAAAAATATAACATAGTGCTATCAACGTCACCAGTTGAGTCTTTACAACAAAAGAGTCAAATAAGATAAACACAACCGTAGTCAGAATAAGTAAATTTCCCCTCCATTTATATTGACCTCTATTCAATACATCTGAGGAAATAAAGGGAAAAACACAACTTTTAAAAACAGACACAGAGAAAAATAAATGTGGGATTTTTCCCACGTTACCAACCCCAATTAAACATGGTGAAATAAAAAATTAATAAAAACCGTAGACACATAGCAGATAAAAATAAATGAGGGAAAAGATATTCAGCATTGTAACTGGTGCAAAGAACCAATACATGTTAAACGAAGTTAATAAAAGCCATTCAGGTTTTTTAAAAAAAAGTTCCAGCTCATCTCGCAACAGCCACAAAGTCTCCCAGGAAAGCGGATCTGAGCACAAAGGGATCTAATCCTGAAATGTCTAACCTGTACTCAAATTAAATTATTCAACACCTTCTATAACACGCTCATGAAAGCGAACGGACGAACGATCTAACCGGAACTTGACAAATTCCAGCGACATAACTAGCGTACCAACGTACTGATTTTGAAAAAAAATACAGAAGTTTTCCTATTTGGAGGGCCTATTGGAAGGTGAGGCTCTATCCCCAGGGCACGATGCCCCATTGTCTCCAAGAGAAGCTAGAGTGACGCCAGGCCTTCGTCAGCACTCCGAGAAAAATGTTTAGCTAAAAAGAACGAAATGTAACATATTCATCCTAAATGATTTTCAGATGTGTATGTATATATATATATATATATATATATATATATATATATATATATATATATATATATATATATATATATATATATATATATATATATATATATATATATATATATATATATATATATATATATATATATATATATGTAACAGGACAGAATTAACACTTTTTTGAAGGTGTACGTAACGTGCTCCAACGATCTTTATTCATGAAACGGAGGCGTATGAACGTTCGCTCACGGCAACACCCATCTATTTTCTCTCTCTCTCTCTCTCTCTCTCTCTCTCTCTCTCTCTCTCTCTCTCTCTCTCTCTCTCTCTCATCGTTTTCCAGTTCACCCATCCGAATCTCACTCATTCTCACCAAATCAATTAAATGGACCATTTAAAAGAAACACAATAGTTTCTACAAAAATAGGTTTATTATTCAAATAACCCAACAAGAAATGAACAAAACAAAGCAAAGATTAAAATGCATACTAAATGAATTATCGAGTTAGATAACTAAACTCTGAACTGTAAAACACTTCTGATTAAAGAAGTCTCACTAGGGCTAATAGCCTGAAAATATCCAAACTCACACATACTCCCCAAATCAATAACTAGTCATGTCAAAAGCAGTCTACCACATGTTATTCGAAACAGTCCACACTGTCCACCGACATCTGTCCACAGACATCTGTCGGAAGAATCAAACTTATGATAGAAAACTCCCAAAAATATATGAAATGCAAAACACAATAATGGAAAGTGTAAAATGCATAGCCAAGATATGCAAACGTAACATGACAAAATAATAATATAAAAGAGGTATGAATATTCATATTAAATCTCCCACACCAGTTCAAAAAGTTCATAATGATTAGAAAATCATGGTAAAAAATCACAAGTTCAATTTTCTCCCATAAAAACAGAGATTTCAAAGTCTACCTTATCTGCTGATTCAAAGCCTGGATCCTCTCCAAAGCTACGTCTAGACAACTGCAGTTCTATCACGTTAATGAACGATCAAACTCACTTTTAGGGCAGATTTTGGCGTAATCTAGATCAAATTAACGCACGTACTCACGAATATACATAACACTTCGGAAGATCACCTGACTGGCAATATTGCTGAGGAATCAAACTATTTGTTGAACACAAAGATTTTACCTCGAGTCTCTCGACCTACTTCCATCTGACTCCATAAATTCTTTCATCACATCTTAAAGCATTGAAGCTATGAAATGCATATATGTATCCTTTAAAATTGTAGCAGCCATATTTTCTGAAATAGAGCTCGGCCACCACATAAGAGCGTCTCGCTCTCTTAACGGCAAACTAAAACAAAAGCATATGTATAAAACATAACAGAATAGGACTATGCTCAATTAGCAATGTCTACTGCACTGCAGCTTTAAGGACTGCTCTCATGACGCACTTCCAAAGTCACTGGGGTTGAGTTCTTAGAGCCTTTACATGTAATCTTACAAACACGAATAAGCTTTACTACCCCCACAACAAGAATTATCAGTAAAATAGCTATTAAGACAATTAAAATTGTCGGCATAATATATTCCTGATACTCGAACATCACGGAATCGTCAATGTCTTCCAACGGTGGAACCGTCATTGGCACCTTGGTTGTAGGTACCTCCACTACCAAATGCTCGTTATGCATATGACGCATAATTATCTTCTCGGAACTGTTGAATACAGCACGGCTAAGTACGAGAAATTCCGTAGACATGATTCTGCAGGATGAATCAAACTGCTCGGACCCTCGATGAACGAATGTCGTCGACTTGTTGCTCTGGCACATCATTGTAACTGCATACTCCTTGTAAAAACACGGCAGGAAGAGTACTCAAGTGGACTCAATGTGGTAATCTCGCAGGAACTGTCTAAAGTCACATTCTGTCGGAGTCTGTCCATGAACTAATGATAATTCACAACCACCCACAGACAAAACTCGCAACTGGAAAATACTACTGTCACACATACACTTCTCTCTAACCAAAGCACAACTCGTCTTACAATCAACTCCCGAACCTTGATACTGATCTCCCAAAATGAACATGGTCTCTACTCTATCCCATGTCACTACTGAGTCTCCCAAAAACACTCGAAAAAGGTCTAATAACAAAAAGGTTTCATGTTACTGAAACAAACAAAACCACCAATGCAAAAGCAAACACTCACAATGTGAACTAATTCCAAGTGTGTATCTCAGAATAATCACAGTCAACTCACTACTAAGCACACCAACTCTACGGAACTCACTCACAAAAAAAATTCTATCCAAACACTAAAAGGTATCATATCTCGTAAAAGACATGAAAGTTCTACTCCGGTTAGCAAATATTTCGCAATACCTGACTAACTCTCAACAAAATAGCAATTGACGTAATGGCAATCGCTCCCATGATCTTAACAACTATAACTACTCACAACACAGCTCCCTTAACTTTAAAAAAAAGAAACTGGAAAAAAAAATCCAAACACTCAAATACGATCTCCCAACCCGAAAGAAAAGATCAGACTTGTTCGGTCCGATATACTAAGTACCTCCCCAAAAAAATAATCTAAACAACACACACATTGCGTCAGATGATGAAATACATCATAACACAACAACACACTAACTTTTAGGTCAAATCTCGTATGAAACTAACCCATGTCTCAACTTCTAAAATCATTCGAAAACAAATGACTAAGAACTTCAACATCTAAAATGAACAAGAGACAAAAAAAAAAAAATAAATATCATATATATACAAATATCAACCCACTTATCCCTCTAACTATATACAAACGTTCCATTTACATCCCAACTTTCTTTAACTTCGAAATATGGGTCAATTTCGTCACTCCAGTGTTTACATCTTTAACTACAAATCTATTCCCTCTTTTGATCTCTACAATCTCAAAGGTCCGTGGAACTTCGGACTTAATTTATAATTCAGATCATTCGAACATTCACTTTAACAAACACTCTATCACCCATTGAGAAAAAGCTACTCCCCTCGATTTCGCGTTACTTTTCTCTACCATTGCACGCGAACTAAGTTCAAGTTCTTTACTGATACGTGCAAATCTTTCTCTCGCTGTATTTATCAATGAAGTGATCGTAACATCACCTGAACACACTCTGGTAACAAATCAAAGGTCCTTTCAACTTGTATCCATACAAAGCTTCTGCTGGAGATATCTTAATTGTGTCATTCATCATAGTATTGATACTATATCGCACTTCATCAAAGATCTGTCCCAATGTGTATCGGAACCTCCCACCGTCATGCAAAGCTTCGATTACTTTCGATTCGCCCTCTCACACAACCCATTTGCTTCAGGTCTATACGGGATTATAGATACTTTCTTTATCCCCAACAAATTAGCAAGACCGTCTAAAGTCTTATTAATAAACTCCCTACCATTGTCTGTGATCAGACATTCAGGAACACCATATCGACAAATTATCCCCTTAAAAAACGCTATAGCAACTTCCTCAGCTGATTTGTATTTCAGTGGGAAAATCTCGACAAAGCGAGTCAACTCATCAACAACTACTAATAAATGTCTATAACCATAAGCGGACTCTGAGAAGTTACCCAGAATATCCATATGCACTCTCTGAAACGGCCTATGTGGTATGGGATATGAACCCAAACGACACGACACTGTCGTCGCTGGCTTATTCGCATTGCAAATAGCACACTTCTTCACAAAGGCTTCTACTGCGGAAAACATATTTTCCAAAAGAACTTTGACCTGACGTTTTCATACGTCTTGTCTACACCCAAATGAGGAGAACCAAATTTACAATGTACAATGTCTAGAACTTGTGGTACTAGACTCTCTGGCCACGATGATTTGTGTAATCTCACCCATGCTTTGAGTACTTTGCAAGTTATACTTAACTTTTCTCACCAATAAATTATTCTCAACTCTAGACCAGAAAAGGCAACTTATACCCTTTCTTCGGTGAAACTCCTTAAAAATGCCTTAGCATCTGACAACAATTTATCTTCATCTTGCTTTTGTTCCAGCAAGCCTATGTCCCAAGTGACATTTTCACCCGTAATATAACACACTTCGTTACTCTCACTATCACGAATAACAATCTCTCCCGAGACTGCCGACTCACTATTTCTCCCTTGAAGTATGCACTGTAGGAACGTGTATGTCCTCTACATGCGATCTCTCAGAACTACTAATATCAGAGACATTAGACACCAAATATTTACTCTCTTCTCCCACACAGGATTCGGTGTGTATTTCCTCATCCTCGACCGGAAAATATCTGCTCAATGCATCTGCAACTACATTATGCTTACCTTCAATGTATTTGAGGTTTGCATCAAAATCTCTCAATGTTAGGAACCAACGTGCTCTCTTGGGCGACAAATTTGGCTTATAAAAAGCTCTAACAACGGTTGATGATCTGTAAAAATCTCAACTTTATTTCCCAACAACAACATCTTAAAATGAACAAGGCTAGAGACGACTGCGAAAGCCTCCTTGTCCACAACTGACATCAGCCTTTCGTTACTACCACGCGTTTTGAACTTTCTGCTATAAAAAGCAATTGGGTGTAATTTCCCCTCAAATTTCTGCATCAAACACGCACCTATACCTTCCTGACTCGCGTCAGTCACTAAGGTGAACGGTTGACTAAAATCTGGAAACTTCAAAACTGGTGGGTTCACCAAAGCGTTCTTAAGCTTCTCAAAAGCTAATTGTTGACTATCACCCCAAACAAACTTAACGTCTTCTCGTAACAAATCTGTCAATGGAGACGCTATTGTAGAAAAATTCCGCACAAAACGGCGAAAGAAACCCGACATACCTAGGAACGAACGAATCTGTTTCCTGGTTTTGGGAACTGGAAAATTCACAATGGCTTTAACTTTCTCATCATTCACTCTAACTCCTCTTTAGAGATAACATGTCCTAAATAGACAATTTTTCTCTTCAGAAACTCACATTTGGCCAATTTGACCTTTAACCCAGCGAACCGTAATCGCTTAAGGACTTCTTTTAACACCTTTAGATGTTCTTCAATTGTATCTGTGCATATGAGAATATCATCCATGTACACAAACACCGACTTTCCTAACAAGCCATGAAGTACTGTGTTAACCAGTCTAGTAAATGTTATTGGGGACCCTTGTAATCCAAAAGGCATCCTATTAAACTCGTAATGTCCCTTTGGTACCGAAAATGCTGTATATTTACGGCTACTCTCACAAAGGGAACTTGTAAAAACCCTTGCATAAGATCTATAGATGAATATATATTCTTTACCACCGATCTCAACAAACAAATCAGGCAAACAAGCAACCGGATATCTATCTGGGCATGTTTTTTCATTCAATTTACGAAAATCTACACAAACTCTGATACTACCGTCTTTCTTAGGAACTGCAAGCAAAGGAAAATTAAACGGAGAATTGGACGGTCTAATAATGCCTTCCGACTCCACCTCTGAACTTCTTTTTCTACTTCTTCTCTGATCTTAAAAGGAATTCGATATGCTGGAATATATATGGGATTTGTACCCTTTTCTAGGCGGATTGAATGTTCTAAAACATCTGTAACTCCTAATTTATCTCCTTTCAAAGCAATAATATCTAGATATTCTTTCAACACTTTCTCTACTTTATCTGAATATTCAGGATAATCAACTTTAGCCAAGTGTTCATGTAGAACCTGACTTGGAACTGTTGCTCCTCGTTAGAAACATATTCCCGTCTCCACAAAACTCACTAATTTATGCTCTTCATTAAACTCTTCAAAATCAATTACATAAGTACCCTTATGATATTTTTCACTGAGTCTTGATAGCTAACTAATTCTACTGAAGTCACGCCTGCGACTGAAATTTCATTCACTGACACCGTACTCACAACGTCTTTGAATTTCTCGGTTCCCTCAACAACGCACACTTGAGAAGGAAACTTTTTTCTCTTTCAGCGACACTTTAACTAATGTAGGAACTCATGGTTGCAATTCAATATCTTCCAACAAAAATCCTTTGAAAGATCTTTGCGGAATATCTTCACTCTCTAATGACTGTGTTACACATGTCTCAGACTGTGTCTTAAGTTTCTCACAAGTTTTTTTTTTCCTGTGTATATATGGAACAAAACAACCTGACTCACCTATTGTAATCCCCTGAACTCCCGTAAGAATGTTGATGTTATGTCGCATACAAGAAGGGTGTCCTAGCAAAACCATTTCACCTAAGGCTAATCCTTCTATGACCAAAAATGATTCTACTATTGTCTTTCCACCGATACAAAGCGTAAGAAATGACGAACCTAAAATATTCAGTTTCCTCGCTTGTACATCACACACTGTCTCACTAGAAGGGACTAATTTGCACTCTGGAAACCTCGAGTGAAAAGGTCAGCATTTACTAAGTTAACTGAGCTACCAGAATCAATGAAAATAGAAATTTCATTGCCATTAGAGAATCCACGTACAATCGGCCTAGGTTCTAGTGACTCTACGACCTGATTAGTCATTATCCTGTGTCCGTTTTCGAACTTATCTTGTGAAAATTCTGCTGTTCCTTTGTGTATCTAGAACTTGCATCATGTGGAATTCTCCTGTCATATCTAGAAAAACCTCCCGTGACTTCCCTGAATAATCTTTACTCTTTGTGGCTGGGCAAAATCTCCATCCATGATCTGAAGATTTGCAAACTGAACAATATCTCACTCTGCAATTTGACTTACTATGGCCTATTTTATCACAATTAAAACAACGTATCGTTGTGACTGATCTCTCTGGAATTTTCTTCGATTCTACTCGTGCACATGTCTTCGCTGTTGCATCATTTCCCGAATGCGAGCGACTATCATTATTCTGTGGTTTGGAAACCGCAGCTGACATCTTTGCACCTCCCTGTACAAAACTACTGTCCAGTGTCGGGCATTTTGCTAGATTTTTGTTAATCTTGCAAACAAAAAGGATTCGTCTGTATCCTGATCAATTCTCTTATCAAAACTATCTACAATTACATCTGGGACTGACGTTAAAAGGCAAGCAAAGTGTAACAATCTTTCAAAATTATCTAAGGAGATATTATTTCCAGTTACCCATGGAGAACCTGTTATAGATTTCTTTAACTCAACTACTGCATCAAATAAATTCGCACTGTATGTGACTAGTGAATCATTGCCCTTCTTTATTTTGAGAAACTCTCGCAAATTCCGAACTGCGCATTCACGTTGAACTCCGCCATAAGTAGCTCGTAGAAATTTCTGCAGTTCATTCCAAGTTTTACACCTTCTGAACCCGAAACTGCGTGCTCGTTTCCCAATATCTCCTTTATCTAAATCCAGAAATGATTTAGCCTCTGTTAAAGCTTCAGCGCCATTCGTAATTTTCTTGGAATTCAGATAATTGTTCACTGACTCAATGAAAGTTTCTATATTTTGGGTTGGCTTTCCATCAACTAACCCTTTAAAATTTGTAATTCCCCCACAAATGTTCGTCACTTTATGCACCACAATTGATTGGGATGTGCTTGCTGCATCGTCCGGCATTTTGTGAGTAATCACACGCCCTGAGCGTAACAACATAAAAGAGAAACCAAAAAAAAGAACACTAGAGAAAGGCACAAGTTACCCCTCTAAAAGAAGAATAGAAAACGGCGTTTCTGCGCAACTTACGAGAATGGGGTACTTACCAATTTTGAAACAGAAAACGAAGTACCTATCTCTCAACAACTGTGTAGCCTGTGACGTCACCCATTCGACGGCTAAAAAAAAAAAGACACCCAGCGATTCTAGTTGAATCATCACTTTCCGTAATTAACTCACAATCGCCACTATTCACACTTATTTGGGTATTTTGTTAACCCCAAAATTGCTCTAGAGATCATCCAGATCTATTTCACAACTCCCCACTCCCAGTACTCGAATAGAAACGGAAAAAAAAGGAAAGGTTCCCCGTATTTCACACGTAATCACGACCTACTCAGTCATTCAACACTGACCCGTCGCCTTAGCTCTTAGGTGAAGTCGCCTATGCCTTGGGCATCAACGTTACCAATTAGTCTATTAGTAATCTCCCTCTTTCGCCATCATTAAAGACACTAAAATCATGCTGCCACCATTTAAAATCAAAAAGACACCCGCTGCCAACATTTCATTTTGCCAACATTTAATTCAGACACGCTGCCAAATCAATTTATTGTAACGAGGACAGAATTAACACCTTTTTGAAGGTGTTTATACGTGCTCCAACGACCTTTTATTCATGAAACGGAGGCGTAATGAACGTTCGCTCACGGCAACACTTACATCTATTTTTCTCCTCTTTCTCTCTCTCTCTCTCTCTCTCTCTCTCTCTCTCTCTCTCTCTCTCTCTCTCTCTCTCTCTCTCTCATCGTTTTCAAGTTCACCCATCCGAATCTCACTCATTCTCACCAAATCAATTAAATGGACCATTTAAAGAAACATAATAGTTTCTACAAAAATAGGTTTATTATTCAAATAACCCAACAAGAAATGAATAAAACAAAGCAAAGATTAAAATGCATAATAAATGAATTATCGAGTTAGATAACTAAACTCTGAACTGTAAAACACTTCTGATTAAAGAAGTCTCACTATGGCTAATAGCCTGAAAATATCCAAACTCACACATACTCCCCAAATCAATAATTAGTCATGTCAAAAACCAGTCTACCACATGTTATTCGAAACAGTCCACACTGTCCACCGACATCTGTCCACAGACATCTGTCGGAAGAATCAAACATGATAGAAAACTCCCAAAAATATATGAAATGCAAAACACAATAATGGAAAGTGTAAAATGCATAGCCAAGATATGGCAAACGTAACATGACAAAATAATAATATAAAAGAGGTATGAATATTCATATTAAATCTCCCACACCAGTTCAAAAGTTCATAATGATTAGAAAATCATGGTAAAAAATCACAAGTTCAATTTTCTCCCATAAAAACAGAGATTTCAAAGTCTACCTTATCTGCTGATTCAAAGCCTGGATCCTCTCCAAAGCTACGTCTAGACAACTGCAGTTCTATCACGTTAATGAACGATCAAACTCACTTTTAGGGCAGATTTTGGCGTAATCTAGATCAAATTAACGCACGTACTCACGAATATACATAACACTTCGGAAGATCACCTGACTGGCAATATTGCTGAGGAATCAAACTATTTGTTGAACACAAAGATTTTACCTCGAGTCTCTCGACCTACTTCCATCTGACTCCATAAATTCTTTCATCACATCTTAAAGCATTGAAGCTATGAAATGCATATATGTCATCCTTTAAAATTGTAGTGCCATATTTTCTGAAATATATATATATATATTTACATATATAAATATATTAACAAGGTCAATACGTCATAACCCCTTCATACATCTGTTTTAAGAACAATATATCATCTTTATATCTCTAAGAAAGGTCACATAATGAAAATTCAATATCTGTTTTAAGAAATGTCATTTTCTCTCTCTCTCTCTCTCTCTCTCTCTCTCTCTCTCTCTCTCTCTCTCTCTCTCTCTCTCTCTCTCTCTCGTCATTCAACTCACTATCTGAACTAAGGAAGAAGAGCAAACACTTGACAACTAAAAAGAAGATTTGTTAGTAATCTAACATGGCAAGTGGTTTGAAATGAAATACAAATGAAATGGGAATATCATCGTCACAGAACTGGTACCCTCAAAATAACCAAGTTAGATATCATGGTACTATTAACTTCCACTAAGTAAGTCTCAACATACAAGTTAAAATAAGTCAGTATGGCCTCTATCCATTATACATCTGAAGAACAAAGGGGAAACACAAATTTTCTAAAATAGGCACCAAGAAAAATAAATGTGGGATGTTTTCCACGTTACCAACCCAAAGGAAATGCACATAATTAAGCATGGTAAGATCATCAATAAAATCAAAGATACATAGCAGATAAAAGTATATCAGTAAAACAAATCAGGTTTTCTTGGAAATAAAGGCCGTACTCAAAAGTCCTCCAACCACACTGATCCAGACACAAAGCCATCTAGGCCTTCAATGTTTAGCCTGTTTTCAAAATGGAATATTCACACTTCACATGGCATGCCCATCAGGGTGCATGAACGAACGCATGCGCCGGATCTTGACGACTTTTGGTGGCATAACTAACACATCGCTCAGGGTACAACATCCCCTTTGTCTAAGGAAGCCTTACTGGAGTAGGCCTTTTCAGCACTGAACGCTGAATACTTTTGCATGTTCCATTTACCTTGAATTCAAGCAAAATATTCAAAAAACTTACAATATAATAGTCCCATTCCTTCAAATCAATATATATATCTAAATTTATGTTTATATCAATATCCTTGGAATAATATACATTAAAGTGTTATATATATATATATATATATTATATATATATATATATATATATATATATATATATATATATATATATATATATATATATATATATATATATATATATATATATATATATATATATATATATATATATATATATATATATATATATATATATATATATATATATATATATATATATATATATATATATATATTATATAGAATTAAAGGTATAAATATATAACATATGAAAAACAATATATGATTCAATGGATATTATTTTTATATATATATATATATATACAGTTTTAACGAACACTGTTAAAATATATATTGAAATGAGATATCAAAAAGATTTGGCAATTATATTGGCCGGTTTAGTTTATATATATATAGTTTTAAATTATGAGGTCTATAGGTTTTTATATAGCATTTTTCATATATATATATAATGTATCACAAAGATATGGCACATGATGAATATTTAAATAAAGGTTTATTTCCACAAAGTAAAAGTGAAACAATAAAAGTGAAACAATTTGGAGTGGTGATTACTAAGGGAAAGCATTTTCAAGGCAAACAGTCCTCTATAAATTGGACTTTACAAAATTTATAAAAGTCTCTAATGCAAAATACAATAAAGCTTTGATAATTGTCATTCGACATGCAGACATCCTTGAGGATGAGGATTATAAAGGAACAGAACATTCAATCGAATTCACTGTTGAAAAATTAGTAAAAAAATTAAAAACAAAAGGTAAATCTTTGAGGATTTTACAAAAGATTTGGCCTAATTAAAGAATTAGGAATACAGGGAGGAGTCAATTAAAGGATTATGCAGGGAAGAGACTTTTAGGCACCAAAATGACCCTTGGAATTAATATTTTGAATTACATGTATCAAAAGTACAATTTTTTCTAGTAGACTAATGGAATATATTCTCCTTTTGGTAAACAGTAAACATTTTTCCAATTGAATATTTTCAAAACCTATGAAACATATGGATACATACAACAAGTATATACGGTAATTAATTAGTAATTAAATCAGTGATATTATCTTTACAGTCATTCTTGAACATTTTACAAATACAGGGGTCCAAATAACATATACCAGGGCTAAGGTTAAAATTACAGCTGGAAGTAAGCTGTATAATAGCAGATTCTAAAAGATTTCATGAAGAGAAATCGTTTGATCTGGCAATCCCTGAACTGACATTCCAATTTACCCATGAGAGTCTTCATTTAAATGAATATTGCATTGGATGTTTGCCCAGTTTTGACAATGCCTATGCTGTTTAATTCTCATTTCTAAAACTTTTCTGGGTTGACTTATATAAAAAGTAGAGCAGTCCAAGCATGAAATTTTATGCATTATGTTGTTGCTTTCCTTAGGACTATTTTTTATTAACATTCCTTTTAATGTGTTATTATAGGAAAAAACTAGGTTGAGATTAAAAGATTTTAACAATGATTTTATGGTTTCAAAACAACTAAAATAAAGCAGGCTAAGAATGTTCTTAGGGGTTTCTTTCTCCATGCTGCTTTCACATATACTATATATCTAGTATATGTGACGGGCAACATAAAACTGTCCCTATTTTTCTTATGTGTTCGGTTTCTTGATCTAAATACTGCGGACTGACAATGCACAGTGCTCATAAAAACATGAAAGAAAAAAATTGAAACTTTGATATTAAGGTGGTTGCCTGAATAGAAGAGGACGTAAGTTATGTTGTTGTTTGTTTCATATAAATACTGAATTTGCATTGAAATGGCTCTCCATGTTATAAGGGAAAACATCCAAAGAAATGGGGAGTTAATTGTCTTTTTCTAATATCTAAAGTAAATTTAGTGGATGCTTACCTAGTTATTCAAATTAGAGAGGAAATCATTTATATAATATATATATATACCAATATTTTGAGATAAGGGCATTTTTCAATATTATTGTCACATATTATATATATCTCTTATGAAAGTCCCGGGATAATATCTTTATATATTCATATCTATTATCATCTAAAATGTTGTTTGTACTTTTAATATACAAGAAAACAATATAAATACAAAGTATACTCGATCAATCTCTAAAATCTCTCAGTTAAAAACACTGTTAATATATATTGTGCAAACGAAATAAATATAGAAAACAATTTATAAAAAATTATCATATTTCCCTCGGCTATCTGAATCTCTCTCTCTGAAGATCAGACAGCCTGTTTCCTCTCAATAATTTTATATATTTTCCTTCCTATTTCTCTGTCCAGCCCTACAGCCTACCCCTGAGAGTCTTATGAACAACCTCATTTAGATCCCCTGCCCTTTCTCCTGGTGTTGTTTTTAATACTTTCCCAGATGTAATCTGGGAACATATGTTGGCAAGGATGGGTTTGGCTATCTCATATGGATGAATCTGGATGCGACTCTCCAATCCAGATAACCCCAGAAAAATTAATGATTTCAAAGTTATCAGGCCATAGAAACTGCAGATACTTGAGTCTTGTATTAACATCGCCATTAAATACAAACTACCCTTACATCATTGTTTCAGTCATTTCTCTCTATTCTACCTGATCTTTTGTTTTGTTTAATATATATTTTTAATTATGTGAGCGTAATTTTTTTTTATATATATTTGTCTTTATTTGTTTCTCTGTTAGGAAAAAGAAAGAATTTCTTAAAATTAGACAAATTCCATTTTTTTATTTTATGGGGAATAATGTAACCAATGTCCGTGTTAACGATTTTAAATTTGTATTTAACCGTATGTAATTTTAACAGCCTTTTATAGATTTTTAGTGACTAATGTTTTAACGTAATTCAGTGGCGCAAGTACTTTTATTAATTTAAAGCGTCCTGGATGATGTGATTAGAATCCGTAGGAAACAATGAAGTTCTTGTCCTCTTTGCAATTTGTTTTCGAAGCCCACGGACGACGAACTTATTATCAACTAAAATATATCTCGGGAGAAGTAACATAAATATGAAAATATATTATTGGAAAGGAAACAAGCTGAGGAGTTCTGTCGCCCTGGCCGGGAAGGTCCAGTAGGTCCTGAGTAAATTGTCTTGACTGGAGGATGATTGGTAACATATATTAAAGGACGTTTTGT
Source organism: Macrobrachium rosenbergii (assembly GCF_040412425.1). Lineage (NCBI taxonomy): Eukaryota > Metazoa > Arthropoda > Malacostraca > Decapoda > Palaemonidae > Macrobrachium > Macrobrachium rosenbergii. The sequence goes on along the minus strand of NC_089781.1, from coordinate 64,868,743 downwards.
AGCTTACTGATTGTATATGAATCACGGTGATGTGATAGTAAAAATATAATTTATATGATATATATGTATATATATATATATATATATATATATATATGTGTGTGTGTGTGTGTGTGTGTGTGTGTGTGTGTGTGTGTGTGTTGTGTGTGTGTGTGTGTGTGTGCGTGTTCCCTTTGTACTCCACAACCCTTTTCTGTTGTCATATTGTTTAACTTACATTTTAACATGAAACTCTCTCGTGTAAAAAGATGATTAATTCTATTAGTTCACTATCATTCACGTATTCATATTTGTTTTGTTTACTCAGGAAAGCTTGATAAGTTCGCGATATAGATTATGAAAACATGCATCAATGCATAATGTAAATTAATGATCGTGCGTACATGTTGCTCACACTGTATGGTAATGATAAGATGAGCGTATGTATCAAAAGCATGCAAATACTGTATTTTATGCTTATATATAAATTAGGCATAAATAATTAGCCTATAAAAAGAAAAAAAAAATTTAAATATCTTTACTTGTCGTTCGTTTTACACATAGGCCTGTAAAGCCAAGTTGAAAACATTTAATTTTTTAAAGATTCCCGAAAACCGAAAAGAATTCTCTCTTGCGACCTTTCGAAAATCTGGAACAGGAAACACTTTTTGCAGGGTTCCTCTTAAAAGCCCTTTTAAGTTTGGTTCAATATCCGGATTCTTCTTTTTTTTTTACTACAGTTCAAGACAGGTGTTTCTCGGTTGAGATATTCTCACCCACACACCTATTGATCCGTCAGACTCGACTTCGATGGAAAACTTAGAGGTAGAGCAAGTCATTATTATCTTTCCCCCTCGAGCAGAGTACTTGTTATGCAGAGGATTACAATTTTCACATCACAGTGGAACTTGTTAGGCGACATTTTCTTACCATTACATTTTTTGTTTTCTGTAAAAGAAAACTATTGAGAAGGTTTTGTCTATTCGTCCGCACTTTTTCTGTCGCACTTTTTCTGTCCGCCCTTAGATCTTAAAAACTACAGAGGCTAGAGGGGTGCAAATTGGTATGTTTATGATCCACTCTCGAATCATGAAACACGTACCAAATTGCAGCCCTCTAACCTCAGTAGTTTTTAAAAGTTTCATGGACCGCGGCTCATACAGCATTATACCGAGACCACCGAAAGATACATCTATTTTTGGTGGCCTTGATTATACGTTGTACAGAAAACTCGATTACCCCAAAGAAACTTCGGCGCATTTTTTATTTTTTTTTCATGAAAACGATATAGCAGAATATATTTCATGTTGATATATAGGAAGTATCTCGAAAACATTAGAATTTCCAGCATTACTAGAAGTAAAAATATTATGTACTTTTTCATCGATAGACAAATGAATGATGTATGGAAATTTACAAAAATTCTATATTAAGGTATACATACATAAAGAGTTTATTCCCATAAAAGTGCGAATATTCTCCTAGGTCTTCACAATTTATGATGAAATTAAAAAATCAAACAGTGTTGTAACTCATGCTAACCTTATGGCTGACATTTTGTTGTCTGAGTGATGTAACCACTTTCCACATTTTTTTCAGAAGATATCTTCATAAATGTCAGAGTTACGCAGTGTAGCCTGAATCTTTCCATAAAAAGTTGTTAACATTTATCGGTTTCTGGTAATAAAATACAAATTCTAATTTACCTGAAAAGAGTGGAAAGATGAAACTGCTGTTCTTGTCATGATTTGCTCCTTCTATGGCTAGTGTCAAGAGGTGTCCCAGTCAGATTTTGGGGGGAGTTTTATTTCGGTACCTTGTCATGCCTTGCCATCAACGATAAAAAATGTCATACGACAGAATAATTTTCTACCATAGACATTTTATATAAATTCACACGTTATGGTTGTAGTAAACTTGCTAGTTCTATATCTGGCTGCAACACCTAGCAACCCCATGCTATAGAACCTAATCTAATTGTAAACCAATGAAGAAGTGAAACAAAGTCGTTCGTGGGGAACATCGTTCTCAGAATGTGTCATACACGGTTCGATTGATTGAACTTGCTCCCGTCACTTGGGAACGTAATGGATTGTCTATTTTTTTCCCCACTCAAACAAGGGGATGTTAACACGACGACAGTCATATGTTCTTTGCTTACAAAAGCGTAGCCATGTAAGGGGGTACCCATAGGGTGCCACGACACGACAAATACTATTGAACAATATTCCCGCTTTGTCAAAAGTATTAAACGTCTAGGGGGAGAGCTTGAATGTTTGTTTAGTAGCATAATCTAAGAATTTCAAGTTGACTCAGTAGCATTTACTTTGCCTGAGGGTGCTATTGGTAAAAAACCTTAATTTTCATCTTGATACCGTGACGTCTGGAGCTGGTATAAATTTCAAGGAAGTGAAGAGGAAATTTCTCATAGAGTGGATTTGTCTGTATAGGGGGATGCTCTCCCTATAGAGGGTAAAAGCAGAAGAGTACAGCGACCAAAAGAAGAAGAGAGGACAAAGCATTTTTGATGGATATAAATACAGTGAGAAGTACCCAAATGCTAGGTTAGATGTTGCAGTGAGGCCAGGACTTTATGACTTGACACTATGGTAGTTTCAGGAAACTCTTACAGATTCGATTAGTAGGTTACCATAAATGATAATGACGATTCTGACTTCACATTTGAATCAACTCAGATGACTGTTTAAAGGATTTACTCACCATGGATAAAACCACACTTTCTTTTATCTTAATTTTTCTAAGATAAACAATGCAACCTAAACAGTACCAATATCCAAACCAGATATGTTACATCTATGAAGTCTAGAAGAAAATTATAAATATCGATCATGAAACTGAATAGTCTGAGGAAGAAAGACTGAATAAATAGGGTTGCGACAAGGTTACTGCGGTCTATAATATTTATCATGTAGGGGCACCCTTAGATCTTGTACAAAGTATTGATACACTGTTGTTGCATGTAAATTGTTCATAACTTAGGGCTCCCTATACGACATAAGACTGTGTAAGTCATTCCTCTTAACAGATTCAGCCATTTTAGTTCCATTCTCATTAGACTTCACACTTCACTTCTGTAAGAGAATTAAGACAACAATCCTTTCATACACTCATATCGTTGGCGTTAGTAGACATTCCAGATATCGTACCGATCTTCTGCACTCATCCTGTCATCATTCGCCATATTTAGTACCAAATGCTTGTATAAATGAACTGCTTCCTTTCTTCCGCAATCAGTTTTAACATTGATTGTTCTATCCTTCTGTATTCAGTGACCCTAATATCATATTCACTCTAAGATTTATTTTGTTTTAAACACTTTCAATGAAACCTTTTCAATGTTTTCAGCAGTTTCTCTTCACTCTGTATTGAGTCATCTGCAAAATATCGTATTCCGTTCTTCATTTGCGACTCATTTTCAAACTATAAAATTCTGTACCTACATCTGACGCCTTCTTGGAAGACAACTTCAATAAAGATTGCAACGACAAAAAACGCACTTATTTCGGATCCATTTTTACAGCAGACTGCTCACACTTTCATATACATACTCTAATATAGGCTTCACTTCCAACATACAGTAAACACTGTTGATTACTTTTAACATTATTTTGTATACCATTTACCCTCAAAACCCCCTATATTGTACCTCTGGATTCTGTTATTTTTTTTTTCTAGGTTTATGGATGCCATATACAGCTTTTCCTCATTACTCTCAAACCCGCATATAATTCTTTCATGACAAACACTTGATCAGTATCTTCTTTCTTATTTAAACCAACACTGTTCTTTCCTTATTAACCCTTTCGCTTTTTTTTCTTTCTCGATCAAAATCCTAACATTCACCTTCCACTGTACACCGAGTAACAGCATTCGTTTGTAATTTTTGTAGTTATTTCTATTACTCTTACATTCTTAGAGTGGCGCGATTATTACTCACATCCATTCCTCTCATATCCTTCCCTTATCTAGCCACAAGTTATAGATTCGTGTTACCTCAGTATCTCACTTGTAATCTCATCAGTTCCTTAAGTATTTAGACTCTTGAACCCCCCTATTAAACTCCTTTCATACCCAAGGGTAACTTCCACAAGAATTTTCTAATTTATACAAACCCATTCCACCATTCCAGCCTTCGCCTTCCTGTGCTATCTTCAACATTCAGCAAAGCTCGAAAACCCTCTCTTCATCAGCTTATTCACTTCAGACAGCATATCTGGATTTGCATCGTTTTTTAGAGATCCACTTGTTCATTTATATTTCGTTAACATTTCGTTACTCCTTTAACCCCACCTACAACAACTTCTTATTCTCCTTTTAGTTCCCTTCTCGTCTTCTCTCTAATTTCACTGTTTGACTTTTTTTTTTTTTATTAGCGTCACTTTTTCTTGACTGTAGTGTCTATACTCTTCCATATCTATGTATGATCTCTTCTGCCATGTCATTGCAGCTCAGATCATTTCTTTTTCCCTCTCTGAGCCTATCATTTTCTCATTCCAGCACTTTAAGCTTTTGTCACTTACTCCTTTATTCCTTCCATGTCCTTAATTCTGCCCAAGGACATTGAGGACAAGGCTCATTTCACTTAGAGGTACATTTCTTCTTTTACTCTCTAACTTAAACTTGCATCTTCTTTACACTTCAAACAAAAAGCGCTCACAATGCAGTAACTCCGTCGTTCTTTTTCTGAATGTTTCATTTAGCAATCTGCTCTTCCATCACTGTGTACCAGCAAAATATCTAACAAACTTTTACCAACGTTTTTCCTTTACTAATTATAGTTATGAATATTTTTCTTTAGAAACATCAAATTTCTAATATTAAATCCTTTTTTTATAAACTCACTTCCGTGTGATTCTTGTTTCTGTTGCTTACTCCAAAATTAGCGCTTAATCCCGAATTCAGGCATTTACTCAAAGGGAATTATACAGTATAATAATAGTGCAACTACGGTGAGCAAGATTGAAACAAATGACTTTTTAGGCTTATACCACGACAGACAAAAAAACTGTAAGTTTTTGTAATTCTTCACAAATATATTTGAGCTTCGTATACAAATATATCTGTTGTTTTTTGTTAATATGAATATATCATTACATCCAAAATGTTCAGAGAGCAACAATTTGTCAACCGTCTTGTAGCGTTTGACCAAATTGCAGACGATTAGTTTTCCTGGGAATATACATTTATTTCATCAAACTACTTGAAATTTTACAGTTTGTCTCAGGATATTGCCATGAAAAGACCAAAATTTGTGAAGACCTTCAGCATATATATATATATATATATATATATATATATATATATATATATATATATATATATATATATATATATATATATATATATATATATATATATATATATATATATATATATATATATATATATATATATATATATCAATATATATATATATATATATTGTCAATTGGTATTTTTACCTACAGCAAATGCAGATAATGTTGACAAAGTTTTCATTTGTAGTATATAATTTGTAATTTATATATTCTTCAGATGTAGTTTGGTTTTCATAACGATATACTACGGTCCTTTTTATATGCTTTTATTTAGCTTGCTTTTTTGTCTGGTTGTTTATTTGTTTGTTTGTCTGGGTCCAATCTTGTAGCTCAATTTTTGACCTGTTCTCTTCATCCGATGGACTTGAAATTTTGCATGGTTACTCAATGCTGGTGACGATACGACTTTACATGATCAGTACATCAGCAGTGACCTCTAGTGACCCTACAGTGACCTTCCCAGTATCTCAGGATTTTTATGAAACTCTTCGGAATTTTTCATACCTTCTTTGACTTGGTAGAATAAGTTAACAACTCTACGGATTTTCCAAACCTTCTTTGGCTCGACAGGGTACCGCGTTCATTTTTTTTTTATTTACAGTCATAAATTGCTTACAATTTCTATCAAAACTAAAAAGTTTAAATAAAATAATAAAAACAATTAAAACTAACTCTTATTAAAGTGCACTAAAAAGTAAAAAATTGTTTT
>NC_089781.1:64852737-64857737 GCF_040412425.1 Macrobrachium rosenbergii | reverse complement strand
TATGTTAACGGGTGCTTCCCTTATTCGCGTAAAACTTTATGATTAAAATGAAGCATTTTTGGATGTCAATTGAAACTATCTAATTCGATTCCAGTTAACACTAAACATTTTATGAACCGTCCAGTTTCACAATTTCTTTGAGATTTCTAAAGACGAGGCTGATTTCGAAGTGACTTATCTCCTATTTTTTAAAGGTCAATTCAAGGATCCCTTTTGTTTTTTGTTCTCTCTTTAAAAGCCCCTTAGAGACACAGATTCAGTACCAGTCGGCTTCTTTCTTTGTCGTTAACGACATGTGTTCCTTGGAACGAGTTTTCCCACCTTTCTTCCGAAGACCTAATGGAATTGTTATCTCGTCTAATTCCTGTTTCAGCGATTTCTTTTTTTCCCGTTTCCGTCAGGAGCGTGTACTGTATGCTGATCCAATACACGTTACTGTTTTTTTGTGGGGAGGTTGAAAGAGGGGAGAGAGGAGAGAGGGAAGGAAAATGGAGTTTGCTGACCTCTGATGAAATATATTATGCTTGTTATAAGGAATACGGAAAGTTCAAACCATTTATTTCCTCATAAACAAGTCGGTTCAAGCAGCGACTGATGTTTTATTTAGGACCAATATGAGATCAAGTTTTTGTGGAGATTTTAGGTATAACATTTACATGGATGGGCAGTTACCGCTTTACGGGAGTTTTTGTTTTGATTAGAATCTCAATTACTGCCAGATACTTTATTGGGCGTTAGTCGCCTCCGCTGTTGTAACATCAACAGCCAAGTAATTATTTGTTAGTCCTACCAATGTTATTACTACGCCATTAGTTGTAGCGTCAGTGGAGTTATTATTATATGGAATTATTTCATTGTTTTGGGTTTTTCTTCGATGTCTGACCTTGAATAACTCAACAAATTACAATGAATGAGCTAAGAAATAGACAGTATACGAGTCTCGTGCGATTGTGACGCCACAATACCCTTTTCTCAACCAAAAGAAAATCAAATGTAATGAAATATTCAACTGAGGTCTACTTAAAAGTAATGTATGAATTGCTGTTATTTTTTAGTATTTATGTGCGTACATATACAGTAAGTTTAAGTATAAGTGGGTTAGAAAATTTCCATATGCCTTGTAGGTTAATTAGTATAACAAATAGTCTAATGGTAAATAATGAACATTTGCAAAGTCTAAGATGATTTCCTCAAGATGGATGTTGCTGTCAGGGTCACTTCAAATACTCAGAAATGCAACGTTCATTGTTACTACTACAAAGTGAAACACAGATATGTTGGCCAATACGAAACCACTTAATCAATAGTGTTGGAGTTACGAATGCTGTATTTCCAGTTTACTAGGAGCGCTAACTTCTAATTTTGCATCGCTTGAGAGACAATCTTTGCGACTAGAATTACATTACCTGCGTAAGTTGATAAACTGTATAAATGTGAGAATCTTACTCTACTGAAAAGCAAGAAGACGTTTAACCTCGCCAAAATTATAATTTCACCGTATTTATAATCAAAATTACTGTTTGATTGAAAATCTGTGAAGATCAAGTTTGAGTTGTCCTATACCCAACATAGGCTGTAAAAAGTGTCATTTGACTGTGGCAAAGGTAGTACGAAACACAATTTTTGATGTCTGGAGTCGTACTTGTTAAAAACTACCATGAATGGCGTGAATAGAAACCGAAAGATTAAAAGGACAATTGCAATTTCGACAGTGAGCAACAAGTATCACATACGGAGGCCCTGGGAATTTGTACAGCATCTCTAAAATAAACATGTTAGTAATCACAGGAACACTGGATATTCCAAAGTTATTATGGCAGTGCGTACTCAATCTACAGTACTATTGGCATTCACATCAGATTGGTTTCTTATATCTTTATCGAAAATATACATGACAGACACTATTCTGGATGGTATCAAGGCATCATTTTCATGGATTAATAGGATAACACTTCCATTACTATGCTCTCTTAATTTATACGAAAGATCATTCTCTCTAAAATTATGAACCATGGCAATACGCCACCGAAATTTGTTTTCATCATTACCAACTGTGCATTTCTTATGTTATGTTCTTGTATATTAATGGAACTGTTTTCGTAAAACTGTATTACCCTCAAGTCCTTCGTGATGATGATAATTGAGTTTTCAAGTGCAGACACCAAAACTAAAGAAAAGAAAAAAAAAAAGTTAAAACTCAATAAAATAAAGAATTCTGGAATCGGTTTGATCCTAAAGGGAGAGACATTAAACAATGAAAGATTATGGTAACATAGTCTTCGGCTTATGGATGAATTAACGAGCAGACCAAACCCATTGTAGCATCCCGGAAGCTATACTGTATCAACATTGGGTATGGTGGAATATACACGACTGAATTTCCTAAACAAATATTGAAACTATGGAAGGTTTCATTAGTTAATGACTATTGTTCTTCTAGTTTATTCAAAATATCTCAGTGTTTCATCAGCCTTACCTACCAGATTATTTCAAGTAAAATACTAAACAACTGGAAAATGCTTGGTATGAAATAAAAATAATCACTGGCATTAACACTATTCACATAATGAACAAAATAAAGAAGACGTGCAACATTTACTAATAACCATTTCTTTCAGTTAAAAGTAAAAGAAGTAAATAGCCATAACTTATCAAGTTAAAAACAACCAAGGAAATTAAGTGAAGGAAGGTTTTGATAAAGACCAATTAACATGCACACACACACACACACACACACACACACACACACACACACACACATATATATATATATATATATATATATATATATATATATATATATATATATATATATATATATATATATATATATATATATGTGTGTGTATATATGTATATATATATATATATATATATATATATATATATATATATATATATATATATATATATATATATATATATATATATATATATATATATATATATATATATATATATATATATATATATATATATATATATATATATATATATATATATATATATATATATATATATATGTGTGTGTGTGTGTGTGTGTGTGTGTGTGTGTGTGTGTGTGTAATTGTATATATATATATATATATATATATATATATATATATATCCACAGCGTCCTCTTAACTTGTAAGAATTCCTCACTCTTTTGAATTCCTCATACGAGTGTCACTATAATGCCCTAGATCTAAATGCAAGAATAAGACTACAGTACTACTTCATATTCTTGCTTTTCGATCTAAGGCCTTTTAGTGACAAGAGTATAAAAAGGTGTGAAGAATTAAAAAACCCAGAAGTCATTATGGTATTACAAGCACAAATGTGTCTAGTAAAGACTGGCTGTAAAAATGCATAGAATATATATATATATATATATATATATATATATATATATATATATATATATATATATATATATATATATATATATATATATATATATCATTTAGTGTTAACTTGTTTCATGAATAAACTCAGGAAATCACCGAATCATGGAATGACCGCGAGGACACTGCCCTGTTAATTAAATTGAGCCCTTTAGATAAAGAGCACCAATCTTAAGCTATTTGTCCCAAGACACTTTCTCTTCGGCTGATCTTCCCATGCAGGATCTGTTAACCTGGGATGAAATGAAACAGGAAACCCTCTTCAGCCAGGACACCTGCATTGCTTGGGGTTATGAAAGCCAGAGAGGAAGCGAAGTCTATTCAGGGCTGACGTACGTGTTGGGAGACAGACACAGCCAATATACTGAACCAGTAACAGGCCTCCAAGCATGACCTCGGAGCTATTGCTCGATTTCTTTTGTCTGGCCATTCACCTTACCATCCTAGTGGTACCTGAGTGCCACATGTAGAAAGTCCCACTCATCTGAGTGCCATTCTATCCTACAACAACAGAGCTTCGTTTAAGGAATAAGGTACTGTGCGGTGGAGTGTTAGGTCATTTATCTATTACTCTTATCTCATTTCGTTTTTCCTTTCCCCTTCCATTTTGCTAGACACTCAAATTTCACAGTAATTTAACTGAATATATCCTGATATTACTCTTTGAGCCTTCAGCATTCCATGTAATAATCAGACTGTGTTTTGGTTCATCCAGTGATCGTGTTCCTTTTCCTTACATTACAGAAGGGTTTTGTAAATGCTGTAGAACATCAGCATCGTTCTGTGACCCTACACCCATCAATCAAGCTTTATAGCTGATGTAATTGTTTCTCATTACTAATTGAGTGGTACTCTTAATTTTGTCTACTGTTAATTTTAACCTGAAAGGGCCAAGGGTCTAGCGTACATGGCTTCCTGCAATTTATCCATCTGATTCCTGTAAATATATGTATTAATTCAGAACTGGAATTTCTCTTCTAAGAACAACCCTTATTGTATTCTCAATTAAGTAACCCCTTCCTATTGTATTGCGACGTGTGGTCCCCTCAATAAGTCAGAACTGCAAATCCTCAATAAGGTAAGATTATATAACTGCAAAACACACTTGTAAGTGTGTGTATATATATATATATATATATATATATATATATATATATATATATATATATATATACAGAGAGAGAGAGAGAGAGAGAGAGAGAGAGAGAGAGAGAGAGAGAGAGAGAGAGAGAGATAGATATTTGTGTATGTGTGTATGTGTATATATACATATAGAATATATATATATATATATATATATATATATATATATATATATATATATATATATATATATATATATATATATATATATACATATATAAATCTCTGACTTACTTTAAGTTCGAACAGTTCTTTCAATTGAAAGGGAAGGGCGCTGCGCACTAGGTCATACAAGTCTAAAAGAAGTTGGAACCTGAGAGCAACTGCACCCAAGGAATTACCTGGGCAAGCTAACTGCTTGCATACCAACGAGTTTTTCCCAACTTCTCGACTCAGCAATGACCCGGTTGACAGCATTTTATTCGAATTACCCATTCTGAGTGAATAAGATGGAAATAAACAACACACAAT
>NC_089781.1:64797737-64845237 GCF_040412425.1 Macrobrachium rosenbergii | reverse complement strand
TATATATATATATATATATATATATATATATATATATATATATATATATATATATATATATATATATATATATATATATATATATATATATATATATATATATATATATATATATATATATATATATATATATATATATATATATATATATATATATATATATATATATATATATATATATATATATATATATATATATATATATATATATATATATATATATATATATATATATATATATATATATATATTTATGTATATATATATATATATATATATATATATATATATATATATATATATATATATATATATATATATATATATATATATATATATATATATATATATATATATATATATATATATATATATATATATATATATATATATATATATATATATATATATATATATATATATATATATATACCTATATATATATATATATATATATATATATATATATATATATATATATATAATATATATATATATATATATGTTATATATATGTATATATATATATATTATATATATATATATATAGCATATATATATATATATATATATATATATATATATGTATATATATATATATATATGTATATATATATATATATATATATATATATATAATATATATATATATATATATATTTTTATGATATTTATATATATATATATATATATATATATATTATATATATATATATATATATATATATATATATACTATATATATATATATATATTATAATATATACAATATATATGTATATATATATATATATTCAATCATTATATATATATATAAATATATATATATATATTTATATAATATCGTATATATACCAATATTTCGCGTTATAGAATATATATATATATATATATATATATATATATATATATATATATATATATCAATAACCTCATTTGCAAGTGGACTGAGGATGAGCCAGAACAATGGCTCAAGAGATCGAGTTCCTCTCGAGACCTATGATGTCGGCCCGGCTGAGAAGCCCTTATTGCTCACCAAGCATGTGGAAGGGAAGGCTAAGGCAGCCCACCAAGCACTAGAAAGGGATCAAAGAGGAGACATGGCTGCCATCTGTGAGGCCATCGCCAAGGCGTATGAAATCACTCCTGAGAGGTGGAGACAATGGTTACGAGGTATGGCCAAGAACGTCGACTGGTCCTGGATAGAATGGTCCTGGCACAAGACTCAGGCTGGTACCCGCTGGTTCGAATTCTTGCAGTGCAATACCTTGAAGGACTTGTTCAACAGGATCATGCTGGAGGACCTCTTCCACTGTGTGCTCAGGCCTCTGGCTGTGTATCTTAGTGACAAGCAGCCAGCCACTCTCAAGGAAGCCTGCCGCTTGGCCAGTGCCTGGGATACTTACAATCCATCCCACATCACTTTGCAATGCTGAATAGTGCCACCTGGACACCCATTCAGGCTCAAATCGCTAAGGAACGGACCACCTACCAAACTTACTTGCACCACCTGCAAGAGGTACAGTCATGCTGAAGCTGAGTGCCGCTACAAGACAGATTACCAATGGCAGCCTACCAATAACCACCACTCTTCCTCTCTCCTACCTCCGCACCACCTTCCCAGCAGACCATCACTGCCAGGAGATCATCCGATCCCAGGGGACCCTGCCGAGACTGTGGAGCTCAAGGGCACTCTTCTGCCGGGTATCCTGGTTGCTCAAAACATGTGGCTGCTCCCAGGCACGTCAACCAGATCAGAGCCACAGCCTCCATGGCTGAGCCGCCAGAAAGTTCTCATCCTGAGCAGGTCTGAGTCCATCTCCGTGGCCCCTCTGGATGGCTCTAGCCCACCAGCGCACCTACCAACTACTGCAAACACTGGCTCGGATGTTAGCGTGATTGATCGGGCCAAAATGCCAGCCAGTGCCCTTGTAGATGAACAAACCAGGTGGACGGTAACCTGGGTAGACCAGCAATCGTTGACTGTTCCCACAGTTGAACTCAGGGTGATCACTCCTTGGAGCGCCGAAATTCACCGCCTTGGCATGGTGAAACGTATCAGGCATGGAGTGGAGTTCCAACTAGGATGAGACATCCTCTGGGGATGTCCCCTTCCCACACCACTCTATTGCCTGATTGCCTCCACCAGTGAGGCCATGCCAAAACTTCCTGAGCGAGACACAGCCTCTGTAACAGTTGTGCCACTCTCAGCTCAACATTCGGTTTGCCGAAGAACGAACCGGACCCACCAGCATCTAAACCATTCCAGTCCTAGTCCACAGATCTCATGATGGACAGCCACCAAAAAAAAAATCCCTCACCATGACAGAATATTGCCAAATACTGCTGCAGGACCTGCAACATAAGAGGGCACTCCTAGAGATGGTCAAAGCTCCCCAGCAAGCTAGCTGCAGTGGCCACCATTTCCACGACCAACTCAAGAGGCTTGGCCCTCACCGCAAGACAGGAATCTCTGTCACCTATCACTCCAGGTACACCGAGGGATTTTGCACCCCCGGGTCCCTCTTCAGACTCATCTGCCTCCAATTTGCTGCCAGTACCACTTGGGAGCCCTGGTCAGTGCCAAGGTCCTCCTATCTCGGCTAGAATCTCTGTATCAACCTTAATCCCATTGCCTGGCCCCAAGTTAGTGCCAGTGCTAGATCCAGAACCTGACACGGATCCTCCTACGGGAGATCTGCCTAACCTCACAATCACAGTCATCGCCCATTGTGAGCCTCTGACCCCTGACATTTCTTCTTCCCACACTCTTCCACCTGCCGAGGATGACCCTCTGGCAGGCCTGGACATTACCTCTTTCCTTGTCGACCAGGAACTGTCTGACCAGGATGCAGATGCTGGTTCTATTCTCACGACGGTTGTTGCAGCAGTCGAAGTAGGGGGCCAGATGGCAGCTACTGAGGCTGCCTTTAATCCTGCTCCTGACGGTTCCCCTGGCCTTTCTTCAAAGTCGGTACCCTCATCACCTCCTAGGAATGGCCTAGCCAGATCTTGGAGGCCCCCAAAGGAGAAGAAGAAGGGGCTGTAGAAATCCACTTAACAAACCAGAGCCACAACCTCTCCTTGGCACTCGTGCCCAGTTGGCACACTGCCGCTTCCATCTCAAAGTGATCCTGGCACCTGGCCAGAGAAGGTAGCCTGCGTGATCTCTGCCCCGGTAGGATTAACAATTAACCCCTTAGGCATTTGTAACATAGTAACCAGTTTCCAAGTAACCTCCTTCAAAACTATCCCATACTCAAACTGATACAGTTCTAAATTGCATACTGTGATTTACCCTTCAGGTTACCCATGTTTAATTTATTGTGTGTATTAATCATAAAGCGTTGCATAACTCATAATTTGTTGTGTGCCATTAATCAGTGCCAACTCGTTTATTGCCAGAATCTTAAGATGGTAGGTTAGGTTAATTATTCATTATGTTTATTTGCCTAGGAGTAGAGTTTACCTGTCATGAGAGACAGTTAGTAGAAGTGTCTATACCCTTAGATAGGTTAGGCCTATTGTAATATGTAAGTTTGCCAACTCAAAACCCCTCTTAGCAGTTAGCTAGGTCCATTTAGCTACTGCAGTGCCATTGCACATCTCATGCAGGGACGCTAGCTGACTAGTTGGGACGAATAGCTAACTTAGACAAGACCTTCACATCTGAAAGGGTGTGAATGCGTTTTTAAAGGGGGGACCTGTCAAAGATTTACATTCTTCCCTCCTAGTTAACCTCAATTTATTTGAATTTCTGATAAAAAAAAAAAAAGCTTTTCACTTGACTGTCAGGCCAGTCAATATGGCGGGCAAAGGTAGGGAGAAGATTATTTTGAACCAAAAAGGCATTCCCCTTACACCTGACAGGAAATCAGAAAAATAGAGCCCCTTTTCACACCCCCATCTTGGGGTAGCGAAACCAGCATGGGTTGTTAGAAGTTATAATCATTAAAGGCGAGAGGGGGGGGCTACTACTGTGAGCCTTAGGGACTTAGTTATAAGGCCTCCTTTCCTATGACCCTCTTACTGGCTTAAGACTTGCTTTCAGATGACCTGGCTGGCGCACGAACGAACGCACTCCAAGATATTTTTCGTACCAAGAGATGCGGGGCGACACACACAGAGACGCATCCAAAACCCCGGCATGAGAGGACCAAAGTCTTCTCCTGTCTTTCCTTTCTGTGGTGGTAGACAAAGCGCCATTGACCCAGTTTGTCTTGCAAAGAGCTCATGCAACAGTACCAGGTATGTCTGAGTAGCGGTCTTTTGTCAGAACAATTCTTTCTCTCCCCGTAAATTTCTCCCCAATTCCTAATTTTTAACTTTTCCATTCTCCTTCAAGCTCCCCCTTGTTTGAGATTGAGATTTCAGTGACCAGAGTTAGACTACTTCCTCCATAGTGTTAAATAAGGGCTACTTAAATTAAGCACTCAAGTGATTCAATCCTCCCTAGTGCATAGGTTTCATGTGATAACTTTCCAGCGCATGTGATTACTAAGCCTGGCTCTTTATTCCAGGAATCCTGGTTTGCGCCTCAGTCAACCAAGCCTTGTAAATTACTTCCCCCCGGAATACTACCGTATAGAAAATAGAAGAAATTTTAGTTCAGTGCTGTAGAAATTTAAAGCCATTAACCCAGAACTACCGTACATTTATGGCCTTCCCAAAACTCACAAAGATAATCTTCCATTCAGACTTATCATCTCATGTGCTGGAGTTTTCAATTAGAAAATTTCTAATTAGTTAGCCGGCCTCCTGTCCTCTTTCTTAGGCACAGTTTCTGCCAGTCACATTAAACATTCTGAAGATTTCTGTCACAAATTCAAAGAAGCACATATACCACTTCACAACATAAAACTTCAAAGTTTAGATGTAGATTTCTTATTCACAAACGTACCAGTAAAGGACTCTCTACAATTTTTGAGGGAAAAATTAGCCCCCTATTCAGATCATTTCCCACTAGCCCTAGATAAAATAATAAAGTTAGATGAATTATGTGTATCAAATAACATCTTTTCATTCGGGAAGCCATTCCATAAACAAAAATTCGGTGCAGCATGGGCAGCCCTTTAAGTCCTGTTTTAACCAATCTATACATGGAATATTTTGAAACTGTAATAATAAACGCAATAAAACCTAAAGACATGCCATGGATGAGATATGTAGATGATATCTTAACGTTTTGGGATAATATGTGGGGCAATTTCAATGAATTTCTTTCAGAATTACATGCATAAGTACCTAGCATCAAATTTAAAGCTGAATGGGAAACAGCAACAAAATTCCTTATTTTTTTGACGTTTTAATAATTAGAGACACGACAGAATACAAATTTACCATATACAGAAAGCCAACTTTCTCTATCATACATCCATTTTTATAGCTATAATAACATCCCAATCAAAATTGGCGTAGCCAGCAATTTATTCTTAAGAGCATTACAGATTTGCTCCCCCGATCTTCTTGGAATAGGAAATTGAACTAATCTGTAAGCAGCTGTCATCTTTAAAGTACAGTGACCATTGAATTGCGAAAACGATCCACAAAGCAAACACTATTTTCTACCGTCGCCCCCAGAGAGACTCACAACAATAAAATAAAAATCCCACACCTGGACAGGGTTAACACGTCGATACAGACACTGGGAAACTCTACCCATTTTGCTTTTACCTACCCAAATACCTTAGCCAAATCTCTGATTAACATCCAACAAAACCAGTCCCCATAGACACAGGAGTTTACGAAATCCCTTCCTTAGACTGATTCCAGTGTTATATCGGTTTCACAGGCAAATCACTCCCCAAAAGATTAATACACCATAAACGTTCAGTTAGGTACGGACAACAGAGCTCAGCTATTTTTAACCACATAAATAACCATAACCACAGAACAAACTGGAATATGTCTCGTATAATTTATAGCAGCAATTGTTGGTTCAAAAGCCAGATGATGGAATCAGCTTTGATTAAACAAAGAAACACCATGAATCTTTCAAGAGGTGCGTGGATTCAGATATTATAGATAAAATCTTCCTCCAACCAGGGATCAAGAAGATTAAAGAGAAATTGTCAACTGGAGTGACTTAATGGCAGCCCCATGGATTTTCTGGTATAAATACCGCTTTTCTGTGACTTTTTGTCATTCACTATTTCCCCGAGGAGAGAGACAGTTCTGCCTTTGAAATATAGCCTTTATTTTCCACATATTGATGTTTCTATATGCCTCCTGTATATAGTTGATATATATATATATATATATATATATATATATATATATATATATATATATATATATATATATATATATATATATATATATATATATATATATATATATATATATATATATATATATATATATATATATATATATATATATATATTGTCATGATGTATTCCAATCACCTGGTAATAACACACCTAATCACATAATTGAATATTTTACTTTACATCAGCCAGATACCTGAACTCTCATTACAATAAAATTACATGAAAAATCACACTAACTTCATCAAAACAAGTGCAAGGTATCAACAGTTAAACAAGAAATATACTAAAAAAAAAAAAAAAAAAAAAAGGGCATCACTCTATCAAACAACTTAAACTGTTTCCCTGGTCTTAATTCACTTCAGCAAAACTAAAGGAACAAAACATGTTTGTCACTTTGCAATTACTCCTAGTCAATGGTGGTTAATAAATGAAACACTGTTTTTAAAAATTTTAAATACAAAAATTTATTTTTAAATTAAAAAAAATTACTATTACTTGAAGACAACTCAAAATTTAATTAATTTTTGAGTTAAATTACAAAGGTTAATTTATCAAGAAATTTAATTAATCAAGCAAAAATTTAAACTATCAAGAATTATTCAAGATTTGAACAGAAAATCTTAGTAAATGAAAATTAAATCAAGTATGCAGTGTTACATTATCGAGAAATACTTAATTGCTAAGTAAATAAATGTTAAATCACTACTATATAAAATGTGAAAAATTAAGAGATTGCAAACACAAGAGCACACAAAAATATACAAAAGATTCACCAAAACAGTCTTGCTAAGGTAAAAATCCCATGATACAACTGGTAATAATAACTAAAATTCACTTTAACTTACACAAGCTTGTGAAAACTTTCACAAAATCACCCGAAATGCAGCTGCTCGAGGTTCACAAAACACTTTTTTTATTAGGCACTGATACAAATATATACACTTTTCCTTCATCCAGATATCAAAAACTAATTTTAATACCAATGACAATACAAATATTTGACGTTAATAACTTCACTCTTTTGAAGAAAGAGAGAGAGAGAGAGAGAGAGAGAGAGAGAGAGAGAGAGAGAGAGAGAGAGAGAGAGAGAGAGAGAACCACACAAACGATTTCTGATGTCAGATTGAGCAAACTTTTATAATTTCCAGCAAGAAGCAAAACCCCTATAGAATTATGTCATTACATTTTGGGAACGAGATACGAGGGAAAATTCTAAAAAAAGGAAGATAACGTCACTTCCTGAGCAAAATGTCTTGGGGCTGCAATCTTACAAAACATGACATAATCGATTGAGACATGTGATTTTACTCTCAAAAAGGTGTACATGACTTGAACAGAAAATCGTATGGGATGTGATCAGAACAATACAAGATCAAGGCAATGTAATCTTAAAGATAATGCAATTGCCATGTGCTTCAGTGCAACAGCTCATTCATATTTCTCAAAAAGCTACATGTCTATGACAGAAAATTGTATGGGACAAAGATTTTAATGAAATCTCAACATGACTTAACTGTAATCTCTTGCTTGTCAACACGCTAATCTAACAGGAAACAAGCACCCTTCTCAACTCAAATAGAGCGATTTCGATGACAACTACAACATCTGGTCTAACTTAAATTCTCTCCCTCTACTACACTATTATCAAGAAAGATATTATTAATTCTAAATTACATTCTTAACTTATATAAATCACTAATGCTTTTGAGATCTGACATTACAAAGACATTCATATATAACTAATACTAGTATGCAGAATACAAGACAACTAGAACAGTAAATACATCAAAATCATGGAATGATATACATATTACAAGGCAATATCATCAAATTCCTCCCCACAAAAGATTAATTATCCTGGGTTTGAATCAAACGATTCACAACAGGGTAATCTGCAACTACACTGTTCTTTCCAAAAATGTTCTCTATTTTTACATAGTAGGGTCACAAAATCAGTCAGGGGAGCTACTAAGGCTGAGAAATTCGGACAGAATAGACAATAAAACCCAGCCATGCCAAAATATCTTTGTAGCTGTTTCCTGGTAGTAGGGGGAGGGGTAGCCTTACGGATACCTTCTACATTAACATCAACAGGAGCGAGACAGGTTTTTCCAACTTCAAATCCCAAATACTGAAAGCTGCCTTTCCAAACCCACTTTTTTGTAAGCTGATTTGTTAGTCCTGCTTCCCATAGCTTCTTGAACACTTTCCTTAAAATCTTCAAATGTTCTTCCCATGTATTAGAATAAATCACAATGTCATCAATGTAAACACCTACTCCTTCTATGGACCCTAGCAGTTGATCCATCACTCGTTGGAATGTTGCAGGTGCATTCATCATACCAAATAGCAAAACAGTGCATTGATACAGCTCAAAAGGAGTAATGAAACCTGAAAGCAATTTAGTATTCTCTATCTTGGAAACAAACTTATCTTGCCCAATATTATCAAGTAATTGATATATAAGAGGCAAGGGATAATTGTCAGCCACACTGATGGAATTCACTTTCCTATAATCAGTACACATCCTAAATGAGCAATCTGGTTTCTTCACTAACACACATGGAGAGCTGTTATGACTTGGGCTTGGTTCTGCTGATCCATGCTGCAATAAATGCTCCACTTCTTTCTGCAAAACATGTCGATGAAAAGGTGATAAGCGATAAGCTCTCTGTTTAAAAGTTTTCTGTCTTCTCTGGTCTTCATCTCATTCTTTGTCAGATCAGTACGCCTAGGTACGTCTAAAAAGATTTCAGGAAAACTTCTAATCACTTCACTTAATTCACTACTTTGCTCAACACTAATATGGAAGAATTGTTTATCTTGCTTTCAACTCCCAATCTGTTACCATCATTGTCCTCTGTAGATGAAATTGTCTGTGTTACCGAAACTGTTTCAGTTTTAGTGTCTGAGAAGTAAGGTTTCAAAAGATTCACATGTATCTTCCTCTGTTGTTTCCTTCTTCCCTGTGTTTCAGTTACATAAGTTCGATCACTTAAGTTCTCTATTATCTTATAAGGACCTTGAAACTTATTGGTAAGGGGAAATCTTTTCACTGGTAAGAACACTAGAACTTGCTGTCCTACACTAAAACTTCTTAGCTTAGTCTTAGCATCATATCTTCCTTTCATTTTCTCTTGACTTATTTTCAGATTTTCTAAAGAGAATTTTCTAATTTCCCTTAACCTTTTCCTCAAGTTCTTCACATATTCTCCTTGGATTTCCTCTCAGTTTTCTTCCCAGTTCTCTGCAAGAATCTTCAATGGATCTCTCACTTCTTGACCAAAAATCATCTCATTTGGTGAACATCCCATACTTTCTTGATAAGTATTCCTAACTTCAAACCACATCAAGAGTAAACCAGCATCCCATTCTCTTCCTGACTCATAACAATACTTTGTTAACATACTTTTCAATGTCTGGTGGAACCTTTCCAAGGCTTCTTGAGTCTCTGGATGAAAAGCAGTTGATAACTGTTGTTTCACTCCCAACAAGTTCATCACATCCTGGAACAATTTCGAAGTACAGTTCATTCCTCTATCACTTTGCATAATTTCTGGTGTTCCAGACTTGGAGAAAAACTCCACCAACTTCTCAGCAATTACCTTTTCACTTATTCTTCTTACAGGAATCGCCTCAGGATACCTTGTCACAGGACACATTAATGTTAACAAATATTCATTTCCTTTCTTCGTTTTCAGAAGAGCCCCAACCACATATATAATCACCTTGCTAAAGGTTTCTCTTTTAACTTCTATCAGTTGTAGGGGAGCTTTCTGAGTGGTTTCATTCGGTTTTCCAACTATCTGGAATGTGTGACACTCTCTGCAAAACCTGCTATCATCCTTGTGAAGTCCAGGCCAGAAAAAAATACATCATAATCTTCTCACCAGTCTTTCTGATTCTCATATGTCCTGACTCGTGTGCTACTGCTACCACTTGTTTCCTCAGTGGATATAGGATCAGAATTTGATGATATTTGCCCCATTCAGCATTTCCTGGTATATCTGCAGGTCGATGCCTCCTCATTAGCAATCCTTCCTCTAGATAACAACAGGTAGACTGTTGCAGCTCTTCTTGATCAACAACTCTGAAGAACAAATCAGCCAACGTTCCATTAGCTTCTCTCTAACTTCAAGGATTGAACATCGCAATATCTGCTAACTCCCGCTACTGTAGTTTCATTACTATCTTCAGGAACACTCTGACTACTCTGAGTCTCTTCAATAACAACAGGATCCTCTTCTTCTTGGGAAACCTCTTCTTTGTCATCACTAGGGGAAACTTCACTTTCCTGGAACAGCTCTTCTAAGCTCAAAGATACTTCACTTGATCCTTCTGGTGCAGGTAAATCTTCAGTTTCTTCACTTGCAGATGTAGTTCTCTTCATATTCCTGGTAGCTACACAACTTGGAAACAGTTTTTTTTTCACTCTAAATCCAGCGTAGGACTAATCTTCAATGGTTTGTCTGTCACTATAGGATAAGGAACAGATGATACACCACCTACTTCATTACCCAGCAAAACATGCACACCTTCAACAGCTAGTGAGTTCTTTACAGCAAAATCAACATTCCCTGCCTCCAGTTCACACGACAGGTGCAAGTGGCATATGGGAATTACCTCTTCTCCTCCTATACCCTTCAAAATAGCTGAATCTCTGGTGAGATTCTTCTCAAACTGCGGGTGAGCACCACCACTACCACATTATGGCTACTCCCTGCATCAAGTAATACCTTGACTGGTACCTGCACATTCCCTCCTCAAGTTGCCAGTGTACCTTCATAGATATATTGCTTAAAAGCCTCCAAGTTGCTCAGCAACTCACTGCTTGAAGTTACATTTCCACTTGTTGCTAAACACTCAGCTTGTTTAGTCTCAGTCTTCCCAACTGTGTCAGTCTTCCCCACACTGATCTTCATAGTTTGCTTCACCTAGTTACCTTGAACCACTTGACCAACTGGTTTTGTCTGCTATCGTGTCTGATAACAATCTCGATTTGAGAAACTGGATGATGAGGATTTAACATTTGATTGCTTGGGAGTATTACCTGGCTTTGTAATGTTCCTGAAATCTGGATGAGACCTAAAACCTGTGCATTGCTGGTTCTGGTACTTGACATTTTAATTCCTTTTGCTACAAATTATAGTATAATCTTCACTTAGTGTAGCAGCTTTGTCAAGTTTCTTAACCTCTCTCTCTCTTAAGTAGGCTCTTATGCATTCAGAATTCCTTTAAGATATTGTTCTAGGGCTACCACCTCCTCAAGTTTGTCCATAGAATTAACTTTAGCAGTCTCCAGCCATCGTTTGAAACATCTTACTTTGTAGGCATAATCCAAGAAAGTCATCTTCTCATCCTTTCTCAAAGATCTGAATCTTTCATTGTAATATCCAGGAGTCATCTGGTAAACTTGTAGCATGAGTACCTTGTACTCTTTACACTGATCAGCTGATAAGGCTAAATTGGCACTTCTTCCTTTACCAATGAGAACACTGTAACAAGACTAACCATTTATCTTCTGGTCATCCCATACCTGAAGCCACTTTTGAAAGTAACCAAAAACTCATCTGGAACTTTTGTAAACTTTGGAATTAACTTCTGCACTCTTACTACATCAAATACAGGGTCTGAATTACCTTGGATAGGGTTAGATGGTGTTACAGGTAACTTGGAGCGAGCTTCTATTAATTTCATCTCTTTTATAATCTTTCCTTCTTCCTTGCTCTCTCTCTTTCTTCTTTTGCTCTTACTCTTTCTTCTTCTGTTGCTTTTTCTTCTTCTCTTTCTTTTCTTTCTCTTTTTCTCTGCCTTCTCTTTCGCTTTCTGCCTGCAATCTCTCTCTTTCATTCTGCATCTTCAGCTTAATCAAACTTTCATCTTATTCTATATATCTACACTCTGCTTTTGCATCACTTTTCTCTTTCTTTTTTTATCTCAGACTCAGTGTTAGCTTTCAGTTCCTCTTGCCTATTTATAAACTCTGCCTCAGCTACATTCAACAACTCTTGTGCTAATTCTAACTCATCTCCATCAGTTATTTTACCAGAGCCCATTACTGGTTGGATTACAATACATCTGTTTGGTTCCTTAATCATACCATTAGACACATTACCCCTACATGCCACTACTAAAGCGGTCCACTGTGTCTTAGTCAGGTTCGATTTAGATAACTCTTGGATGGATGGAGCTGCTAAAAACTCCTGAACATTGAACAGGTCCATTTTCTCTAAGTTACTCAACTAAATAATTCACAATACAATGCAAAAAATAACTATGTGGTCACTCTCCTATCAAAAAATCCCTTACACCATCATATAAACCATAAACCAGAGTGATATTTTGTTTTGTTCCGGGTACACAAATATTCTTATTTTCGATGTATTCCAAGTACCTGGTTAGTTACACAACTAAACTCAGAGTGATATTTTGTTTTTGTTACGACTGGTCTGAAGGCAACAGTGATCCCTTAAAGCTTTATTAACCACGAAAAATCTGACTTTTATCAAACAAGTGTAGGTATCGACAATTAAACAAGAAATATACTAAAGTAAAAGGGCAACACTATCAAACAAACTAAACTCAGCAAAACTTCAAAAATGTTTTATTTAGCAATTGATCCTATTCACTGGCGGTTAATAAATGAAACACTGTTTTAAAATTTTAAATGCAAAAATTTATTTTTAAATTCAAAATTTGTGATTAAAATATTAAAAAAATTACTATTACTTGAAAACAACACAACATTTAATTAATTCTTGTTAAATTCAAAGGTTAATTTATCAAGAAATTGAATTAACCCTTACAAGCCTCTTCAGCGGCAGCTGTGTTTATTGCCTCCTTCAAAAAATCTCTACTCCTAACTTGACATTTTACTTTTTATTAAAAAAATTTGTCTGGTAGAGTTTTAATGTTTAGAACTTTATTTTAATCATATAACATGTATAATATACCAAATTAATAGATCCAAATCTAACTTTTTCCAAAGGAAAAAAGTGAAAAAGTTCTTTTCTGTCAAAACTTGTTTTATATTAATATCTTAATTCACAATTCCTATAAAACAACATACTTACACAATCATATACTTTCTATCACAACGCAATGTACTGTTCAGTAAGATAAAAGACTTGACAGCAACTCCAAAACCTCCATCAGTATGCGGTTGCCTCAAGCGTAAATTATGGCAACATCACGAATGTTTTTGTTTTCTTTTGAGTATCATGAGTGGTTGTTTAAAATAAAGGGTAGTTAAATTACTGTATTAGTTACCGCGATAATAAGTGTTTGTTTAATTAGTTATAACTACAGTTCTATTTTGATAACAATGAAAGCGACTTTCACTTGGTTTTCTGTTTTCGGCTACTTTTCACTTTTTGTCGTCATGACTGGACGTTCTCGGAAAAAATGAGACTATGGCCTCTTCTAGCAAGGGCTTGAGAACACCAAGACAAAAGGAAAATCTGCTTCCCAGAAGAGACAAATATAAAGAAAAAAATCAAAGCACACAACAGAAAAAGTTGGAATTAATGTTTGAAGAGAAGTGAAAGATCATTAAATGCCCCAGAGAAAGAAGCAAACAATTCCTATCACACTGACACCCATTAAAAACATTGATGTAATACCAAGTATCATCAACTCTTCCATTTATTGTATAAAAATCGTTTACGGAAACAAAACCTATGGTGACAAGAAATTGCTAGAAAACTGTTATTCTACGAAGACGAAACAGACGAAGACATAGATGATGACATCAATTAGAATGAGATAGGGACTGATGCAGATGATTATGAAGGAAGATTATTTCAAGAAATGGAGGCAAAAGAAAAGAAGAGGCAATAAAATAACTTTGAATGTACATGATATACGAGAAGGAGAAATTCAGTCTTATAATATGTTGATATCAAAATGAATCCCTGATATTCATCCCTTTGATGGTAACATTGTGTAACAAGAATGACACTGCAAAAATACATTTTTCTTCAAGATTTAGTTGGCCTTATTGACTCAGAAACAAATGACATTACCAGTGGGTAATGCAAAATTTTACACAAAATTCAAGAGTTCAAAAAGAAAACTTGGATGAAAATTAAATTTATGTTTATTTTGCATTATTATTACTGATGCCTCTAATGATAAAAAAACATGTTTACAAGACTACTGGAAACAAGACCCTTTGATTCCTACACAATTTTTTCCCAAAAATCGACAGATTTCTTGCAAAACCCGTTTCATGCAATGCTGACAACGGAATCCATAATACTCTACTGATCGAATTTGGAAAAATAAGACCATTCCTTACATTGCTTGTAGGAAACTTCGTGCTGGTCTTTCATCCTTTCCAGAATTCTAATACATTTTTTTGTCAAGGGGCCGTACAAATTTATACAATATTCCCAACATTCAGATCGTTTTGGAGTTAAATTTTTTTATTGATTGAAACGGAATATTTGATATTAAGTATATACTGGCTCAGATTTTGATAGAAAGAGGATCAGGAACCGGTCGAAACAATCTCTGAAATCAGAATGAGCAAACTTTTATAATTTCCAGCAAGAAGCAAAACCCCATAGAATAACATCATTACATTTTGGGAACGAGAGATAGAAGGGAAAATTATTGAAAAGGGAGATGCAAAATGTCTTGGGGCTGCAGTCTTACAAAGCAGGATGTAGTCGATCGAGATATGTGCTTTCAGTCTCAGGAAGGACAGTGATACTCCTGATGAGGACTTGAACTAAAACTGTATGGGACATGATAAAGAACAATACATGATCAGAGGCCAAGACCATACATGACGCATTTGATATGTGCTTCAGTACAACAACTCGTTCGTATTTCACAAAAAGGTATATGTCTATACCAGAAAATCGTATGGGACAAAGCTTATAACAAAATCTCAACATGACTCGACTGTTATCTCTTGCTTGTTAACATGCGAATCTAACAGGGAACTCAAAGCAAATCGATCTTGATGACAGCCACATCTGGTCTAACTTAAACTCTCTCTCCCATTACTACGCTGTTATCAAGAAAGATATTATTAATATAAATTCGTAGATAATGTTTGAGCCAACCAGTGGGCAGGTATATAAGGAAATCCTTAAGTGGTATCAATAAAACTCGTGACAGATATTAAAATAGACAATATAAGCTACATTAAAGAAAACAGTTAGAAATATGAATGAGGACCAACTGCTGAGTGTGGAGGCAGAGGAAGGACTGACCAAAAGTGTAAATAGTTCACAAGAGATTAACAAGTGTGGATGTGGCATGGGTGTTCAGTAGGGGACAGTTTTTAAAAAAACAGTCCGGTAGGTCCATATTGATATTTTTTAATGTGATTGTTTTAATGTAACTCATATTTGTATTTTACTATTTGTCACCAAAACAGAAATTGTCAATTAGGTATTATTACTTGTGCGAAAATGAAGCCTTCCAGGTGGCTTTGAAACATTGCAACTGAATAAAATGACTTTCTTGCTCAATTGGTGTGCCCCTGTCCTAATTGACTGCTTTTTGCAGGTTTCAAAGAACTTGAAGAGAGAGAGAGAGAGAGAGAGAGATATATATATAGATATATATAGGATGGTCTTTATATATATATTTTATATAATGTCTATATTCATGATTTTTTATATAGGAATTTTCTATATCTTTTCTATATTTTTAAGCAATAGGTGGTAGCGGTATTGGTTTAATATTTTCTTTGTTATAACTATAATATATGTTTGCAAAAAGACGAGGATTATATTATTTTTAGGACTTTGTTCCTTCAAATATGATAGTTTTTGTTATTGAACTTGCAAGTAATAAAAGATAGAATATGCTCCCTAAATACATCATTTTAACCTACTTTACAATAATAACAATGATAATAATAGTTACTATATTGATAACGAAATTACCACCGAAGTAAATAAAAAAAATATGTAAACAGTAATGTTTCTATAGTAGATTTGAAAGATCATTCATTTTTCGAGAAGAGAAACAATTCTATATTCTAGGATTTAAAAATATTAAGTAATCTTTATTATCATTACACTCAACGATATTATACAGTATAAATTATAATGTATATATATCAAACAAAAACATCATATGGTGACAAAGAAGTGTAGTAAGAAAAACTACGCTATCCTCATGGGCCCATATAATAGCGTTATACCCAATACCTCCCCAACCATGGGTGATATACATATACCCAATATATAGTACAACCGCACCACTGATTCATCAGGCAAAATGCCACGTCGCGCAATAAAATTAATGAATGTTTATAACAAATTAATTAATTGGATTTATTTTGATGATACACCTAAGACTTACATAATTGGTCAAAGATAAATTAATTCTAAAGGACATTTTGTCAAGATTAGCCGCACCAATACTGTTCAAAATGACATTGATTGCATTTCTCAGGTTAGAGACACGAGATTAATTGGCAGTACATGGACTGAATTTAAAAGTAGTAAAAATGGTAAATTAATTGTTCCCTGTGAAGAGCAGCTCAAATATTGTCTAATAATGGAAGATTTGTATCAAGTTCATAAGGAGAACAGATTAAAGCCTCTCAGGGGTCACTTTATAACCGACGGCAAAGGTCTAATTGAGGGTTCTTGGTATTGATGATGAAGTTGTGATTCTTCGCTGTCGGACATTCTTCAGAATGATTTTGCTAAATAATGAGGTCAAAAAATTGCGACACAAGTCTGAAAAAGATGAAGCTGATACAGTAATCTTCTCACTGAAACTCTTACACACACATTACTTAATCACAAGGGATCATTCATTATACTCAAGAATGATACTTTTAACACCATGGAGGATAAGTCCAAATACTTCACTAGACAACAATAATTGTACTTAATAGATGACTTCATAATGGATATGTTTTTATTTAGGATTTTCTTTCTTATCAGTGACTGTTTAAGATTTAAGGAAAATTTTGACAAGGGAAAAACGCTCTTTTTTATGATGATGGAAATGCATGACTTTGGATTTGTCTAAGACAAATGAAATGTGATACCACTGGCTTAGCTAATGCAGCAAATCAGTAAATATTAATTCCTTGTCCACTTTCTAACAATTTTCTCCGCTTGTATTGACAAAGGAGAAGACAAAGATGACCCCAAATCACCATGGAACCTCTGGTTCTATGGCAGTGAGTTCATAGTCTCGATGATTGAGAGCTTTAGCTGTTTTCTTCAAAACGCCAGAATTCCAGGGCCTGTCCTTGAAATGACAACAGATTTAAAGCACACAGGATAGAAATTATTTTGGGTTTTAAGTTTCCAGTAAACTGCTGTCTCGGGATTTTTTTTTTCTTTTTCTTTAGCAAAAAAAACTGCTCATCCCTTCGATCAACTGAAAGATAAATTTTATTTTAATAATAACTTTTCTTGCTGTCACATCGTGAGCCACCAATCACTAAACGAACGATACGTATTATTTATCCCCTTAGTTTCTTGCATGCCAACAAAAATTGTCGAACGTCATTCTTACTTTTACGGTGGTTTCCATTTTTTTATTGACTTAAGTTAATGGGCAAGGAAGATTACTGGATTCAAATTTTTGAAGTAAATGTCTTATAATAGCTTTCGCTTCGACGTTCCAACTGTATAGCCAGATAATGATCCTAAAGCAAAGTTTTAATTCACTTCGCTTTCATAATCAGTGATAGGCTTCCACTATACATATATATATTATATCGATTATTTTATATATATATTCCTGAACAGATTTTACCCTTGCAAAACATACACATCTACACACACACATATGGGATACAATATATATATATTAGTTTATATATAAATATATATACTATATATATATATATATATATTTGTGTGCTGTGTCTGATGATAGTGAAATTTGTTCCTAGTGTGTGTGTGTACATTGAGTTGTTCTATTTATTACATAACTGAGTTATATTAGAACACTTTACCTTAGACCCATGTAATTCTGTGAATTAATGCTAAAATTAAATTCTAAAGGAAATTTCTTACAATAGATTATGTACAACTGAAAACAAAGTTTTAACGGAGATTAAAAAGTTTATTTCTGGACCAAAAGAGGGACGTGAGTTAATTCAGCAACGGTTTTATATGGAAAACAAGTTTTCTTCAAAATTAAAAAATAAAATGAAATGGATTACATGAGCTAACAGCAACTCAAAATATTAGTCCTAATCAAGACAAAATACCGTTATGCTACTTAGTTATCGAAATGATTCAAAATTTAAATTCACAAGGTTACTCTTCAAACTACTCACTGATGGTCTAGGCTGTTTGCAAGGAACAGAATTGAGGCTACCTCCTCTGATGATGCGGATTCTTCTCCAAGAAAGAGGATTTGCACAGGCGCAAGGTGGCCACTTCTAGAAAAGATGGATCCAGATAACAATCTTGCACTACAGAAACTCTTTTCATTACTTAATCTTCTTTTTGAATCTTATCCCAAGAATACTACTTTTAACACCATTAGTGATTTCACTAGACAACAATAACTGTACTTTTAATAGGTGACTTCATAAAAGGGATAATCCAGTTTTACTAGGGCTCCCTAGTCAGTGACTGTTTACCAGAGAAAGAGAATTTGAACTCTGAAAATGGGAGGTTCAGTTCCTGGAAAGAGAGGGTGGGAGTGATTGTCAAATCACGGTTCATCCGATGGGGAGCTAATCAGTGATCAGTAGCCTAAGATTTCCGTGGTCCATTTAGAGTACAAGGATCCCCTCATATTGAGGGGGAGAGAGGTTCCAGAGAGAGAGGGAGAGAGAGAGAGAGAGAGAGAGAGTTGAGAGGATCTGTCTCATGATCTGCTCTGAGGATATCATGGTGAGAGTCTGTCGATGCTGGGGCAGCTTCTGGCTGGTGGCTTCAACCTCCGAGACAGGGTCAGACCTAAATGACAATCAGACTTGCCAAGTGGCACAGGATAAAGAAGACTTGCTGGTAAGAACATTGCCTCTAAGGTCTGTCAGAGGTGCAAAACCTCGAGGATGGATTTTGGCCCTGAGCTAAGATTCTCTGTCCCAGCTGGTTTACTTATTTTTGAAACAGCCTCTGGGTTCCTGCCTAATTAGGGCAGCAAGCAGCAATTACATTGTCTGCCCCTTGCACTTTTAAAGGTTAATTCATTATTCTACTTTGAGTCAGGAAGGGACTTTCTTAGCAGTTGAATATTTATAATAGCTTCCCCCTTTAAGAAGGCATTCACTCCCTTTCAGGAGTGAAGGCCAGTACTAATCAAGCTGTTCGCCTCTGTTACCTTACTCTTTTCCATGAACAGATTTTGCCCTTGCAATGTGACTAGCTAAGGATCTACCTTAGCCTAGAAAAAGGATATGAGCTTTAAGCTTCTCTTACGTCCAGACCCAACAACACTACTCAAAGGTGTCTACGGATATTTACATGCTACCTCTGGTGATAGAGAAATTTATTCCTAGCCAAATGGTACACTCAATTGTATCTTTTATGACATAACCTATTAGAACACTCGTTGCACCAACTTATATGACAATGAACCAGCTACATTACAATATTCTTACATGTATAAAATTTCTTACATTAGAATGTACAGAGTAAACAAAAGAGTTAGCTAAAGTTCTTAAATGAGTTTTTATACTTGAACAAGAGAGGTGCCCATTCCTCCTCGGTTT
Source organism: Macrobrachium rosenbergii (assembly GCF_040412425.1). Classification (NCBI taxonomy): domain Eukaryota; kingdom Metazoa; phylum Arthropoda; class Malacostraca; order Decapoda; family Palaemonidae; genus Macrobrachium; species Macrobrachium rosenbergii. Next base: position 64,825,302 of record NC_089781.1, on the reverse strand, counting down.
TATATGGAAAATGCTTTCCTCAATTGAGCTCAGTGGCTCTGTTCAAAATAGTTACGATTACTGGGTTAACGAGTTATACTTACTTATTGTTGCTCATTACAAGATTGAGATCACAAGTTTACTACTACTATTTGCTGAGGGTGTTCTTAAGGCAGTGGTGATTGTTGGTGGAGAGGCATTGCCAGGATCACTCTGAGATGGAAAGCACTGATTACTAAGGAGGAATGAGTGCCAGGTGAGCTTGTGGCTCTTGCAACTACTTGGATTCTCTTCCACCTTCTTCAGTTGCACATGGATTCCTCCATGGCCTGTTCTTGACAGGTGAGGTGATGAGAGGCACCGACTCTGGGCAGAGGCCAGTTGAGATGCGGGACTGAGTGGGTAGGTTTCCAGAGGGTGCCTGAGAACAGGCTTACATCCAGCTGCTGTTGGGCTGCTTGTCCAGAGCAGGTTGGTCCCAGGCACTGCATTGGGAAGGCCAGTTCCATGGTCCAGAGAACAGGTCCTCGAAGTAAGATCCACCAGAGGTTCATCCAGTGGGGACAGACTGGGTGAAGAAGAAGAGCCGGGTGCTCCAGGAGGCTGACACGTTGGCTAAGATCAAATGCTGTCTCCATTTCCTGGGGCTTATTTTGAAGAATCTGTGTTATGATCTGGATCAAACCTTAGTGGGGTCATTTCAGGGTTTGATTATAATGGTGGCTCAATGCCTGAGATGGAAGAGGCACTGCTCCAAGCTTTACCTGGCACTGGCAGAGATTGACAAGTCACTAAAACCCTGATTCTGTCTGGTGGTGTGCAGTTTTCATGGATGTCTGATTTGAGCAGACAGTGATTCCTGTCCCAGCTGGGGACTAGGCCTCTTAATGCTTGATATGGGAGCATTTGGTGCCGCAGGTGTTGGGGCCTAGGCTTGTTGAGCAGCCATAGCTTCAGCACTTTCCTTTTGCCTCCTCCAGCTTGAGCACCATTTCTTTGATGGTTAGTCATGCCTTCTTTGTTCTTCTTCGTACTTCCTTTGTTCTTTCCCTTTCTTTCCTATGTTCCTCTCTTTCTTCTCTCTCCTGCTTGGCCAGGTCCATCCAGCTGTTCCTTGACCCAGTCGGTGAGTTCTTTCCCTGAGACCTGCCTCCTTCCCCAAGATCCATGAAAGTTTTTCAATGTTCCTGTCAACATGGTTCTGGTAGGTTAGGATGGATGATCTACCTTGGATGACTGGAAATACTAATTGAGGAAGGGTCACTCAGATTTGGGTGACACTTTGGTGGTGTGGCACCTTTTCTATAAGGTGGCACTGTGGCTGAGTGTGCTGTGCAAAGGTCACACTTATGGCACTCTGTATCTCGAGGTGCATTTGCTTAGTCACACAGGACTTTTTGTCTTTGGTGGCACTAGGGTGCCGGTGTGTTCCGAGAAATCAACACTCTCTTGGAGTACAACTAATTGTACTAGGGGAAATGCACTCTGCCCATGCAGAGTGTAATTATTAAGTAGGAGAAAAAGGAAAGGTAAGAGGAAGAGGAAACAGGTAGGCTATGACAGTGCCTCCGGTTAGTGGCACTGTGGAAAAGAAGAATCAATTTTGGTTGCTTTGGCACTCATGGCTGACTGGTTCCTAGTACTAGCTGTGCTACTTCCTTTCATGCAGAGGGAGGAAGGCTTTTATACTTGTCTGGATAAACAGATCCCAATTGTGGTGGACACTTGTCAATAACTGTGGTTAATTCTTAACTTATCCTCAACTATCTACCGGACAGAGGTGTGTTTTGTTTTCTCCATGTTGGCCCGATCTTTCTATAAAAGAACTGATTAATTTGGCTATGTTAGGTAATGGGCTATCTGCCAATATTAGCACACCCTGTTGCACCATGTTCTAATAATTCTTGGTAATATTATTTATTTCGTGTACTCATATGTATTATTAAATTATCTTGAGTTTCCTTTATTTCTTTTTTATTTGATTCCCTGATAAGATGTATATTTGTGTAGGAACTTCCTTTATATTTTCTAGCTTTTCATATTTCCTGACTAATTGGCTAACTTTCTTTGAAGCATTTAAATAAAATTATGTCTACCTAGTTTTTCCTTTTAATTTAAGTATTTATTATAAAGATTTGTGAGTACAATAGTCCTATGCTACGTGAAGTAGTTCCTGCATATGAGAGACGGTTCTTTGAATGAGAGAGACGTCTGCTCGTGGCATCACACAGGTGAATAAACACGTGTTTCGTTTATACCAGCACCCAGATTTAAGCAAACAGCTACTGATTTGGGGACAATTACCCAAGATGGCAGACGAATCACGTGACTGCACACAGCTGATGGCTAAAAAACACGATCCTACTAGGAGCAAGTTGGCAGTGACGCCAGTTGGAGGAGGAATACCAATCTCCCGCGTTTTGCCTCGCGATTTCATAGTACAAAAAGAACAAAACAATTCAATTCCTCTTATAAAAAAAATTGAGGCTTATGTGGGAATGCAAGTTTTAAACTTAAAAGACCACAAATGTGAGTTACCTTACGTTGTAAAGTCAGAAAACGAATTTGTTATGATCTCTTTTTTTTTCTTCTTTTGGCGTGTCATAATTAACTCCTGCGCTTGGCGACCATGCTTACTTTGGGGCCTTTCACGACACAAAGGAATGGATACGTGACGTTCTTACTAGCCTGATTTATGTTAATGTACAAAGGCAAATTATGAAATTAAACACTGATAAAGTTATTTACGTTATTAATGGGAAAGAAATTTAATATGATTTCCGCATGAGTGAAAGTAATGGCATCTCTCTTTTAAGACTGACATGGTTGCATTGTGATAATATCCTAGAGGCATATGAAATTGTCCATCCTACTCAGAGAGAAGCACTGGGCACATGCTCTCCTTTTCTTTGTCATGCAATAAGATAACCACTTAAAAATTTTAATACCATGCATTACTCATCAGCTGGCAAATAGCAAAATAATAAATCTGACTTGGTAACTCACCTACGACCTTGACTGGAATGCGGCTGCCTGACCTATGCAGTATTTTTAACTTTTCCTATTTGTAAATTGCAAATGCTGTTCATTTATGCACACTTTCCTACTTACCCTATCTTATTCATATAACAATGATATTAATATTACTTACCTTGGCCTATATCCTTCTTGGCTCGGGGGAATATCGCATGAAATTAATATGATCTGACTTTTATCTTTGAGTTAATTCATATTTAATTTTCTAAGTTCTTTATATCTCTGTGGGATAGCTACCATCAGCTAATTAATTAATTCCAGAGATCGTGGTAAGTTAATGCCAATGTTACATGGGTTATTCAGCTAATGAGTTTAATTAGTTAATTGGATTTATATTGCCTTGCTTCACCTAAGACCCACATAATTCTGTCAATTAAAGCTAAAATTAATTTTAAAGGATATTAATTAGATCAGGTCACCAGCTAATACTACTTAACAAAGAATAGAGGTTTATTTTATAACCACATGAATTAATTCAGCAGACTTACTGAAAAGAAACTAGTTACAACAAAAGTAAAATAAAATTAATTTGATTATTTACAGGACCTAACAGCACCTCAGCATATTAGTCCTACTTAGGACAAATCCTTAAAGCTACATAGACATGAATGCAACAGATTCATGCACTTCTCAGACACCTTATGAGGCATTTACTCCAAGGTTGAATTGAGGGTTCTTGGTACTGATGATGTAGATTCTTCTTCAAGAAAGAGGATTTTGTGTAGGCGCAAGGTGTACACAACTCTGAAAAAAGACTATCCAGATTACTTCATCACAAGGGATGATTCTTATGTCAAGAATGATACTTTTAACACCATGGAGGATAAGTCATGTGACTTCACTAGACAATAATAATTGTACTGAATAGATGACTTCATAATGGGATATGTTTTAATAGGATTTCTTAGTCAGTGAATGTTTAAAAGAGGAAAATTTGGACAAGGAAAAACGAGAGTTAAAGTCAAAGGGAAAGAGAACTGGGAGTAATTGTCAAATCAAACTTACCACTGGTTTAGCTAATGCAGTAATCAGTTGCATAAGATTCCTTGGTCCATTTGGAATAACAATTTTCTCCCTTGTATTGGCAAAGGAGGAGACAAAGAAGTGCTTAGAGGACAGCATGGAACGTGTCCATGCTCTATGGCAGGTGAGTTCAAAGTCTCTTGATGATTGTGGCAGCTTCTTGCTGTTTTCTTCAAAACTCCGCCTACCAGGGCCTGACCTGTAATGACAACAGACTCGCCAGTACACAGGATAGAGAAAAGTGGGTTTTAAGAACAGTATAACTAAGTCTGGCCTAGCAAAACTGTATCCCTATATGACTCTCTAAGCTAAAAGTCTCGCCCATTGGTCGGGAGTTTACGTATTTTGAAAACAGCCCCTGCATTCCCACATACTTTTTCATGTGCCAACAACCTACATTGTCTGCCCTCTTACTTTTATAAAGGTAAATTTTTATTATTCGATTAAGAAGCATTGAAGAGAAGTCAAATGGTAAATATTTATAATAGCTTCCCCCCTAAAGAAGGCATTCACTCCCTTTTGATTACTTTACTCTTTTCCCTGAAAAGATTTTACCCTTGCAATGCAGCTAGCTAAGGATCTACCTGACTCTAGAATGGATACGAGCTTTGATGACTTACTTTCTACAAAAATCCTAACACTACTCAAAGGTATCTACGGATATTTACGTTCTACCTCTGATGAAAGTGAAATTTATTCCTAGACAAATGATACATTTAGTTGTATCTTTTATGAAATAGCCTATTTGAACACTGCCGTAGCACAAATGTAAATGACAATGAACTAGTTAAATTACAATATTCTTACAAGTATATAATTTCTTACAACAGAATGTACAATCATAGTAAACAAAGTAGTAACCTGAAGTTCATTAGAAAAGTTTTTATACTGGACTGAGAGAGGGACCCATTCCTCCTCGGTTTTATATGGAAAATGCTTTCATCAATTGAGGTATTATGCCATGCGTGACATGAGCTCAATGGCTCTATTCACAATAGTTACAATTACTGGCTTACAACTTATAATTACTTAGATATTGCTGCTCATTACAAAATTTTAATCACAAGGTTACCACTACTGCTTAGTGATGGTCTAGGCTGTTTCTAAGGCAGAGATCAGGTCAGCGCTACCTCCTCTGGGTAGGAGCCAGGATCACTCTGAGATGGAAAGGCACTGTGTCAAGGAGGCACGAGTGCCAGGGAGAGCTTGTGGCTCTTGCAACTACTGGGCTCTTTTTTGCCCTTTTCCATCTTCTTTGGGTTCCTCCAAGGCCTATCTATGACAGACCTAGGAGGTGATGAGGGCACCGACTCTGGGGAAAGGCCAGAGGGGCTATTGGGCACGAAGTCGGGGGTAACCTCAGAGGCTACTGGAGGGCTCCCTACTCCAGCTGCTGCGATGACCAGAGCAAGAGAGGTCTCAACCTCTGCGTGCGGGGAGGCCAGTTCCTGGTCTCTCAGAGAGGGTGTGGCAGTTCGATCACCAGAGGTTCATCCTCTGGGGATGGATTTGGTGAGGAAGAAGAAGCATTGTGTGCCAGAGGCTCACACATTGCTAGGATCAATGCTGTGAAGGTTCCTGTATCTCCTATTGGAGGATCTGTCTCATAATCTGGATCTGGCAAAATGGTAGGGTCAGGCACAGGGTTCAATTCTAGTGGTGGCTCAACATCCGAGACGGACGGAACGAGGCAGTGCTCAGAGCTTGCAAGTGGCACTGGCAGGGATTGATGGTCAAGTATGCCTGACGAGGGATCAAATTACAAACAGGAATCTGTGAGAGGGGCTCGGGGGGTAATCATCTCAGGCACTAATCCCAAGCAATTGACTTTTACAGTCACTCCTACCATACCTGATGTATGTGGGGGCCAGATAATTGAACAATGACATACCTGTATATGCCAGGTAAATAGGGTTGTCACCTACTAAATATTATCCACATTCATCTTAATCCCCTAAAGACTCCAAGATTGATATTTAAGATCACAAGGACAAGATTTCCATTTCTCAGCATGATTTGACCCCATTCGGTGGTAATACGCTGGCGATCTCAGATCTGTTTCTTTCACCCACCTAACTTCAAAGCTAATACCAACTCTTTGATGGATTTTCCATCAGGAAAATTCCTTTTCCTTCCTGGTGCTTTCTGCAGCCACAATAAATTGGAGATCAAATTTAAAAGTCATTTTAACCTACAAATAATTCACAGTCGAACAGAAACAATTTGGATGACATTTCTCACTGAAAAAAACTACTTACAAAATTTTGACAGAAGTTTTTTAATTGGTAGATTGAAAAATAGATGAGTCTACAATTATGAATATTTTTATATATTCAGTGCAACGGAATTATTGTAGGTATAAATGAAAATAGTAAAAAGATATATTTTTTACCATTTTACCTGAGTTATAGATAAAATGAATGATTTATTTACTTACCTCAACAATTTTTATAGTATCTGACCACTGTTGATTCAGGTAATCGTCAAAAGACAAAGAAAAGGGGGAATATAACTGAGGAGAGGGCTCTATTCACAAGGCAATTGTAAGCAAAACAATTTAGTTTAAGATTACATATATTTACATTGAATGAACAATCAGAAGATGATCATGAACTAATCGGACACTTAAAGGCCTGAGAGATTGTTTATTTTTATGATTGCTTGAACTCTGTCAAGGTGACGAGGCTGATTCACAAAGGACAAAGGGCACAATCAAGGAAGATTTCCATAGCTTAGACAATCCTCTGTAAATGGAGCTTTTCTAATTAATAAATCTGAAAACATCAGGTATATTTATGTACGAGAGTTAATGAGACTTTAAATTATTTGGTCAGGTCGGCAAGTGACCTCCTTGTGTTAAGGCGACGCAGATTCGATGTACTACCAGCAATCACAGTCTTCAATTTCTTGCGTCTTTACAATACAATTAATCAAAATTACTGATTCAAATACACATAATGAAAAATACTCTAAATTTATCTCTCTCAGGCTGATAAACTAAACTATGTCTCCATCTAACTCTTTAAAATATTTATAAACCATAATAAATACATAAAGTTTTGTTTTCATAAAATATAGTCAAGGCAATAAGTATTTAAACAAAAGATAAACACAATACAAATCAGAATCTTATCCAAAAATATAACTACCATTATGTAACATTATAACATTTCTTTTTAGTCCTTAACCATACATTTCAATATTTTTGGTATATATTATGATTTAGTGAATATAATTGTATATCGTTCTACCTATAGTCATCATACTGCAATCGCCATTGTATGGTATATTCTATATCATTTGTTTTAGAGCCAAATGAATATTTTCATTGCACATTGATACAAAAAATTTCAAAACACTAATATCTTTCAAGAGAGCTCTAAACCAATTTAGTACTGTTTTAAACCAGTGTTTCCTCAGGTTAGATGTTAAGTGAATGGAATCAGTAAGTCTATCTTGATCGGGTAATTTTATTTTGGACCTGCTACAAACAATGAGAAACAGGTTTGTACCAACTCCTTTTCGTTCAGAACTTTTATTTAATTCCATTTATCCATTTCTGGAAGAGAAGGTCCTTCCTTGTATTTTGAGCCACAATGAGCAGTTTGCACCCCCATAAGATATTTCTCAAAGGCTAAGATGGCCAACTCCCTTTATTGGCTTAAATGTTTTCATAAACGATCATGCTGGGTATGAAACCATTAAATGAAGGAAAACGAAAAAATCGTTCATTCAAAGTTCTTTGCTAGTTCTGACCAGATTAATATATATCATGGGAAAATTAATCACCTCCGTTTCTCCATTTATGGCATTTAATGTTTGAAATGACATTTAAATTTTTCTGATTCATTTTGCTACCTAAATTTTTTAATCTTAAGATGGTGTTCCTTTAAACAAGATTTCTACCACCTAATCTCATTCAAAACAGGGCATATTAGTTGTTTGTATATAAGAAACAGACATCAGTCAGCTTTGACACAGATGTCATCTCACAAATTTGCTAGGTTAAATAAGGCTGATATCATACATGGATTTATTTCCGAAGGCCTATAGAACAAAATGCTTTTATTAACATCCAAAACAGACATATTAACAGACATAATACAGTCAGGTGTCATTTATATTCATTTTGATTAATGCCAGAAAACTAACTTCCAGATAGGTGCACTGTTGCATCTCCGTCTATGAATTTTGTCGCTCTCCCCATAGAGCATTTATTTGTCATCTCATTATATAAAACCATAGGGAATCATATTAACCTGTCATTGTCGCCAATTTGTATATTGAATTAAATCAAAACTATTTTAAAATTTATCAAAAATTTACTCTAAATGCTAATTAAGATTATCATGAAGTCTTTTTTTGTTACATCCATAACGGTGTTCTTTGACATCAAACAAGAAATAATGTCCCTATCTGGGGAATAAAACAAAGACTGGTTTCCAAACTATTAAATTTTAGATTACAAGATTGAACAGTTTTGTTTAATGGTGCACAATCTTTAATACAACTGTTTAAAATGAGTTTCCACAGGTATATAACATGCAAACACTGCTACACTGATTTAAACAGATATTATCATGCTATGACAAAAGAAATTGACATAAATATATATCATAAATATATATATATATATATATATATATATATATATATATATATATATATATATATATATATATATATATATATATATTATTATGATTAGCAAGAATTCGCTAGCAAATTGCCTCTCCCTCCTTTCCTTTGTTGTTGTTGATTGTCGTGTTTCACTGCCAGCACAATGATCGATAGACCATCTGTCTATCGACTTAAAAATAAGGGGTTAAAAGATTAAAGGCGCTCCCATTTTTGATAAAGATCTTTCCTTCGAGGCAAAAAGTAATCTGGCTTGGGCGTTTCTCCTACAGGTAAAACTCCTGCTGGGCAGCAGGTGCAATGAGTCAAAGCATCTGTGATGGACGCACCCCCTGCCCCATAGGAGGGGATAAAGGCAAAAGCCCACGAGGTCTCACACACGCGGGCTGGAAGATATGGAGTGAACTTGTGAAGACGTCCTCAACACCTGGCCCCACCGATGCCCTTGCATCCTAACCACGTGGCCCTTTCCAAAGTATACTTTTCCTCGTGCCCTTCGACCGTATTCCGTTTCCTGGCCTGCTCGAGCCCACACGCCATTGCTTGAGTTTCGAGGAGTCCCCAACGCCTTGCCCTTTACGGAAGCCCTTGCATCTCACCACGTGGAAGAAACTCGCCCTCCCGGAAATTGCAAGTCATCCACGCACCGCCTTCTACGCGCCCTCGGAAAATCTGCTAAAAGGTAAAGTGCCCTGGAAGAGCCCCATTTCAGTCACGCTTTTGTCTCAATATTTTCTTAAAGAGAAAGCCAGAAATCTCCTTGTCTAATATCCGTCCGTGCTCTTGCATCGGCAGTATTAATTCTTTATTACTCCTTTGCACCCTCAGTGCAGCTTCGAATTCATTATTCTTTTGTCTATTTTCATTACTGGCGTATAATGTGCATATCTCTCATTTCAGAGGATCCTATCGTGGAAGCTTCTCGGACTGTGGCTGGAATTCCCCAGTTTCATTCAATCTACTGAGTTCCTCTTCCTGCATACTAATGTCATTTATGTAAATACACTACTTTAAATTTGCCCACGTGTTTTACGTAATATTTCCCTCAGTAACCAGAGCCCTATGCTCATATGAAATTCTCCTTTGTTTTCCTCTTTTTTACGTTTTCCCGTACCCACGAAGTCAGAATCACAAGGCTAAATTAACTTAAATTGTTGCTACCTGTCTCACAGAGTATATTTCAAACTAAAACCACGGAAAACGTAAAAATGGCGACCTGGCCATAGATCTCGTTTTGCAGTTGCAGTTCCCTAGTGTTGCTTTATTGCATTTGCAACTTGCCAGATCAGCTATTAGCAAAGCTAAGCTGGGTACGAGACAATCACGAACCTTTTGTGTAAAACCAGCACACAGATCCAGAAAATTCCACGTAAGTAATGTGTTTATCTTAGCAAAACCTTTTTACAATCGTGACTGTTCCTAGGAATTAGAAATAGGGACGCATGTAATCACTGAGAGAAAAGAACCGCCGTATTAGATTCGTTAATGCATGCCTTACAGGATAGGTAGTTAGGAAATAACCAGAGCTAACCATCCTTTGCTTCGAGGAATAGTGCGAAATTCCTCTGTGTTAAAATCTTTGCCATATCTTTTGCTTCGAGGAATAGTGCGAAAATTCCTGTGTTAAAATCTTTGCCATATCCTTGCTTCGAGGAATAGTGCGAAAGAAATTCCTCTGTGATAACTTTTATCGCATTTCGAATTAGCGAACTGTTATTTAGGCGCGAATAAAATTCCACGTGGGACACGACGAAGTCAGCTTGCATTGCTGAAAATTCTCTCAGTGTAGTTAGAATTCGAGTTAGGTGTTAGGAAAGCAAATTTAAACCCGCTTATAGGGAAAATTACTAGGCCGTTGTACTGTTATCCTCTCCAGACGACTGGGAAATTCTCCGGAATCCCAGACGGTATATAAATATACGGGTTCATTCACCCAGAATCTAAAAATACCTCCGGTGTTGGCCAAACGACCTGCACCCCCACCCCCGCCCATGCCAGCGTGTGTAGCATTTTTTTTTTCCCCATTCATTTCCCAGCAAACATTTTTCTTTGGGTTTCCCGTTAGTAATTTTAAGTCCTAAGGGAGTAATCGTAATTCCAAGTCCTAAGTGACCTGGGACGTCAACGTGGCAGAATTTTCCAAATTCCAGTCCTCAGAGACTCTAAAATTTACGTCGCACGTGGCGAGAATTTCTCCAAATTCCAGTCCTTAGAGACTCCTAAAATTCCGCACGTGGCGAGAATTTCTCCAAATTCCAGTCCTCAGAGACTCCTAAAATTCTACGTCGACGTGGCGAGAATTTCTCCAAATTCCAGTCCTCAGAGACTCCTAAAATTCTACGTCGCACGTGGCGAGAATTTCTCCAAATTCCAGTCCTCAGAGACTCCTAAAATTCTCGTCGTATGTGGCGAGAATTTCTCCAAATTCCAGTCCTTCAGAGACTCCTAAAATTCTACGTCGCACGTGGCAGAATTTCTCCAAACCCCAGTCCTCAGAGACTCATACAAAAATTCTACGTCGCACGTGGCGAGAATTTCTCATTCCTGCGGGAACCCAAAATTAAGTCCTTTTGAGACATTATACAGTGTAGTTCACACACATCTAAGCCCTTATGGGACTGATCATTCTAGTTCGTTAGAACAACTCCTTAACTTCACGCTACAGCCGGCCAAGTCCGAAAGCGTGACAAAATCCAACTACGTCTTCCGAGACGCATATTAAAACTCGTTCGCCAAGAACAACCACGTCTTTCCAAGACACATCCAATTTTAACAAAGAGTCTTTTCAGACATATCCTATACCCATTATTCCAAGATGGCTAATACCAGAGCCCAACAAAACGAGGATTTCAAATTCTACATGTCCGCTGGGAAGGACATGGGACTATCGGGGCAAGATCTGAGAGCATGGGTTCAAGAGTGAGTGGACGATGCCAAGGCTGAGAGAGCAAGAGAACGTGAAGAGAGGAGAGAGAGAAGGTGAGGAGAGAGAGAGGGCAAGAATTGCCCAAGAGCAGAGAAGGAGGAGAGAACGTGAGGGAGAGAGAGAGGCAAGAATTGCCCAAGAGCAGGAGAAGGATAAAGAACGTGAGAGAGAGAGAGGCAAGAATTGCCCAAGAGCAGGAGAAGGAGAGAGAGAGAACGAATCGCTCAAGAACAACGAGAGGAGAGAGAACGTGAGGAGAGAGAGAGAGACAGAATCGCCCAAGAGAAAAGGGGAGGAACGAGAATGGGAAGATCGAGCGACAGCGCGCCCCAGCTCCAGATGCTAGAACGACAGCCCGCCACCCCGCCCCCTGCCGCGGGGATGAGTGCCCTCAGCCAAGCTCACTCGTTCATGCCAAAATGGACCGAGTCCGAACCCAAGTATGGCTTGAAAGGGCCGAACGAGTCCTGGAGTGCTGCGATCTCTCCCCGCGGAACTCTCCCTTGTTCTCACTAAATTCCTGGGCGGAAAGGCCTCGTTGCCTACCACGCCCTTCCCGCAGACGATCGGGAAACTGGGAAGCCGTGACGCTAAGCAGTTACGAAGGCGTACGAGATTACCCCGAGCGGTGGAGAGGACGTTGGAGAGAGCAGCCCAGAGAAGCAGGCCAGACTTGGTCCGATTGGGCGTACCATTCGAGCGCGGCGTTGACAAAATGGCTCGATTCCGGAAGGAGCCACTAACACCGCCGAGGTACTCGAGCGGTTTAAATTCGAGCATTTCTGCGCCACGCCCCCTCCCTGCCCTCGCCACTCCTTATAGTGGAAAAAGCCCCCACCAACACTCACCGAGTGTTGCCGAATAGCAGACATGTGGGAAACTCACCACCCTCAAGAAGGATCCATGGGCGGAAGATAAATCCCCGTCCCTCCTCGGAGGTTCAAATTCCCACAAAAATGGGAACTCGGGCAAGCCCCTAACTTGCCATTATTGCAAGAAAACGGGGCATTCCTCCGAACAGTGCCGGAACAAGAAACCGGCTCCTCTCTCTCCCGGAAAACCGACAAATAACTCGCCTGCGCCCTCCACAGGGGCAGCGGAAAGATTTCAGCCAGACCTTTTGCACGGCGTGCAAGGTCTATGGCCATTCTCCCGCATGGGCAAAATGCCCACGCAATAACAAATCAACTACTCCCACCGCCGCCTTGGCCGTCACAGATCCCAAGTCATTAGGCCCTCCCGCCGAAGGGCCTGTATGCGTGGCCCCTCCACGAGGTAGCGAGCCTGCGCGCCGAAGTCACTGCTTTCGAGGACTCGGGCGCACAAATCTCCCTCATCCGAAGGGGACAGAGTTCCCTACGGAGCTATCATCAATAGACGAAAACTCGTCACGATCGAGGGAATAAATCAGTTCAAAATGATACTCCCTACGGTCCAATTGAGAGTCACAAGACCTCACCAATCCAAAATTTGCAATCTTGCAGTAGCAAGCCATCTCCCGGAGGCTATGACGTCATCCTGGGACAGGACTTTCAGTCCCCACCGAAATCACGACAATCTAGGGGTCCCCATTCCCCGAATCATTCGCTGGCGCGAGTAATCCTCCCCGCTTCTCCCTCAGCCAAGACTGGCGCCCCTGGGTACCAGAAGGACGTGCAGTCCCCACCAGTGCCACCTGAGTACAATGTACAGTGGCCCCCTCGATCGGTTCGATCCCATTCCAGTGCCCAGCCCTGCCTCAGTGCCAGTGCCAGGGCCCCAATCAAATCTCCCTTCAGGAGATGCCAAATTCCTGCCGGTGCCACTTGCATGCCCGAGCAGGGCCAAGCTTCGTCCGTCCTGACCGACGAGCCCAAGAAACCTCTGATAGCGCCTGACTCTGCCCTAGTGCCAGCGCCAGAGCGCTACGCCGATCTCCATTCACGGGATCCAACTCAGGACCCCCCTCTCTTCCCCGGCCTGGCACCGCTACCAGCGCCGGTCAGAGAGACGGTTCCTCCCGACCACCGCGAAGCTCACCTGCAGGTGCGGCCCTCGCAACCCGTGCCTGAGCTGGTCATCGTTACCTGCGAGCCGCTCACGCCACCCCCGACCGCCTCCTCTCTGCCTCAGCCCGTCGCCGACGCAATTGCAAGTCAGGATTCTGCCATATCTCACTTGGCCGATGAACTACAAGAGCCGCGACGGATCATGGTAGAACCCGCACGGAACACTCCTGCGTCAGCTGTCGCATCAGCAGGCCCAGGTGGTACTCCGTGCCGCCCCTCCGGTCGCGGGCCTCCGCTTCCCCGGCCGAGGACGACTGTCCCATTAAGAAAGACTCGAGGCGAAATTACCACGGGCGTGGGACATTCCAGGTAATTTACAAAGAGCTCTAGAGCTCCCCTGGCACCTGTGCCACCATTTCATTTTCGAAGGTCTTGGCACCCCTAATCCAGAAGGGATGTCAGACCCTCCTCTATCTTCTTCCGTTCCTCAGAACTTCTATCTCTTATCACCTTCTATTAATCTTCCCTTAAATTATCCCCACAAGAGGCAATTAAATACGGGATACCATTCCCCACACAATGTATAAATCATTAAGAATAACAGAGTGAGAAGTGGCACGCCCTTGCGCCCATACCTTGGCACCGGGCGTGCGTGTCAGCCCCTCCTGAAGGAGTCGCGCCTTTCTGGTGCACTTTCCTCGCCCTGGGACTGAAGTGATAGTCCGGGCCGTAATTTATAGGCGTAGGACGATAAATTCCCGCCTAACACAATAAAACCTCACTCTTTTTCCCTTAGCTCTTCTGCCAATATCATTTACTTTCTTTTAGTCATTTAGTTATCTTTATTTTAATGAATCGCGAGTCATAAACTCTTGCCCTTATGATTTAAATGCCCCTTTTGTAAGCTCTGAGAGACGTGTCCCGCCTTTCATATGCGGTCAAGTTTCATTCGTAACGTCTTGGTAATTTTCCTTTGTTATTATTATCCCTTTTCCCCCTTCCATTCCTTCCAAGATCGCTGTTTGTCCTACCCACATCTTTTGTCTGCTCGCCCCGTCATAACATTGAGTAGGCAGTGGACGCATAAAATTAGCGTAGTTTAAGGTTAGCGAATTAAAACCTCGAATACTCTCGCCCGCATTACGACTGTCAAATTCCCGGTGTGTGGGTCATCCTCAGCTCGCGTTGAACGATAGCTGAGCCAAGTACGTTAAAAACGAAGATAAATTATCAATGCGAATATGTATAGTCATTACAGTATCGCGTAAAAGGGGATGTCATTTACAAAAATAAACGCTGTTTTCATTTACACAGCCTCTTCAAGGCAGATTGTACTAACCGCATGCATTTTATCTAAAATTAAGTAACCGTGTATTTTAATTCTTGAACAATAACCATTTCTTTTCATTTGTTGGCCATAGCCTCATATACGTGGTCCTATAATCTTAATTAATTCACAATTGTTCGAGTCACTTTATAAAGTTACAGTGGGTAACCAAATCTAAAGTAATTATTCTTTTGCAAGTGTTTAAATCACTTTGCGTTCTGTTAACGAAAATTGTCCCAATGTGTTATTAAAAGTAATGTCTCAGCTTCATAAAACCCTTAGGAGTAAAGTTCATTGCAAGGCAGAATGTAGAGTAACGTAAAGCATTTGCCGCTCATTCTTGAATATCGATGTACACACCCGAAGGAGGTATGTACATCATCTTGTATGGGGAGGTATTATGATTAGCAAGAATTCGCTAGCAAATTACCTCCCCCTCCTTTGTTGTTGTTGGTTGTTCATTTACTGCCAGCCGGCCGATCGATAGACCATCTGTCTATCGACTTAAAACAAGGTTTAAAAGATTAGAGGCGCTCCCATTTTTGATAAAGATCTTTCCTTCGAGGCAAAAGTAATCTGGCTTTGGGCGTTTCTCCTACAGGCCAAAACCTCCCCTGCGGGCAGCAGGTGCAATGAGTCAAAGCATCTGTGATGGACGCCCCCTGCCCCATAGGAGGGATAAAAGCAAAAAGCCCACGAGGTCTCACACACACGCGGGCTGGAAGATATGGAGTGAACTTGTGAAGACGTCCTCAACACCTGGCCCCATCGATGCCCTTGCATCCTAACCACGTGGCCCTTTCCAAAGTATACTTTTCCTCGTGCCCTTCGACCGTATTCCAAGTGTTCTCTACACCGCTGGCCTGCCTCGAGCCCACACGCCATTGCTTGGAGTTTCGAGGAGTCCCCCAACGCCTTGCCCCTTTACGGAAGCCCTTGCATCTCACCACGTGGAAGAAACTCGCCCTCGGAAATTGCAAGTCATCCACGCACCGCCTTCTACGCGCCCTCGGAAAATCTGCTAAGGTAAAGTGCCCTGGAAGAGCCCCATTTCAGTCACGCTTTTGTCTCGTAATATTTTCTTAAAGAGAAAGCCAGAAATCTCCCTTGTCTAATGTCCGTGCGCCTCTTGCATCGGCAGTATTAATTCTTTATTACTCCTTTGGCACCCTCAGTGCAGCTTCGAATTCATTATTCTTTTGTCTATTTTCATTACTGGCGTATAATGTGCATATCTCTCATTTCAGAGGGATCCTATCGTGGAAGCTTCTCGGGCTGTGGCTGGAATTCCCCAGTTTCATTCAATCTACGGAGTTCCTCTTTCCCGTACTAATGTCATTTATGTAAATACACTACTTTAAATGTGCCCACGTGTTTTACGTAATATTTCCCTCAGTAACCAGAGCCCTATGCTCATATGAAATTCTCCTTTGTTTTCCTCTTTTTACGTTTTCCCATTACCCACGAAGTCAGAATCACAAGGCTAAATTAACTTAAATTGTTGCTACCTGTCTCACAGAGTATATTTCAAACTAAAACCACGGAAAACTGTAAAAATATATATATATATATATATATATATATATATATATATATATATATATATATATATATATATATATATATATATATGCGCTTTGAAGGGCAGAACCTATAAATACATCGGCATTTAACAAGACTTGCCAGTAAAAAAATACACTGTAGGCAGATATATACACACTCACACACACAAACATATGTATGTGTTTTTAAATATATATATAATATATATATATATATATATATATATATATATATATATATGTATATATAGTGTGTGCATGTATATATATATGCGTATGTACATGGGTATACATAAACCAGTTGACAGAAAATGTGCCTATATGGACGATTCAGAATATATCATATTCAGTACAGATTTCTGATGGCAGTTTGTTAAGTCATCTAATTACACAGAGATGGCGTTATCATTTTTAATTTGCAACTGCCATATATATCTTATTTTATTTCAATTGCGCAGCTTTTTATAATGAAAATCTGTTACTCAAACAATGCAATTTTGCATTAAATTTTCCCTTCTTATATATATATACGAGTATATATATAAGTATATATATATATATATATATATATATATATATATGTATGTATGTATGTATGTATGTATGTATGTATAACTGAATCATGAAAATATGGAATAATGAATATATAAATAAAGACAAAATCGACGAGGAAAGAGAAACAATGGAGTGCTGTAAGGCCTTTCAACGTATCGTCCTTTATTTAGCAGACTAAGAGATGTAAAAATAAATTTACAGAAAGAAAGCTCATATAAATGACAGACAGGGATTACAAAGGAAAAATATATATACCTGGAATCCAACGCAATTGAAGAGTTAGCAGAACTGCCAAAACAGGATTAAATATTTAAGAGGTTTTACAAAGGATTAAGCTCAACCGTTCAGAAGCAGGTACAGGACAATTAAAAGATTATACAAGGAAGGTGACTGACCACCTAAAAATGTTATAAATGTTCAACTCAATAGTTCTCTCTTTTTTTGGTAAACAGTAACAATTTTTGCAAGATGAACAGTTTTACAAAAAAAAATAATATTAAACATACGAATACATAGCAAATATATATAAGGTAGCTAATTTGTAATTAAGTCACTGATTTTATCTTTTAGGTCATTCTTCAACATTTTCCCAGTACAAGGGTCCAAATAATACATACAAGGGCTGAGGTTAAAATTACAACTGGAGCTAAGCTGTATAATAGCGGAATCTAAAAGATTTCATTACTAACATACTCTAAAATAGAATCTATAGGGACTTTAGTAAAAAGAGAACAAACACCAAAACTAACGAATCTATCAGTGGGGAAAAAAGTTATTTTGTTTAATTTATCAGTTAAATCTAGAGAATTATATATTTGAGAATCGGAGATAGTTCCAAGTAACGGGGACAAGAGCTTGGTAATATATTTCGAAAGTTTATATGATATTGAGCCAACAGTACTGATAATAGGCCGTATAGGATTATTTTTTTGTGCGTTTTTACTAATCCGTACAAGTAAGGTAACGAGGGATATTTTACAGAAAACTGGCCTATTCATTCTTTTGTTATCTTTTAGGATTTTTTCCTGTGCTATTGAAATGTTTTATGACTTGATCAAGGGGATTCTTTGTTAGTTTTTTGTAAATTGTAGTATCATCCAGTAGGACTTGCATGCGTGATATGTAGCAGCTTTATATAAAATTACAATACTATTCAACTTATCAGCTATTTTCAGGATGTATTGTCGAAAGGGTCAGACTTTTAAGCGAGCAGAAATTCTTTTCATGCCTAACATTGGCAGCTCCATAAACAATACTGTCTAATTATGTCAACATGAATTTGAGGAAGATCACTATATTTTTCAAACATACATTTGGACGACACAACCGTTAAAGCAGAAAAATCGATATAAAAAGGATTCATATCCGAGTGCACTCACAACATCTTCGCTCATTTGTTTACTTGATAAGTTTATAACACAATTATTACGTCCAACTGTTAGTCCAAATGATATCAATAAGATTTTTGTTGTCTGTCGAGCTTCCTTGTTGAGCATGTGTCCTAAATCCATAAATTTTCATCTGCAGCCAATCCTTCCAACAGGATAGAATGATTGAATGAGCTGGCTTTTTCTGATTCTTTAATTTTTCCCTTCTCAAACCATGGCTGCTCTGTGGCATTTTAACATCTGTTGCTGAATTGATTGAAGGGTGATGTTCATATCTTCTGAGTGGCGTGGTACTTGGATCTGTGGAGCATTTTCAAACAACTTCTTCAGATATGCAGACCAGAATTACCTAAGTTTCTTCTTTCCCTTTTTGAAACAAGTTCAAGCATTTAGGAACACTTGTACATAAAGCACTTTCTTCAGGAGCTTTGGGTACATTAAACCAAAATTCAGCTAATGATGTCTTTGACTGCCTGTCTGAACAAGTCTTCAGGATTTCCAAGATTGTACAGACAGGCACTTCTTCAGGAACTTTGACAGTCATTGGACCAGAATTCAGTTTCTTTAACAAAGGATTCCTCTCTGAACAAGTGCTCCTTAGCTATCCAGGAACAACATGAAATGAAGGATGCTTCAGAATGCCTGGCCTCTCTGACCAGGTTATAAAGTTCCTGAAGAAGTGCCTTCTGTCAATCCACTTAGCAATTTAGGGAACATCAGACAGGCGCTTCTTCAGGAACTTTCGGCTGTGCATTCGACCAGAATTCAGCTAAACTCACTCTGAAAATGCCTGTCTGTAAAAGTGCTCCTCAGCTTATTTAGGAACACTTAAAATAATTCTTCAGGAACTTGGCTGCGCATACGACCAGAAAAGTTCTGAAGAAGGTTTGAACATTTGTTCCTCAGCAAGTGATTTAGGGAACACTTGTACAGACAGGCACTTCTGCAGGAACTTTGGGTGCGCATTCGACCAGAATTCAGCTAAAGTTCCTGAAGAATATGTCTGAACAAGTGCTCTCAGCAAGGATTTAGGAACACTTGTACAGACAGGCACTTCTTCAGGGACTTTGGGGTGCGCATTCGATCAGAACTCAGCTAAAGTTCCTGAAGAATTTCTAAACAAGTGCTCCTTAGCAAGGATTTAGGAACACTTGTACAGACAGGTACTTCTTCAGAACTTCGGCTGTGCATACGACCAGAATTCAGCTAAAGTTCCTGAAGAAGTGCCTGTCTGAACAAGTGTTCCTCAGCAAGGATTTAACTTGTACAGACAGGCACTTCTTCAGGAACTTTGGGTGTGCATTCTGACCAGAATTCAGCTAAAGTTCCTGAAGAAGTGCCTGTCTGAACAAGTGCTCATGCAGATTTAGGGAACACTTGTACAGACAGGCACTTCTTTTCAGGGACCTTGGGATGCATTGATCAGAACTGTGTTTGAAAAGTGCCTTTCTGAACAAGTTTAGCAAGGATTTAGGGAACACTTGTACAGACAGGCACTTCTTCAGGAACTTTTTGCATTCGCCCAGAATTCAGCTAAAGTTCCTGAAGAAGTCCTATCTGAACTAGTGCTTTATGAGTGATTTAGGGAACAAACTTTACAGACAGGCACTTCTTCAGGAGCTTTGGTGTGCATTCGACCAGAATTCAGCTAAAGTTCCTGAAGAAGTGCATGTCTGAACAAGTGCTCCCCTACAAATCCTTGCTCACCACACCGTTTAAGAAGATATTGCCATCACCCTTTTGTTGAATTCAGTGCCTTGAAGTTAAAACTTTTTTAGCAGCAAAGAAAGAAGAGAAGGAAAGATTTTTGAATTAGAAAAAGCCAGAATCTCATTCAGTCATTCTATCCCGGCTGATTGGAAGGATTGGCTGCGACAAGAAATTTATGGAAAACTTCGTAGGACTACACATGCTCTAACAAGGAAACTCGACAGAAAACTAAAAATCTTATTGATAGCAGTGACTGGACTAATAGTGCACGTAATGATTGTGTTATTCAAGTAAGCAAATAAGTGAAATGTTGTGAGTGCACTCGGATATGGTTTATCATATCTTTATATCGAATAGAACCTCTGCTTTACCGATTGCGTCGTCCCTATGTATATTTGAAAAATATTGTGATCTTCCTCAAAATCATGTTGACATAATTAAAGGTATTGTTTATGGAGCTACCAATGTTAGGCATGAAAATAATTTCCCTGCTCGCTGTAAGAAAAGTCTGACCGATCTTAAAAGACAATATATTCCATATAACAAAAGCTGATAAGTCGAATAGTATTGTAATTTTAGGTAAAGGTGACTAAAATTACGTATGCAAGACCTAATGGATGATGATACGACTTACAAAAATCTTAACAAAAATCCCCTCGATCAAGTCATAAAAATTTCAGTAGCACGGGAAAAAATCCTAAAGGTAAAAAGATCTAATAGGTCTGTTTTCAGTAAAATTTCCCTCGTTACCTTACTTGTTCGGATTAGTAAAAACTCACGAAGAAAATAATCCTGTGCGGGCTACTATCAGAACTGTTGGCTCAATATCATATAAACTTTCGAAAATATTACCAAGCTCTTGTCCCCAATATTTGGAACTATCTTCGATTCTCACATATATAATTGTCTAGATTTAATTGATAGATTAAACAAAATCGCTTTTTGCCCCTCTGATAGATTCGTTAGTTTTGATGTTTGTTCTCTTTTTGCTTAAGTCCCTATAGATTCTATTTTAGAGTATCTTAGTAATGAACTAATCCCTCATGAATTACCTCTGCCTGTAAGTCATATTATTTCACTCACTAGGTTGTGCATTTGTGATTGTAAGTTTATATTCAATGGTGAATTTTACCAACAAATATTTGGTATGGCAATGGGCAACCCTTTATCCCCACTCCTCTCAAACTTGTATATGGAATTCTTTGAAAAACGATATTTACCTGATATCATTTATACTCCTTTAAAGTGGTATAGATAATATGTTGACGATATTTTAGCTGTTTTGCCTGCTGGTATTGATGTAAATGATTTACTCTCTAATTTGAATAACCAGGTACCATCCATCAAATTTACTTTAGAATTAGAAAAAGACAATTGTCTCCCTTTCTTAGATGTTTTAATACATCGAGAACCATTTCAACGCAAATTTAATATTTATAGGAAACCAACCAACAACTTAACTTATGCCCATTTTTATTCAGGCTATCACCTTAATATCAAAATAAGTTTTTCTTCAATGTTTCTTACGAGCTTTACGCATTGTCAGCGCCCAGTATTTGGATCAAGAAATCGAATACTTAAGAAAAATAGGGACAGATTTATGTTATCCTTCACATATACTAGATATTTGTTATAATAAAGCCCACAAAAAGTTTTATAGTGAAAATAACATGGAGAAAGAAACCCCTAAGAACATTCTTAGCTTGCCTTATTTTAGTGGTTTTGAAAACAGAAAATCAGTGTTAAAATCTTTTAATGTTAACCTCGTTTTTTCCTATAACACACTAAAAGGATTGTTAATAAAAATAGCCCTAAAGCAATATAATATATAAAATTTCATGTTTGGACTGCCCCTCTTTTTATATCGGCCAGTCTAGCAAAGATTTAGATGTACATATTAAGCAACATAAGTATTCTGTCAAAACTGGGCAAACATCCAATGCTGTATTCATCCAGTTAAGTGAGAACTTTCACAGGATAAATTGGACTGAAAGTTCAGTGATTGCCAGATCGAAAGATTTCTCTTCAAGAAATCCTTTGGAATCTGCTATTATACAGCTTACTTCCAGCTGTAATTTTAACCTTAGCCCTGGCAAGTATCATCTGGACCCCTATATTAGAAAAATTTTCAAGACTGACCTTAAAGATTAAATCACTGACTTAATTACAAATTAGTTACCTTTTATATATTTTCTATGTATTTGTATGTTTAAAATAATTTTTTATTTGGTAAAAATTTTCATCTTTCAAAAACTTTGATTGTTCACAAAAAAAAAAAAAGAATTATTGAGTTGTACTTTTATAACATTTCTCGGTGGCCAGTCACCTCCTTCTATATTATTTTTATTGTCCTGTCCCTGCTTCTGAACGGTTGCTCCTAATCCTTTGTGAAACCTTTTAAATATTTAACCCTGTTTTGACATTTCTACTAATTCTTCAATTGTACTGGATTCCAGGTACATATTTTTTTCTTTTGTAATCCCCTTCTGTCATTTACATATGAGCTTTCTTTGTAAACTTATTTTTATATTTCTTCGGTCTGCTAGGTCAAGGAAGATAAGTCGAAAGGCTTTGCAGCACTCCACTGCTTCTCTAACTTCTTGGATTTTGTCTTTATTTATATATTCATCACGTTCCATATTTTCGTGATTGAGTTATATATGTGTGTGTTTGTGTGTATTAATGTGTGTATGTACCTATACTGCCGTATTAAACTACGCCTTTTCCTCATTACAGTTAAATTGGTGTATGAATTCCTTTATCACAAAATTTTCTTTGGTGTCCATTATGATTCTGCCTCCCGTCCGTTGATATTGATATAAAGAGTCTTGTCATACACGAACTGATTTTTTGAAAGGAACAAATTTTGGAATCAGGAGTATGACGAAGGAAATCTTTATTCGTGAATGTCAGGTCAAGGAAACTCCTCATTAATAATGATATGTTTGAAGTCATGTATTATTTCCAAAGCCTAAGTGATATTCAAGACTTTCTCACGCTCTTTGGATTTGTTTAGTAAATTATGTTATATCGTATTTTGGGGCATTTTTACTTACAATTCTTTTTCATATAAGATGAAACTATAAATGCGCATTGTGAAGCATAAAGCATGAACGTTTATATTAATCAAACACCCACCAACCAAACCTTAACGCGTATTTTAACCTTCATATTTACCACCACTATCAGACATCCCCGAATATAAAACACTTTAGCAAAATGTGATCTCTAAATGTTGAAATGGAGCTAATGTACAAATTCAGAATAAACATGCATTGGGAACTGTCAATTAACTTTTGGAATATTAGGAAATTAATTTGGTTATTTAATTGTGCATTAGCCTCACCGTTATTTTTTAGGACATTCTCATAACAGTTTCATATTCTCTACTAAATCTTGTAGGTCGTAAATATTACTTTAATATTCCTGTAATTAATCTACCTAATTATTTTACCAGATTACAAGGACAATTTCTCACCAGCCTACCAAGTATAATTAGTTCTTCTTTTCACATGACTTCATCTCTTATCTCTGCTTCAGTGGCAGGCGTTTTACTTGTTATAACATAAAGAGGACTTGTTGTTATATTAATCATAAACTTTCTGGAATATCTTGTTACTTTAGATTTATATACACTATGAGAATATCATTTTTGTGTGAGTAAAAGATAAATTTTTGGAAGCCATATATATTTTCGTGGTACCTGGCATATCTCCAAAAGTATGGTGATCACATCCGATCTCTATAATGTCACTATGGAATCTCAAACTTCCCAGCCAAAGTTTCACTGTAATTCTTTTTATCGACGTGTAAGATACTGAACAATATTTAATCCAGTGACATTAGACTGCAGAAAGAATCTCGATACTTTTATTTCCCAAAGGTGATTGCAATTTATCTTAGATACATTCCAAGGTGCCATGGCTAAATATGCCCCCCGTAGAATTGCAGAAGGTATATGGAGGACATTCAGTGTAAGTCATACACCTGCGTGTAATCTATGAACTGAACACCTTTTGGTGGGACGAATGGCAGATATAATTATTGCTATGAACATGCAAGGTTTAAAAAAAATTGTCATACACACTTGATATGGGTTAGTGTAAAAATAACATAATCATTTGAAAGGTTAATATACCAGTTATTTTTCAGAGGCTTGCATATTTCCTCATTTTGTAACAAAATTATTTGAACTGTCTCTTATATGAAAGGTTGTGGTACACTTTTGAAATGTTTTAGATCACGCTGATGTCAGCCCATTGCCAACCAATCAACTTCAAGGAATGGTCGTGACGTAAGCAGTGGACGGGGCTTAGTTGCAAAGCTAGGTGGACTTTGTTATAGTGCACCCAGAGCCTGAGGAGAAAGCCGTGACGTCACCTCTTTCAAATTGTAATAGCTGTCTCCAAAATTTCTCACAAAATTCGTAATGCTAAAAAATATTCTCTCTGAAGAAATTATTATTTTGTTTGCGTACACACGTTATATCTGCTGTCGATAGCAAGGTTCATTTAAGAAAATAAGATATTTAAAAAAAACATCACATTAGATGTGCGATTCTTAGCTAAGATGCAAATTATTTCAGTTTTGTTTATGACAAACACTGACACAGATGAAGCAGGTAATTGAAAATTATATTAATGCTGACAAGAAGCTCCTCCTGTAATTTGTGATATTGTTAACGTCTACTTTCAGGTGGATTTGCCTGCACATAAAGTACAATAATGTTATATTAATGTTTGTGTACACCGAACAGGAAAAGAAAAAAAATGGAAAAATAATTTAAAGAGCTTGACTGCTTTAACAACAAAAACAACAAACTGAAGTAGGTTGAGTAGTTGAATCTAAATTCCCGTTTCCCCTTTAGCATCCACAACATCTTAATGACAATGCATATCGACTGCACCGATGTTACGCCAGCTGCATATTCCCAGCGCCTGCATAGTTGAAAGACACACACACACACACACGCCGAAAAAAAGGAAGAAATAACAACGACATAATAAAATCGGAAGTGTGAGAGTTTGACGGGGTTTTTCTTGGTTAATATACAAAGGTAAACTAGGACATAAAAATATAATATTTTCAGCATTATTATGCCAACTTCTTGTTTTGCTGGTGTGCAGCAGACAGGAAATATAAGTTTTTATTTAGTGTCTACGTGCCTAACAGAATATCACATCGAATTTACATTATCCGTTAGCAACTCGGACTCACACAGGTCTTTTTCTTCTGGAAGGGAAGTAGGAGTTTGTTTTAGGCGTGAACAAAATGTCTCAAAGGAAGGTTTTATTTGGTTGCTCCTACCACGTTCGTACGACAATATAATAATTTATCAATACCTAAATTTTATGCAAGAAATAGAACTGAAGATAGAAAAAATTAAAAATAAATAAAACATACTCAACTTTTATAGTTTTAAAGGGAAAATACAAAATCAGTTATGTTAAAATTTTACTAGAGAATTAAAATTCTTGACAAAAATATTTCAAGATCTATGAAAAATAGCCAAATAGGTATGACATATGTTAAATATCTCTTCGTATCAATGACAAAGCTCCTTTTGCTTTTCCGGATAAAAAGTATAATACTCAGTCCAATCTGAGAGCAAAACGGTTTCCATCAAGGGTTTCATTTGCCGTTAAACCTGTTTTAAATGAATGTTAAGTTGACTCCTCCTTATGTTAGATGAACCTTTAAAGACTTTGAAATTTGAAAAAAAAACATGTAGAATGCCTTTTTTAATTCGGAGAACTAACAGAAACATTTTGGGTGCCAGATATTACTTCACATATTACCGGATCAATATTATACAACAGGTGCAAGCAAATCCCTATAAACAGGAAGGGCACGGCATGATTTATTGAGAGAATGGAAAATTTTGACAATATTTAAAAAAAATTTACAATATTTAAAAAAGAGAGACGAGGCATTAACTAGCAACGATTATCGTTACATCCCATCTCTAATTTGCTCTAAACTCTCAGACAAAAATTTTAAAGCAACAGTCTCTGAATTCCTCTTTTCTTTTGACGACTATAAAAATACCTTGAGAACACTTGGAATTAAAATGAAATATTGCACACTGGTAAAAGCTTGGAAACGTTTTGCAAACGCTCTTAACCAGTAAATAACTTCTTTCATCTGGCATCTTTTTATAATTTCCAACTTTCTTGGAAACTAGTCAACTCGAACTAACACAGTTAATAATGCCACTCATATCTAGCAACTCTTTCGTAAAATACAAAACTTGTTAAAGGTACACGTCATTCGAAAAAGTGCTCTGGCTGTAAATTTTACTAAACCATCAAGATCAGTGATCATTTCTTGTAGGCCTGGGTGCCTTTTTAAAAAAATATTTATATACCAGCTTGCTGGCATGCGCTACGTGCACTGGAACCCCGGGGGTGCTGTCTCCCCTACCCTACCAATCCCCAACCTACCCCGCCCCACCAGGGCCGGACAAACAGGTTTGCAGGAGAAGGCTGGATGTCTCCCCTACCCTCCCGTTCCCCTACCTAACCCGCCCTACCCGGGATGAACAAAACCATTTGGAAGGGGTGGGTGGCTGTGTCATGTCTCCCCTACTGTCAGCCGGGGAAGAGCAAACAAGATCAGATCAGCGGAACTGTAGTTGCAATTTTGTTACCATCTTCATATATAAAATATGTATTACCTTGAAATTTCCCACTTGCTGAATCGTTACTTACATTATGACGGTTGTCAGCCAAGGAGACCAAGAACATACTTATTACAGAAAATATTTAAAGAAAGGAAAACATTGTATAAAGACACATTTAAAAACTAACCCTCGTCACATAGACATATTAGTCATATACTGGTAGATTAAGGATGCGTTAACTAATGAAATATTAAAGTTCACCTTCACTTAATAATCCTGTGGTTTGTACAGTAGTGGAAGACTACAAAGAAAAGTATTGTACGATGACTCATTGCTCTAAAACCTCAGGTTTAGTAATATTTTTGGTTGTGTGCAAACTGAAAATAAAATTTATTTTTAAAGAAAGCGCTCATGTTGTAGTGCAAAATACATGTAACACGCTAGAAAAATTAAAGACCTGTTCAATTAGCGCAGATGAAAAGAAAAGGAAAATAAACTACACAACCCACTCGATGTTGTTAACCAAATAATTATCTATAAACAATTTTAAAATATATCTACAGAATACTTCCACTGTATTTTTTACATGATTATATAATGCCAGATTTAGCACTCAACATAAGCAGACCAACTCCTAATTAAACCGTTCATATAGACAATATTGAAGAGAAGTCTTATTCGTATCTTCCTTTATGCCAACATGCAATGCCACTCCGGAATTTCAGTTCATTATGAAAATTTATAAAATAAACAACCTTGTTCCTTAGGTAAAACTTTCTTCCGCTGTTGTCGCCAATGCAAATAGGTAAAA
>NC_089781.1:64695237-64792737 GCF_040412425.1 Macrobrachium rosenbergii | reverse complement strand
GCATTAGACTATTCTTTTTTTATCAGCCCGTCTATCAGCTTTACCAGGTGTGTTTTTCAACTGTCTCTCCCTGAGAAAGCTAACATCGACCTCCGTCATAACTGCTGCAAAGAAAAATCATTATATAATGTTGTCAGATTTGAATATCAAAGACACCTTAGCTGATATTCATTTCCTGTCAGCCTAAAGACTGCTTAAAGTGCATTGTATCATATTATCATTATTTGTTATAATGTAATTTGCCTGTGAATAAATTCTACTTTACACTTCAGTATCTACGACTTCGTTTCTACTTCCTCATAAAGATTATAGAGATTGTAAAAATGTTTAATTCCACTCTTTCATTTGTAACCCACGGTCAGGTAGTTAGTAGCTTCCCCTTTCAACACCAAAGTGAAGGACTTCTTCTCATATACTCCTTTGTAGTTGTGGAAATATTAAACTTTTGTGGTTAGGGCCATCTCTATGCTTCTAAGCATCGTGAATTCTATCTGGTATCCTAAAACTTTCATCTTCCACCTCTCTCCATATGCTGCTAAATGAGCCAGCGACCAAGTATATCTCACTTACCATTGTTCCTCCCTTATTACTGTTCAGACTGCTAACATTTTGTTTAGTTCTTTTCTTGTCTCTTATGAATGCATTCCTCATCAGTTTTGCCTCATAAATTTTTGAATGCGCTTTCCCAAGAACTTTTGAAAAACGTTAAATCTTCTATGAGAACCATATGGAGGACACATTTCAAACTTCAATCTCCTGTCTTATGCGCAAAAATTTTTTGTTGTTTTTTTCAATATTGATTGCCTGAATCGCTGGGTTCGCTTAAAATTACTCTATTCTAAACTCAGATGAGATTCATTTCCCAGAACCGAGAATCCTTTCGGAGGAATACCATTCTTGCCTACAGTTCCTTGGGGTCTCCTGGCCAAGCTAACTTGGCTTTCACAGTTAGATTCATAGTAATTCATGTGGTTTCTTCTGGCGTTCAGTATGGTAGTTCCATGGTCAAGCAGCAGTCATAAATTTCACCAGGTATGGATGGGGATTTTGGGGAACCCTTAGTTCTACCAGCTGATTCATCAGCAGCCACTGCCTGATTTTTCCTTAATTCTAGCTTGAGTGGCGAAGGGGTTTAGACACTGACCGTATTTGAACTTGTTCGGCCTCTAGGACTTTGTGCGCACATAGCCCACCTGCAAACTTTAACACAAAAGTTGACTTTGAAGAAGATGTGTAAGAATTTTGAAAGTAAAGAGAAAACTTGGACAACAGAAAATTTATGAAGAATTTACAGAGCCCATGTGGAACACGTTTAGGATTTATGGTATTGAAGTTGAGCTGTTGAGTGCAATAAAACATATTTTCATGATCGAAGTAACACTGTTCAGTTTTGTTGATGTGAAAATGACTTATTGGCTGTGGGAATGGGGCCATAACAAGTGTATGATGTCTGGTGCCTATCTAATATATATATATATATATATATATATATATATATATATATATATATATATATATATATATATATATATATATATATATATATGTGTGTGTGTGTGTGTGTGTGTGTGTGTACACATACACACACAAACAATATATATATATATATATATATATATATATATATATATATATATATATATATATATATATATATATATATATATATATATATATATATATATGGGTTAGGTGATGTGAAAATTGTATTATAATAAAAATGGATTGTGAATGGTGTATGAAATGGCTGATGTTTGAAAATTACGCATGTTCAGTTGTAACATTCAAGAGAAACTGCAGACACTAGAGGATGAGTTTGAAAGTCTTATCAAGAAGAGAAAGTTTAGAGTAAATAGAAACAATAATTTAGTATGAGAGCAAAGATAAACAAGGAAAGATGGCGCATTCAGTGTTAGCATGGAATATGTTAAGTAAGGCTGGTGGCAGGATGTTTGTAGGACTGAGAAGGTGTGGATCCAAGAATTGCAATACTGGAGGATGTATATATATAAACTCCTCTTTATTTGAGTAAAATTTGGATATCGCTGAAGACAGAGAGAGAGAGAGAGAGAAGAGAGAGAGAGAAAAGAGAAGATGAAATCTGTAGAGATGCATAATTTGTTCATTATACGTGTCATACACCCAACTGAAAGGATGAGAAATTTGGAGATACACAAATTCGGCGGAAATCGTAGTATATTTAGGTGAAAGGAAAGGTCAAAGCGCTCAAATGGCGCAGTGGGTTTATAGGAAATGAGGGTTGCGGACGGGGATTTGGGGTGTGAGGGGTCGGGGTGTTTGAATGTGGCAGTCATAGTTGTCTTGTCCTTTGTTGGGGCTGTCCTCTTGTTGGGAAACTGTCGATGTGTTGTAATATATATATATATATATATATATATATATATATATATATATATATATATATATATATATATATATATATATATATATATATATATATATATATGTGTGTGTGTGTGTGTGTGTGTGTGTGTGTGTGTGTGTGTGTGTATGTGTGTGTGTTTTTATAAATTATTCTTCGCAAGAACTTCTCTACTATTGATAAGGACATCTTCCTCTACCCATGTGGAATTTATTCATATTCATCATAAAAATCTGAGAATTAAATACTCTAACATTCGTACATAACATATAAATGATCTTAAGGAAGTTTAAATTCTCCTATCGTCTTCCTTAATCCAATTTTCAGCACAATTGTGCCATTTACACAAATTTTTATGAATTACCTAGTAGTCTTATTTATAGATTTCGTAGGCTTTTGTAATACCCTACTGTGCACTTGTTATCGACTTTTAGTCATATTTCCTACAAATTATTCCTTGGAATTAGGCAGGCTCAGACTGTTGCAACTGCAAATTCTAACGGTATACACAGAAATATTTGTATTTATTTGTATTTCTGTGTATGTACTTTTTCGATTAGTGAAGTATTCACGTCCTTGAAAGCGTTCAGTCACTTTTAGTTCATCAATCATTTGCTGTGTGCTGTATACGTTCATATATATAATATATATATATATATATATATATATATATATATATATATATATATATATATATATATATATATATATATATATATATATATATGAGACCATTACTTTATTGATTCCATGTATTAAAACATATTAAATATAATATTAACCTAATTCAAAGGCGTAAGAATTCATTTTATTGGCTGCCCGTAATGTTAATACAGATCTTACTCTTACGGGCTGCCGAGCGCCATCTATGAGAATGTATTGACATCTGACTGTTGACGTCTAGTGGCTGAGTACGATGACTTGTTGAAAATATCATGCGCCTAAATGCCAATTATAGTTTGGTAAAATTACTTGGGATATACATCTATTTTTCAGAGAAAGAGTAATTATTTGGAAGTAGATCAGGGGAAATCTCTCGGGGTTATCCTTGGCGATTATTCAAAGCAGAAATAACAAAGAAACAATCGCGAGAGAGATTACACATGCATCCTGAGGGAAGGCGTGCGTGGGATTCGAAAGGCTCAGATCTAAATAAAAGTAAGAACGATGAATGATACAGATTTATGATAATCTTTCTCTTATACGGATAAATGAACCGTGCAATGCAGACTGCATCATCGAGCTCATCGCATCGATTTTGCTTTAAGTACAAAAGCTGAACTGGTCAGTTTGTAGATAGTCACACAATACCTGCGGAAGGTCCAGTTCTGTCTATTTTCTTTAACAATATTCAAAATTGCCTTGAAATATGATCTGGTTTAAAACAAACCTGCAACTTCCCTGCTATTAAAGTGGCACTGGCGAAGAGAAAAACTGGCGTGTTGAGAGTTCGCTGTCGATTCCATCTTACTCCTCTTACCTCCGTCAATATATGAATGGCAAAGTTTGCAGATTTTTAGATTTGTCTTCTAGGATCATTTTGGTTCAGTGACATGCAGAGCCTCATTGTCTTATTATCTGATCATGAATAATTCTCTATGATTTCTCTTAATTCTAATATATCGTCTTTTTTACGTTATTCTTTAATCAAAGCTGGCATTTGCGCGCAAACAGTTTTTAGTTTCCAACTACTAATTTACATTGTAAAATTTATACCAAGATGTTAACAAGCTCTATTAAATACTGTATATCGGCATACCTGAATAATTAGAGTTTGTACTGTGGTGGTATCTATGCCTTCAAAGTTAGAGAGCTGCAATAGTTTCACAAAACACAAAACCTTTTGTCAACATTTCTGTAATATCTCGAACGTTCTGCCTGTCACTGTGATTGATGTCAGTGCTCAAAATTTAATGTCAGAAAGGTTCTGATGCTAGATCAAACCTTTATGCACCTGTTATATTATTTTATCTACCTCAGTTGTTCCTCAGTAGCTACTCATAAATGTATATATGCTTATTTTAATATCGTATTCTTTTAAATTCATAGTGATCTACTTCTGATTTTAGTTGGATGTGGTTTTTCCTTTCATACATGGGAATTCTAAATTGTTTATGCTTTACTAACATGTACATAGCAGTTCATGGTTTATCTATATGAAGCTGGCACGTTATTTATAGGAATGATAATAAAAAGTTTTTTTATTTGACTTGAAAGTAAAACTCCTGTTTAGCATTTGCTGGACATGTATATTTCAGTTGCAAATGCGTCTGCTATATCTAACCGAAATATCTCAATATTACTTGAAGAGTGTTTTCGTTTTACCTGTGAAAAGAGAAAAGCTGTAAAGAAAATGGTAAAATAAACTCCAGTAAGAATTGTCAGAATTACACTTATTGATGGAGCAGCTGAATGCCAAATAGTCAGTCTATCTTAACCGACAAGACTTCGGAACGTTTGAGGTGATTGGTTAGGCGAAGTTTTATGGCGGAGTAAATCATCTACATCCAGGCCAAGTGATGAAGCAATGTCTGAGGGAGTTTTCATCTCTCCCATCCGCACAACATGAGAAGTCATGAATACATAATGGGGGAAAATCACAAACAAGCGAGCAGCTGAAATTTTACAGTGTTTCCTCAGCACATTATTTTGAATAGATGATTGCTTAGCTTGTTCATCTCAGTAAGAAATGAAATATATCGAGGAACACACATAATGGTAATTTCCGAGTTGAATGGGAGGTCTTCTAAACAAAGGAACAAAATAATAATCTGTTAGTATAACAAGTAGTAAATAGTAGTGATATAACGGAAAATAAACAGTACTACTGTACATCAAGTGCGGTAATGCAGGAGACCAGGAAAGAAAAGAAAAGAATATCCAGTGATAAATGGAGACCCCTTTGAAGAATCTACATGACAGCAACATTGCAAAATTCAGGAGAGAGGAGAGGAGGAAAGAGATGTTGAAACACATGGGACAGGAACCTGTCACAGCGATTCCACTGTTGGATACAAAGGTCATGTTTGATAACAGCAACTATGGCCAAACCTATTTCGGAGATAAAGTGTTTGCCATTTATTACAAGGTGCCTCGAAATCGAGAAGACAATAATTAGGACATTGAAAAGTGACACGTAACTGAAGTGGGCCCATAACTGTATGATTAGAAAAATAAGATTAAAATTTAGTGTTAAATGTAAATTGTTTTAATGGTTTAAACGTAAGGTAATTTAAATGGCGTTAACATAATTTCTGCAGCTTAACTTATTACTTGCTTTCTATGTCAACCATGCACTCAAAGTTAAACGTTTATAACCGATTTTAAGGATATATCCTCTTGTGTTTTTGTTGATAAAAATAATATTTTATTGTATTTTTCACACGGCATTCTACATATATGTGTTAATAAAAATACAGCTAAGCCTTCAAAATTTGCATTTCATCGTCAGTGGACCACGATATTCAACAGATTGAAGGTATATAGATTATAAACGTTACATTTTTCACCCTTTAATATTGGTGGCTGCATATGTATTCAAATTATTTGACGTATCGACAGTGAAAGTCGAATATATTGCCAGTTTTCAGGAGAACATCCTATTAATGGGAAATGTTGAGGTAAAGTAACATAAGAAAAATCGTATAAAAAAAGTCGGATGGAAAAAGAGACAATGAAATATAAACCAATCCATATGGATTTTGTAAAGAGATATGAAGTGCAAACAAAATCCAACCTTACAAAACATTTCATTTCTAAACATGTAAATGGGACCTGTATGTTTATGAAATCTTTTAGAAACAAATACAATAGTAGTGGATATCCTATGCATCAATTATTTGATAACTTCTCGGTATTAAATCCTATATATGCCACTCCCATTGCATTACCAAAATTTAGGTAATGCATGCTGAAAGTTAAGTCAGAAAACTAAAAAGGTACCAATTCGTCTTTTCATTTTACCATTAACGAAAATTCTAATTAAAATACTTAATGGATAAGAGGAACAGTTATTTTTCTTGTGAAAATACTCATTTTCCCAGTACCATCAAACGTGACAGGGTTTCATACTGGTGGGGATAAATTCATTTGTAAAGAAAATATATCCGATATTTCTGTCTGACACTTACTACTTGAGTAAGCGCTTCCCTTTGCAGAAGGGAGCAGGGGTGCAAGACTGAGCCATGCAAACCATGATGATGATATAAATGAAATTTACTACAGTAAATTTGTTAAGCAACTTCTCTTCTTTACAATACCTCTCACCCTGTGTTTGCTACTTTTATAAAATTGAAAGTCATGTACACAAGCTCATATATATATATATATATATATATATATATATATATATATATATATATATATATATATATATATATATATATATATATATATATATATATGTATATATATATATACATACATACACACACACACACACACACACACACATATATATATATATATACATATATATATATATATATATATATATATATATATATATATATATATATATATATATATATATATATATATATATATATATATATATATATATATATATATATATATTGCTTTATATTCATTTCATCAAAAGAAGGGTATAGATGCACTCGCGGACGCTTTCATTTTACGTATAAAAATATACAATTATGCACAGTTGCATAGAAATTGTGAAATATGTCCATTAACGTTTCGCTGTAGTTCAACACACCTTGTCCTCAGCTGGAATATATATAATGATCATATGCAATCTGATGAACGACCCTGAAGCACAAGATGATACGGATTTGCAAAGAAAGCATAACCTTAATTGAGCTTGATATACGTTAATTATTTTTCAGTCATTACGTTATTGATAAAATGTGAAAAGAAACAAAAATATTTAATTTTCATCAAATATACATTTGAGATTGGCTGCCTATATTCTATGGATATGTCTTTCATCTCTATATTGCGATTATGGCACCTGATCTCTATAGAAACCTCTTTTGTCAAAAAAAAAAAAAAGTTAGAATCATCTTTTCTCCTGAATCCTGAAACCTTCTCTGTGAATAGAAAAACTAACTGAGACATTAGAGTTTAATACCGGATTATTGTATAGAAATATGAAGACTAAACTTCTAATGAAAAAGCTGAAAATATTAGATGACCTAGATATATCTACTCATTGTAGCCCATTATTACATTTTCAAAATTCTAATCTATTCTGGAACGAGAAGTCTGTGTTCTGCAATCAGATCATCAGATCATCCCCAGATGAGATGCGACCAGAACTAATTATTACAGACAGCAACAAAATTAACAGAATATATGTAACCTTTGGTATAAATCTCGCTCCTGACTCCCTTCAAATGCGATAGAAAAATCATGCAGAAAAAATAAACCAAATATGAGATCCGCGACAGTTGTCTACTGGTCTAACCAGCTCTATTTGATCGAAGCTGGGTTGGCTGGATCCTTCGAGGCATTCACATGTTGCAACAATAGCAAATCAGTGGAGCAGAAATATCCTACTGTTACGCAGTAAAAAGCCATAAGAAAAGAAGAAAATATTTCTATCTTTGTATTTTCGAGGGGGGAGGGGGCGGATGTGACAGGAAAAAATGTTTGATGGAGTTTTCTATTTTAGAAAGGGAATCATCTGTTGAATAATGTAAGAAAGATAAAAAAATTTAGGAGGAATTTCTGTATCAAAAATTGAATTATTCGTGATCAACAACAATTATCCCCATGATTGCTTGATGATTTTTCTCTGTATGAAATGAAGCAGAAACTTTGTGTTCCTTCCCTGAGGGAGGAAATGTAATAATATTCTTCTAATTATCCGTAATATTTCATCCAGTATTATATAAAATAAATATGACGATTGCTAGTTTAGCTTAAAAGACAAGAAAGTTAAAATCTAATTTAAACAGGTAATTCAAAAAGTCAATTGCTAAGCTGAGTTCACGAGTATCTTGGTAGTCATCTGTATCCCGAAAAATTTTAATTTGAGATTTTTGCATAAGATATACAACGAATTACAACTGATTGTACGTAAGTTCATAAATACCACAATAAACATAAAACGCAAAGAGCCTACACGGACAAGTTTTCATTATCATGAATGCATATTTTGCTTTCTGCTATAACAGCATAATAATGATTTTAGTTACCTAAAAAGAAATAAAGGAATTATGAATATTTTACCGATTATTTCCAAAAGTTTTAGAAAATTTGCCAGCGAAAATTATTTCACTAATCATTGTGAATGGCTGGAACTGTTATCAAGAACAACTCTACAATCAAAGTTTGTGTACCATACTAAAAATAAAATCAGGTTAAGTTTGTTTTATAGGTTAAAAAATTTTAAAAAATCACAGATGAATGCAAAATTTGATCTGCACAAGTGTTGAATTACATTACATTTCTTATTTTTTTTTATATTTTTAACTACGGTTAAGATATTTGAGAACAATAAATGTACCTGCTTAAAATTTGACGTCGAGGAAACCGTGAGTGGTGTGCTGGTGGGTATTTGAATATAATGGTAATCGCAGATCTTTTTCCCTCCACCCTCTATTTGTAATCAACAAACAAAGAGAGAGAGAGAGAGAGAGAGAGAGAGAGAGAGAGAGAGAGAGAGAGAGGACTACTGGTACGTTTAAAAAAGAATGTCTAACCTGGTTATGAAAAGTGTTAAAAAAGATGGAGGTACGTTTTGATTTTCGTAAATATTTTAAAATTTTGTGAACATTATTTTATATGTATACATTTATCAGAACTTTAATAAATTTCAAACATACAAAATTAATTATGTAAGATAATGCAAAAATCATGATTTATTGTTTAAATAACTGATAGTGATGGAAATCAGTGAATGATTGATAGTCGATTTCTGTCGAGTACATGACTTGGGGACGTCGGAGTGCTTTTCTTGAAAAGATTTATGGCTTAATAATTCACCTATAACAAGAAAATAACAACCAAACAACGTCTCAGAGCGTTGTTTGCATTAATAAAGGATAAGTATTCCCTGTGTAACTGTATTGTATTGACATCATCATTTTCCTTTAATCGCTTTTTGTCATTAGCTGACTGGCTTTAAAGAATTTATAATATTCTGGTATTGCGTAATATTTTCGAGACCTACTTCACTTCCAAGTAAAGAATGCATGAATAAGGTC
Source organism: Macrobrachium rosenbergii (assembly GCF_040412425.1). NCBI lineage: Eukaryota > Metazoa > Arthropoda > Malacostraca > Decapoda > Palaemonidae > Macrobrachium > Macrobrachium rosenbergii. The sequence goes on along the minus strand of NC_089781.1, from coordinate 64,783,182 downwards.
AACGGAGGCACAAGAAGCTATAACAGAGGTAGACGTACCATTCCTTTTCGCCTGTTATTCGAGGTCAGAGTCTCTTGCCAATAAAGATTATGTCTCGCATTCAATCAACGTCTAGAGATTGAAACAGGCCAACTCATCAAATGAGATTAAGCCTCGTGAGCCTTGACGGTGAGGTCAGTTGGCGTCTACGACATCCAGTCAGCTACTCTAAAGTTGCTCAGTTTCTATTAGTCAAACGTTGAGAACATATCAGTTTCGGTCTTATCGTAAAAAAAAAAAAATGGAAGATACCGTGTGTATGTACTCTGTTCGGATGTTTTAAGCATTATATAGAAACGTAAGAAAATATTAGTTTTCATGGCTACCAAAAATGCAAAGAACTTCATTAGAAAGATCAACCGAATCCTGTTATAAGACATCTTTTTAGTTTTCAAATGTTCAAGAATACAAGCGAAACAGACCCATCCTAGTTGTTACTCTCTTGCTAGATTAAAAAAACAGAAAGACAAGATTCAAGTGGTATCGTAGGTAGACAGGTAAAAGCTGGCAAATGCGTCATTCATTAGGTAGCTAGTGACAGAAAGTTTTGTAGCATGTTTTTAGGACACAGATTATTAAACAGAGCTATTGAATCCTCTCGTAAGAATAATAAGAAAATCTGCACATTTGCAAAGTAATAAAAGAAATAATGTAAATGAAGAATAGAGCATGCTTGGTTTTATCATAATTGGGAGTCCTCTTAATGTATATCTGCTTTGATGTCGAGTGTTCTTGAGCATTTTCTGGCGGTATCTACTTATCAGACATTGAAACCATTCTTGACTCTGTTTGTAAAAATTATCTACTCAAAATCCTTTTGAAATAAGCGTCATTTAGCTCTGGGACTATGATAGTAGACCTTCATCCTCCAAGGGAGAAAAGTTTTGAATTTGTAACATTTAATAAGTCATGGCGTTTATTAACCTGAGCATAACTGACGATTAAACATCCAAATAAGTCAGCAGCAAAATTCCCTCTGTTAACATGGATGAGAGATTAATCATCTTTGGAAACTAGATCAGCAATGCCGTATCTAAGTCTCTCTCTCTCTCTCTCTCTCTCTCTCTCTCTCTCTCTCTCTCTCTCTCTCTCTCTTTTAGAAGAAAATACCAGTAGAATAGATTTCAGAAAATGTTTTTCATACCAAATAGGACTCTAACACAATTGAGCCATTTTGATTATGGCACGGAATGATGAGATTTATAAGTATTCTTTCAATGACCATTGTTTATTCACATGTATGCTAAACTTTTTAAGCTTTAATGCATGTAACGAAAAGATCTCACACGCTCATTTCCAAAAAGTTATCTGACTTATTCAAATAAAAATTGAAGCTTTCAACTAGAGAGCTTGAATGTTACTGCCCACTACGTTTCCCTGGGCTCCAGTTGATGGTATTGCTAGAACAAGATTCACTCGATGCGCTAACCCATTCTAATCTCTATACCTTCAGTGCAGTCCCCTCTGTTATATTCTTATTATTACAGAAGAAGTCCTATTCCTATTTTCAGTTTTTTTTTTTTTAGAATTTAAACTCATCTACTTGTACCGCATATACCAAGATAGCTAACTAACACTTTCACTTCTATTCTGGGGCATTTCTCAGACATTTCACGGTTGCCATCCTATCTTCAGGGTGCAGTTGCTCTACTTACATCTTGTCAGTTATTTCCACGAATTGTACCAAATACATATTAAGCCATCAAACTATTGCGACGATTGTTTCTGGTCATTTGATCTCCTCTGCAATGAAAAGTCTTCCATATGCTTCCCCAGTCAAATAAAGGATGTTTAGTTTTCTTGTTCAAAACTCATCTCCTCGTTTCTTCTGTGGTTCGTTTGTTTTCTATCCGGTCTCTAGGAATTCAATATTATCCAGAACAACAGTTTTATTTGTTTTACCTATTTTCACTTGACACATTTCATCAGGCTTTTATCTCTATTTCACATGAATGGATGGTATTTTATTTGGAAGTTTGTAACAATTAATTAAAATCTTTGTGTAGCGAGATATTTTTAGAAAGGCAGAGGGAGGGAAAACTGTACAATTAAATTAATTCTCTCTCTCTCTCTCTCTCTCTCTCTCTCTCTCTCTCTCTCTCTCTCTCTCTCTCTATTTATTCAGCATTAGCACTTCAGATATTTTTTCTTTTGTTTCATTTTTACTACTCCATTCATATTTTCATCATATTAACTGCATTCTTGTTTAGTGTAGCCTAATTTCTCATTATTTGTCTAGCCCATAAATGCTACTTTCAATATGTTCATATTTACAGTCTCAGAAAGATTCTAAACTATTTTTCTCCATCGAAAGCTATCTTCTATTTTCATGATAATTTTAATCATATCTTTTACCAACGACCATTCAAGAAAATCTTCATTAAAGCAGAATCCATTCCAAACATTCCGTGTTTCCGAAAATCAAGATAATTTTAGGACGTTTCCAATTACATTAACTCTAGTCGCCCTAAACCTACCAAGTAGACCATTCCTACTCGTGTCTCTTATGTTTGGTTTGGAATCATATAGGTCAAATACAGTTCTACATTTCGAAGCTCGTCTATAAAATACAGTCATGCTCTCCCGGAAATGTCATGGTTTTTTATGTATGGATAGTACGCCCTATATCACCATTATCTGACCTACGGCAATTACTTGAAACATGAATATCATTGAATTCAATCACATGTACTGTTTCACATGTTACTAAAACGTTCCTGAGAGAGCAAATAAAAACCCATCCCTCTTTTTACATTTTTCAACAACAATGGAAGCAGTAACTCATTAAGCTTCCTAATCCTGTACACTCTTCTTTAATTTTGTTTGCATTCTATTATTATATCTGGCTTTATCTGCCTTAAACATCCGTCATTTGCAGTGTCAGTGCAAAACGAAAACTTAGGCCATGTCAAAAGCTTAGGTGAGCTGTGTCCTTATTTAGCAGCCACTTTAGGATGGGATTATTAAAATGGAGATTGTAGTAATAGTATTATTTCAGAATTGTACAATCACGCTACTATATTCTGCATCACTTTACGTAATATATAGTTCAGATAATGAAGATTAGAATCAATTATGACAAGTAAAAACTAAAACTGCAAGAAATTTCCTTATTTTCTGCAGGTTTTTAAGTATTTTGTCCGAATCATTATGAAATATGTCATTATGTTCAGATATGAACAGGCCTGCCAACTATATTATCAGAGAATTATCTGTATAAAGAGCTTTATGTAAAAAAAATTATTTTACGCAAAAGGAGCGTAAGTGGGTGGAGTTTGGCATATCTGGTGTTTTCAGATTCTTCATCTGTTTAAAGAAAGAATATTATTTTAAGTTAGCAAATTGGATGTAATTATCAAAATTATTTTATGATTTATAACTTCCTTAACTTAAATAGCCTACTTATCGCTTGACCGAGGGGGGTTGAAATGCACTGAAGTGTTAGGTTTGGTTGGCACGCCTGGAACACCAAATGCTCAGGAGACTTCTTTTGATGCACGATAACTTAAAAATCTGACATATGCCAATTTTCTTTTAATATCATAAAAACCGTCGAATTGACATAGAGTATTTTAATAAATAAAATGGAGAAGTCATATCAAATCAGGAAATTTGGAATATATATATATATATATATATATATATATATATATATATATATATATATATATATATATATATATATATATATATATATATATATATATATATATATATATATATATATATATATATATATATATATATATATATATTTATTATATATATATATTTCACAATATATAGTTGCATTTTCCAGTCCAAACAGAACATGGCAATCAGTAAATTAAAATTGTCCTTATTGCATTTTATTATAAAATATATGACGTTTCACAACGTCGGCATATTATAGTTGCATTTTCCAGGCTGCAAACAGCCTTGAATTGGCAATCAGTAAGTTAAAATTAAAATCACAAATATTATATACAATTACAATAAAACGTTCACAATAAAATGCAACTATGAGGAGTTGTGAAACGTATATATATTATAATAAATATATATGGACAGTGCCTTTCCCTGAATGCCTTATATTATATATATCGAGCTGTTATATATATAGTTAGAGGTATATATATATATATATATATATATATATATATATATATATATATATATATATATATATATATATATATATATATATATATATATATATATATATATATATATATATATATATATATTTATTTATTTATTTATAAATGAATGGTTTAATAAGAATCACATAGGCCGAGGATGGATGGTGAACGGTAACGACATAAATGTGAACAGAGTTTGCACTAAATATCAGAATGTGAATAGCATCCATGAACTGAAACTGGCTAGATTTGCTGAATATATGGAAAAACATTATTTATTGTTGTTTTCTTTAATTATGTTCGAAAGGACCTATTAACTTATTTTTTTGTGTGTTGTTCTTTATTTACAATGGTTTTACTGGTTAACTTCTATTTTTCTGCCTTAAGAAATTTTTTTAAATGTTACGTTTCCACTCGACTTCTTACTCACTACTAGTATTATCTACTGACTGTTCTTGATGTAAATTATATATGGAAGTACATTATTTTTGTTTTCCTGTTTCACCTCCTTGAAGAGTGTAAACATTTTTCTCTCAAGGTGTATATACTTTAGTCCTCAAGCATACAGGCTTAAAATTAGGCCAAATGGACAATTTTACGAGGACAGTCAGCGCTATAATAATCAATCATATATTTGCGTAACAACTGTAAAAGACTATATAATTTATTCTAAAAAAATTAATTTCACACTGATCCTTATTTAAAAAAAAAAAAAAAGAATCATAATGCGTACAATAGGATACCCAGCTTTTCTCAAATCAGGCAAGGATCAATAGGTCTAGCCAAACATTTATAGGTTGACATTCAGCATCTTTAAATTTTTATTGTGATGAAATGTAATAAATAGTAATTAATACTTTTGTCTTTTAACGCTATATCTGCAAACCGTATATGCCTACAAATTTTGTGTGCTAAGATAAAACCTTCTTCAGGCGGAAAATAATGGTGTGGACCGAGTCACAAGAAAAACTGTAATACCACAATTCTTAAAAAAAAAAAAAAAGCAAGAAACGAAAGAATGATAATTCTAATTTCCTTTAAACGTAATGCTGTTTAGTTAAGCTACCAGGATACTGATTGCCCGCATGATACCAATAGCAAGTGATTCATTCGTTGGTTTAAGATTAGGCCAGCCTTGTGCTAGCACAGGCTTTTGTTCTATAACCGAGCGACTGAGAAGTTATCAATCTGTCAACATGTCCCTAATTCGCATGCGCTGCCTGGCAAATAGTTGCCAGGTGCCACTTGCTAAATCCTGCCAAATACCGTATGTCTGAAACATTAAGGGAACTAATGCAACATTTTGTAGCGTAAAGGTAAAAATTTTTCCATCTGTGATAGTTGCAGTATCTTTTAAAGATTTAAAGTTTAATTGTACGTTTGGTCTATACAACAGTGCAAAAGATTTGTGAATTCTGATCAGCATCATGGCTCTGAAATTTTTAAAAAGATTAATTGGTTTTATGTCCAAACGTTAACAAGACGTTTTTTAAATGCTCTCTATCGTTCTTTTTTGATAAAGCATATGCCGCTCTCATAGACCTTCATTTGCCACTGATGTAGAATTGCTGCTGTGGACTAATTCAAAGGTATTCTATTCTGAAGACTGAACAAGAAAGGATCATGAACGTATAAGACTAAACAATTGAGGTTCATGAACGTGTTAGTTACCAAGTATCACACGCACGCTTAGTTTCATTTATTCCCGTAGAAGTATGATGTACAAATATGCCACAATAAAATTTATTTAAAGATTTGGTTAGTTATTGACATTTTATAATGAAATGTACATTTTGTGAATTAAATGAACCCTATGTAACGTACATACTTTCCAGGCTCGTGGCACGTGGATACTGAACCTCTACACCTATAACACTAATGCTAACTGTTATGGGTTCTATGATGTAAGTGACATAGCGTAAGCATAAGGAGGCCCTGATCAGAGTTAGGAACACTAAACTGGATATCACCAAGACGTGGTCATTGCTGATGTGCTAAGTATTGATGACAAGAGAACATGTAGAATCATCGGCTCACTGCTCGTCCTTGAGTAGAGACTGCTTCATTTGTTACCAAAAATAGGAGCCTATAATTCCACCTGTTCTTTCGTCATCAATATTGGCCACTCGGTGATATCCAGTTCATGAATCTTAATTGTTTACTCCTAAGACTAGAATACTCTTGGATTATTCCACCGCAGCAGTGTGACGTTAATGGCAAATGGAGATCAAATGAATGTGGCATAAGATATACTAAAATAAAGGACAATTTACAGTATTTAAGAGAGTCCTGTGAACGTTTGGATATAAAACCTACGAATTTTTTTTAAACGTTTCAGAGCCGTGATGCCAGTCAAGATTCACAGATCTTTGCTACTGCTGTATACAGTATATGTACAGTACAATCATCACTTCAGAACTCTAAAACAGAGTTGTTAGAAGGGGGACGGAATAAAACAAACTTCGCTTTCTCGAGTATAAAAAAGAGAGTAAGTTCTGACAATGAAGAATCTGAGAACTAACTGGACTTTTGGATACAGTGCCATGTAAACTGCAATAAAAATCAGAGATATATCCTTGAAATATGTGGGATAATAGTGCTAAAATGATAATGAAAAACTCCACCCGGGAATGTTGTTGAACAATATTTATTGATGAAAATCAATCAACATTATGCAAGCCAAGACTACAACTAGACGCATAGTAAAATCTAACATTCTGTTCTTGCACTATCATAGATTAAGATACCAGGAATGACAAGAATCTATACCTGTAAATGTTTTTTTTTTTTTTTTTTTTTCGAAATCATCATTTACTTCTGGAAGCCTTTAAAATGATGAATGGATTTCTAACAATAACCTAAAAAAAATAGTGAAGAGATATACTGTACATCTTCATTTCAGACTCTGTCGCTTTCAGTGTTTGAGAATATGAAACGTTTGATGTTGAGCCCTCTCTTACTAGAAAATAGATTTATTTCATGCTAATGAACAAGAAAAAGGTTTCAGTTAGATAGTCATAATAAACTGTTACATTTCGCTACTGGTGATTTTTTTTTTGTTTCAATAAAAATGAGTCTGTGAATAAGTTGCCAATATGTTTCAGGCTAATTATGAAAACATCTGGCTTAATGAATGTTCCAGCGCTTATTTTGTGGTGGAAATATTTTATTCTTAATTTTCATGAGTTCTGGTCCTATCCAAATGTTCTGGAATTAATATACAGGTATTCAATGTTACTGGCTAAACGCCCTTTATCACTTCATAAAACAAGAGAAATCTTAATTGAACTCACATATTGTACAAAATTATATATATATATATTTTTTTTTTAGTTACGATAAACTCGATAGAAAACGTAAAATCAAAACTGTACTCTGTGGTGATATTTTTTTTCTCAAAAAAAAAAAAAAAAACATTACGTATATCAATTAAAAATCGTAAACTTATAATCACTAGAAAACCAAGTAACAATCTTAGGATGATACAGTTTCTTTTTTTTTTTTTTTACTTTACTCTCTCTCTCTCTCTCTCTCTCTCTCTCTCTCTCTCTCTCTCTCTCTCTCTCTCTCTTAGCCTTTATGATCTCTTTCCATTTTTTGTTTAAAGAAAAAGTTTCAGACGATCCTTGGTTGAATATCATTTGAAATAAACAGTGTAATGATAATTTGATTTAAGAAAATTAAGCACTAAAGCCAAGCTCTGAGATCTTTCGGCCAATCAGTGTTTTAGACAGTGAGGAGAGGGAGTTGGAGTGGTTGGAAAACAAGGTGGATGAAGTACAGCTGGCATGGAGGTAAAGTGAAATGTTAAAATATGGGTGCAACTGTGGGCCGAAGGGACGCTGGAAACAGCCTTTAGTAATGCCTACAATGAACCGCACAATATTGCCTGAACATTAAGGTCGGCCACCAAGAACTGGTAATTGCTTGGCTAGATCACCTCGTTCAGAGACCTTTCCCATTCCTGGCCAATTTGAATGATATCCACGTCTTAATAACAATATAGACAATTTTCCAGCATTGAAAAACATTATCTATGATAAAATATAATTGAAAATTTCTTTTAAATTATTGTATTGTAAGCTTATACGTGCGTTTCTTTAGTAGTTAATTAAAAGATCACGGCTTTTAATTAGAGCTCTCGGGACTGCTGATTTGTGTCACCCAAAAAACTATAGCCCCTTCCGATTACAGAGGTTCCAACATTACTTCCTGGTGTCTGGGGTCTGGCGGTGGTGAAGAGCAAAGCTCGCTTGACTGACGGACTAGTTATCAAATTTGTGTCCTTGTTTATTCCAGCAGTATTCAGATTTTTTCCACATTTTAGCTAAACGTGTTCACTGTAATTCTTTTTCATTTCATGAACCTTAATTTTAGCGTTTATATTTATGCACGTATTTTCCTTAAAACTTGTTTTACATGTGTTACATAGTAGAATATAGTAATGGAAATGGTGCCTCTATGAAAGCTAGGAAATAAAGCTGTTTACATTACATTGCTATTGATATTGTCAAAACCCAGCTTCCCACAAAAAGAAATCGGAAGCTTATTTCATAAGTATGAAGAATCCCAGGAGAGATAATTTCGAGCATGAGTATGACAACGTGTTTACTATATACCATTACTGTATCTTCTGTAACTAGCAAAAGACTTTTTTTTTTCATAGTCAAGATGTTGCTTATCGGAAGCAGAATTTTGTATTATTTCATAGAAGCATACAGAATATATCTAATATGCATGTTTTCTTATCAAAACACTGTTTACCATCCTAGCAGAATTGAAAGGGAATGATACTTTACATGTACCATGTATATTACATAGACACAAACATGTCTAGTCATGCTCATTTTAAGAATTTTTCCTCTTGACTGAAGAGACAATTTTATTTGTGCGCTTGGTTGAAATCATAAGTCACAGATTCCTTGCACTCTCATTTATCATATTTATGAAACAATCTTTTCTTTTCTTTTTTTAATGTGGCGTTACTTGCAAATTGCAATGGATATGCTCTTCTCCCGATGATTTTGAAGTTGAAACATCGTTGACATATTTTTTGTTATTGCCCATAAGTGTTCATTAAAGGATTTTATCCATAGGAAAACACTGATATACTTATGAAAACCAAGTGTTAATATAAAATTGATAATAGAAAATTTCGGAAAATCTAGAAGACAATGTTGACGTGATTTTCATAATTCCTGTGTATCGAAGTGGGGGAAAAATAACATTGTGGTTATTAAAATATTATGTTTCTGGAGATAAAAGTAAACAAGTAAAATATGCGCCGAAGTTTCTTCGGCACAATCGAGTTTTCTGCACAGCGTATAATGCAGTATGAAACTTTCAGCCTTGGTCCGTGAAATTCGGCCACAGTCCGGTGGTGGCCTCAGCCACGGCCCATGACATTCAGCCACGGTCCGATGGTGGCCTGTGCTGTTGGTACCTATAGAGATGCCAGAAGTACGATTAAGGCTAACTTTAACCTTAAATAGAATAAAAACTTCTGAGGGTAAAGGGCTCCAATTTGGTATGTTTGATGATTGTAGATTGGATGATCAACGTACCAATTTGCAGCCCTCTAGCCTCAGTAGCTTTTAAGATCTGAGGGCGGACAGAAAAAGTGCGGACGGACAGATAAAGCCGGCACCATAGTTTTCTTTTACAGAAAACTAAATCTAATTTATTTCGAGATTCATCGATTTCTAGGCTTTCAAAATAATATAAGTCTATCAAACTACATAAACTAATGCTTATATAGTTACATTATGGATATCATTAGCGCATAAAACTATAATTTATTTATGCAATTGGATTTGTAAATTGGCGTATCAGCTTATTACGGGAAACTCGGTTAGTGATACCAAATCCTGCAAAGACTCGGAAGGCACTGGAAACTTAATGTCGCAGGTGGAATTCCTCCTTCTTTTAACGTTTTTACGCAATATTCGAAGGCAATTCAAAGATTAAATTCCAACCATCTCATTACTGTCCAATGTTTAACGTCAGAATATGAAAATGCTTCATAAATGGGAACGAAGAAGTTTTGTAAAAAGAGGAAACTGAATTATTGTGGATCCTCGCCAGATCCTGCAAAGCCACCTGTTCCATATCTCTCTGCTCCACGACCTACAGGCAGCAATTCACTCACAAAATCCAAATTACCTCCTTCATTTCATTCGAAAGTTATCCAAAAATAATGCCATGGTAACAAATTCGTAGAAAAGCGTGCTGATTTCACACACTGGCATTCTATATATCAAAGTATATATATATATATATATATATATATATATATATATATATATATATATATATATATATATATATATATATATATACTGTATATATATCTATATATACTCTGATCTCGATATATATTCTATATATCGAGATCAAAGTATAATAGTTAAGTAGTTGTAGAAAATAAGACTGACAATAGTAATTTAGAATGACATTACTAAAAAGAGCATCTTCTTGAAAAATACCAGTGAAACTGACTCCTTTAATGTAAGTGAATAAAGACATTGGGATATAAGAGACAACCATTATAAATATACTCGATGATCTAAAGAGATTATTATTATTATTTTTTTTTTTTTTGGGGGGGGGCGTCTATCACAGTCATCCTATTCGACTGGGTGGTTTTTATAGTGTCGTGTTCCTGGTTGCATCCTGCCTCCTTAGGAGTCCACCACTCTTCTCATTATGTGGGTTGTTTCTAGTAGAACACTCTTCTGAATGAGTCCTGGAGCTACTTCGGCATCTAGTTTTTTTTTCAGATTCCTTTTCAGGGATCTTGGGATCGTGGCTAGTGTTCCTATGATTGTGGGTACAATTTCCAGTGGCCATATCCCATATCCTGTATTTCTATTTTCAGGTCTTGATACTTGTAATTTTTCTCTTTCTTTCTCATTTACTCTGGTGTCCTATGGTTTTTGACTTCAGTGAGTGATACTTTTTTCTTGAGTTTGTCTGGTCTATTGGCACATATCACCCTATCTGTTCCTATACCATAGTCCCAGAAGATCTTTGCCTGATCGGTTTCTATCACTCCCTCTGGTTGGTGTTAGTACTACTGTACATATTACTGCAAGCTAGCTGATGTTTCTTGCGGAGGCTCCAGCGGAGGGCTTTTGCTACTGAATCATGCCTCTTTTGTACTGGTTTTGTGCAAGCTTCGGACATTCGCTTGCTATGTGGTTTATTATTATTATTATTATTATTATTATTATTATTATTATTATGTCAGTATTTAATTATTTATACGTGAAGGAATATCTATTTTAGGCGTCTGTGATCCATCAAGTATTATTTGCGTCACCTGATGAACATTCACAGATCTCGAATCTTGGAGCCCACCGCACCCTCTGTTCTTTAACCTTCGGCAGTTACTGTTTATTCAATTCTTTCCGCAATCAAGTTAGGTATAACTTGGTTTAACCAGACCACTGAGCTGATTAACAGCTCTCCTAGGGCTGGCCCGAAGGATTAGATTATTTTACGTGGCTAAGAACCAACTGGTTACCTAGCAAAGGGACCTACAGCTTATTGTGGAATCAGAACCACATTATAGCGAGAAATGAATTTCTATCACCAGAAATAAATTCCTCTTATTCTTCACTAGCCGGTCGGAGATTCGAACTCGCGGCCAGCAGAGTGCTAGCTGAGAACGGAACCCACTAGCCCAACGAAGAACTAACGTATCAAAAGAAAACGCGAGTGGTACGCAGCACATGGATACTTACGTCAGTCTCGAAGCTTATTTACTGTCAAACAGATTTGAAAAGAAAATGCTTTCTACTAGCAGCTTTGATGTCGCCCTTAACGACAGGATCTGATGATGGGGTAGTATGGTAAATAGATCTGCTTGGCCATTATAGTAGGAAAGCCTTTCTTGGGTTCCGGTCTGAATCTTACGTCTAACTTACGTGACCTATATTTCGTCTTACCTGTAGCGTTCTTGAAAGTAGCCAAGACTGGAAGTTCGCCTAGCTCAGGGGTCGATGCCAGGGCAATCGATGTAAAGCATGTGCGGTCTTGAGTTCGTCCTTCATTTAGTATTCATACGCCTTCGTGCCTCTACTTCGGTGTATTACGACACTGTGTGAAACACTTTTTTTATTTGTAATATGTTCTTATTCTCAATGGAAAAACTTACTGAATCGATGAGATTCAATTCCTTGTTCTTGAGTTACCTGAATGTAAGAAGTGGAATCACAATGATAAAAAATTCAAATATGTTGCCTTATATTTTATCAATAAGTCCTACAGTTCCTTCATGTATTTAGAATATTTTATTAAATATTCCAATCACTCAATGCCTTCCTTCCTAGAAAATGCCTCATAGACTTCTATTTTAATTTTTCAACAATTTCAATGGAATCCCTTTTATACATGTTTGTTTACCCCCGATGGTAATATTTTCGGTGCGTAGTATCGTTTCACATGTCTTCGAAGTACTGACGGTTAGGTTACAAAACTAGCGCTGAAGCTCTAATCTTTAAATTCATTAGCAAGGCTTCCAATTTTATGACTCTATACAAATGTACATATTTCTGAATGTACATATGCATAAAATACCAATAAGCACGACAAGCATTTAGAGAGAGGCACTCCCATATCGTTACTAATATAAAAATAACATTCCTAACTATATTCTGTTTAATAATGACACAAAAGGAGTCAATAGCACCTCCAGGCTAATTCATGCTTTTATTCCTGAAAATTAGAAATTTGTGCTAATTTCAAAATGGTCTTCTTCTTACATCTTTCTTTATATATTAAAATCACAAAATAGTAATTCATAGAAGCTTATAAAAATTATTCCTTTTAATATCAAATTAACGTAAGTCGGTGGCAATAATAAAAGAGGGGGTGAGTAGGAAAAGCAAATCGTTTAGGAAAATAACGCCTTGTACCACAAAGGGAAACTATCAACGTTGTTATTGACACTTTTCAGAAAAAAAGTACTTGATCCAGGACCCTTTCAGGCTAAAGGCACCCCAACCCAGCCTTTCAGGGGTCTTCGGTGCCCTTATTAGAAAACCATGTTTGTCAGTATTCTGTATTAAATTGAATGTCACCGTATTAAAAATTTCTCCCCTGGTAAACTGAACATGAAAAAATGCCCTTTTTCACTCTGATGTTGTATCATCCAGTGATAACAAAAGTGTAACTACAACAATAGCTGTAGCAGTTGTACACTGAATATATGACTATTGAGCATAATAACGATACAACTGAAACAATCTAAAAAAGGCACAATGGGCCTCAGGGTAAAAATAATCTTTTGGCAAAGTGATAAAAATTCGTTTGTTGGCTACACTTATAAAAACATTTTTGCGTACTGCTGTAAACATGAGTTTTCGTAAAAAAAATTCAAATGTTCTGGTAAAAACATACAAATTGTATTTATGTTCATTATTTACTTATCAGAGTAAAACGGATTTAGCCGTTTATAAATGAAACAAATTTTCCTTTTAGAACACCTTCCTTTGTCTTACGAAGGCCTTTTATTTTTATAAGAGCAAATGCATTAAATTTTAAGTCGACAAATTTTGTACTCAAAAAGAATTTCTCGCTCCCGATATGAGGATACGGGAGATTATTTGATTTATAAACACATCAGAGTAATGTGAAAAGAAGGGCGTAAGGATACCGCAGTATCCATACCGCTGATGACAAAAAGAATCGATAACGCCAAACTTTCTCTTTAGTTTTTAATTATCTATTTTTTCCCAGATATTGTAGCTCCTCAATCGATCAAACACCATTCGGTATGACGGCATACTGGTATATATATATATATATATATATATATATATATATATATATATATATATATATATATATATATATATATATATATATGTACATGGAGCCTCGATGGCTCGGTTGGTAGAAGCAGCAACCTCAGACTTCATAGTCAGAGAAGGCGGACACTTTGCTATCCGTGTAGACAGCCCGGTAATAAGTCTGTAATCAACGGATAGGTTTGCTGAAAGCAAATGGGTGTTACAGACTAATACACACATAACCAAGCCACTCCAACATCTTCTAAAAACATAACAGACACCTCACATGTCTTGGACTGTCGACCTACCCGCCCAGTTCTCCTCGCTGATGGGAGAAAGGGAGCTGGGGATTTGGTAACATGTACACATTCACTACTGGGGTCTAAGCGATGTCAGGCAGGGCAGCCGATCGAGGCTACGGCCTACCCCACCGCCAAATCAAAGTCCTTCAAAAGAAGGCACCGTGCTTACCCCATATAAAAAAAAAAAAAAAAAAAAAAAATATATATATATATATATATATATATGAAATTTTTATCACACCGTGATTTTTATACAATCATGAAGCTACAAAGTAATAAGCAATATCGAAATCCACGCTACCTCGGTATATCTCCGTTGGAGAATTGTCGCCGAAGGGATTTATATAAGTGATAAATGGTGGAATCGTGGGGACCACGAACCGCGACGAAAGCCATTCAGCGACTCCATGGTTTACGTCAACTGGAGTCGCTGAATAGGCTTTCGTCGCGGGTTCGTGTCCCCACATTCCAATTCATTTATCACTTATATAAATTCTTCAAGCACAATTCTCCAACGGAGATATACCGAGGTAGCGTGATTTCGATATTAAGCGACATTTGTAGCTTCATATGATTATATATATATATATATATATATATATATATATATATATATATATATATATATATATATATATATATATATATATATATATATATATATATATATATATGTGTGTGTGTGTGTGTGTGTGTGTGTGTGTGTGTGTGTGTATACATACATATGTATACTTATTTGCAGTTTGTTAATTTATATAGAATATATTAAGTAAAATAGAATTTATTAATGCAAAATAAAGAAAACAGCCAGTACGGTTCTGAATTGTTTGCTTAATATACTGTGGATCTAAACACTTGAGGGAATCAAATTTGGGAACACCGGAATGACATGCCGTAGAGAGTTTTTATGAGAAAAGATGGATCTTGGTGTTTTGAGGTATATGGAGAGAGGGGGAACAGTTGTCAGTTTTGGGAGGAGAAAGAAAAGCAAAGCTGATAAATTCTAATCTAAACAGAGTGGGCGAGCTGGTGGAAATGAAAGGCCTTGGTATCCGGTAAGTGAGAGAGCTTCTGAAAGTTAGGATAGAGTGCAAAGATGTCGATTTGGTCCCAACGGTTTTTTTATTCAGCTGTAACGTGAAATAGACTGTGATGCAGATTTTTAACAGTGAATTACGTTATTTATGCAGCAGTCAAAGGATGACCGTGCAATAATGATTTTCGTACTGTATAAAATTTGTATTCCAAAGGAAAGATATTGCACGTTAGAAAATGAGGCCGTAAAGCAATATATATATATATATATATATATATATATATATATATATATATATATATATATATATATATATATATATATATATATATATATATATATATATATATATATATGTATATACATACATACATATATATGTATATGTATATATATATATATATATATATATATATATATATATATATATATATATATATATATATATATATATATATATATCTGCAAGTGATTTATCATGTGTGAAGCGGAGTGTTGATAGAAAGATTAAAACCAATACTTTTTCATAAAACATCCTTTATTCAGTAATGACTACAGGTTTCAGAATAACTGTTTCCGTCATCAGGTCTGACAACAAAAACAGACACAAATTGAAAAATCACTAATCATTAACGATTATTGGATTACAGTAATTTTATATAAAATGTTATACAATAATTAGTTATGTACAAGAATAGAAAAAAGAAACGGAAATTTTATTAAAATAAATAAATGCCTACAACATAAAGGCATACACGTAAACACACTGAAAATTAAAAACACAGCATCTCTTTGGAACTCTCGTTGTTACAGAGGGAAATTTATATATATATATATATATATATATATATATATATATATATATATATATATATATATATATATATATATATATATATATATATATATATATATATATATATATATATATATATATATATATATATATATACATATATACATATATATATATATATATATATATATATATATATATATATATATATATATATATATATATATATATATATATATATATATATATATATATATATATATATATATATATATATATATATATATATATATATATATATATATATATATATATATATATATATATATATATATATATATATATATATATATATATATATATATATATATATATATATATATATATATATATATATATATATATATATATATATATATATATATATATATATATATATATATATATATATATATATATATATATATATATTTATATATATATATATATATATATATATATATATATATATATATATATATATATATATATATATATATATATATATATATATATATATATACATATATATTATATATGTGTGTCTGTGTGGGTGTGTGTTTGTGTTATGTGTATGTACATGCGTATGTGTGTATTTATGTTTAAACATATATACATACAAAGAGTGAGAAAAGGCTAGGAGTATATGGGGTCTCAAAGAATGAGTCCTCAAATCCTACACCTAACCATTTTTTCACTTGGGACCAGATTTCTGACGCCAATTTAAGTCGGCCTTAGTGAAAAGCCTTTTCTTGGGAAGCTTGATAGTGTACCGGATTTACCCAAAGGTTTATATCAGCTGGAGGTGTCAGACGAACCAAAAGAACTTCTGACTTATCTCTTTGCTGTGGAGGGGGATAAGCGCAGAGGCAAAAATTCCGAGTTACAAATGGCTAAGGTCTGGCATTATTCAACATTTTTACCATTTGTCCTCTTCCTTCGTAGTTGTCCTTTTTTTAATTCTATTTTTGGAATACCTGTGGAGCGTCGCTTTTTCTTATTTTTTCAAATAGTTATTTCTTTCCCTGCTAGTTATTACATTCTTATATTAGAATTTCAAAATTATTGAGTTAGTAAACTTCTTTTGCTTTCTTAATATAATTCTTGTATTCCTTTTATCAGTAAGATCATTTTCATGTTTCAACAAGGCTTTTTTTTCCATTTACATCAAGAGTGCCTCACAAAAATATTGAATCAATTTAATTTAGTGATTTCATATCTATGAAGGGGATTTTCAAGTGCTCTAAATGGTGTTTTTTTTTATTCAAATGCAACATCTATACTACAACTGTACGAGTATAAAGGAGATTTGGCTCAGCAGTCCACACATACATTCTTACCTTGGCTTCAAGGGTTTAACATACCCTTGTCCCAGACACATTTTGGCATCGCAGTATCACCCATTTGTCCTTACATAAAAATTTTCCCTTACACACGAAACATTTTTCATCTCAGTTATAGAATCATATAATTTATACCTTACAATGTAGGGTATAAATTATATGATTCTAGTATGGAGGATTTTAATGATGTAGGGCCTACATCATCAACATCTTTATCAAGAATATCATAGTCTTTTTCAAGGGCATTGTATGATACTCACAGCTTGTTCCTTTTTCATACAATTCACATAACTTTTTTGTAACAATAACTTGACCCACACACCTCCTACTTAGATCCTCACATATCAATGCTTCCGTCAACTTTCCAACATTTTTATCAAACTTTTACCTTACTTTTTTTTCTCTGGTAAACTGATTATTGTTATTTCCTTATCATTCTTACTATTCCCAGTGTTTTCTGTAGCTATATGCCAAAGGAAAAATGACAATCAGCATAGCAGGGCCAAGTTTTTATGAAGTGAAAAATCTATTAATTGTGTTTGGCATCAGTATCTCACCTGAGAAAGTTATACCATACCTTTTAAACATGCTTATTTGGATATTAAGTGGACTGATTTTTCCTTACAACTGGTGAATTTCAGTATCACAAACTCAAAGCATAAGAAAAATGGGGGAGAGGGAGACAACAAAATAAGCATTGAAATAGAAAGCAAGAATTGTTCCAGGGAGATGAAATGTAGCTGACTGACAGAGGATTGGTACAAAATTAATTTTTTGAGAACAGACATTGAAGCTTGCCGAATGTCAACAAACTTAATCCCAATGTACATGAAAATTCATTTACTACGTCCCTACGTGTCTAGATATATTTTTTATAATGCATTAGTGGGTGAACTTGTTAATTCCTAGGGCATTGACTAATTATAGTGCAATGTACAATGTACTATGAATAATATACAAAATATATTAGGCATTGATTTTCTGGGAGGAATAAGCAAAAGTAGATTCGTGGGGAGAGAAATACCTAAGAGAAGAATGCGGAGGGGTCTGCCTCCAGTAAAACAATCACTCTCGTCAGCTCACGAAAATTTATATAAAGAGTATCTCCAACAAACATTTTAAGAGCCAAACCTTAGGAGCAGCAACAAATTATGACGATGATTTCTACCTATGCTAAAAATTGTCCAAATTGCTCCCAAAGGAGCTACGTATACAAGGAACAAAAGCTGGAAAGGTAACAGAAGAAGAAATGAAGAGAATAGTGTGCATAATTTGCGAATTTTTCAGAACAATCCAATCAATCGTCCTGTAAACTGAAAATTTATCTTTCTTTTATTAAGCAATTTGCACTTTAAATACTTTCTCTTGTTTCCTTCATTAAAACTCATTCCGAATTGCGACACTGTTCTTCCCCTTCATCCTACTTTGTTATATTTGCAGTCACTTCCTGTTACCTTGTGGTCCATCATAGAATTTTTCATTCCTGTCTTCAACCCCAGCGCACTATTAACCCATTTCTGTTAATCATATGTCAACCAACAGTGAAGAAACATGCCCCAGCCACTCTACTCTGACCATTTACATCAATCATCTTGCGCTTCCACCACCTTTGCGTTACCTATAACCTAGTAAACGTTTCCATACATTTTTCTTACATGGAAACCATGGGTTTTCAGCAATGAAGTAATTTCCAGATATATTTTCTAAAGATTTTCATTACTCTCATATCCTGTTAGCGACAAAACTGCCGAAAATGCCATTTGGTTTTTTGACCTGCCTTTCTATTTAAGTCACAAGACTTTACTTTCACTTGACTCAGCTTAGCACGGATTTAAGCTCCTTTATTCCATTACCGGACTATATACATTCTATATTTTCTTTAAAATCTATTAACAAAAACATGTGTACCCCTTCATATATCCACAGAGGTTTCTTCACAATATTAGTGCTTGCTCCACTATTTTCAGCTACCTCAGACACATTATTCGCTTTTTTGCCTAATCATGCAAACAGTGGCCTGTCGATTCTGCCCCACTTGCCAAAATATCCAGCTTACTCTTTCTCCGTGAACAACTCAGTAAGGGATATCATGACTGAACACCAAAATCCCAAAACTTATTATTTTATTCCTCCTTTGGCTTTCGGCAACATCATTGCTACCTGTGGAGTTATAATTCCGTGCCCACTTCCATTTGAAGACTTTCCATCAAAGAGGGGACAAGGGGGATACTTTCATTTGTTTCCAGCAACATACACGAGTGGAAATGTTACGACCTCAGGAGAACAGGCTCATCTATCATTTTGGGGCGTATTTCATCCTTCCAAGGAGTCCACAATATTTTTATTAGTTTATCTTCGTCATCTATAAATATAGAAATGGATGTATCTGTGTATGTATGTGTATGTGTGTGTATGTTTCAGTATAACTCTGAAATGTACAGAGCAATTTCAACCAAACTTGGTATACATATGACTTATTATCTGGAAAAGAATACTGTTGGGGTAAAAAATCACTAGCACCATAGGGAACCAAAGGGGGTTGGGGGTGGGAAGGGCTTCTCTGAAACGGGGTTGGTTCTGCCCATAGACTTTGTAATTAAGTAAACTCTACAGGTTTATCATACTTCATTTCAGTATACATATAACTTACTATCTGGAAAAGAATACTCTCGGGGTAATACATCACTGGCACCAAAGAGGGTTAGGAAGGGGGTGACATGTATAAATAACAGAAAACGACAGATATTAGTGTCTAATCTATAGTTTTCGAGGTCGCTGAGATGAGTAGTGCCACTCCTGATAACATTAAGTCCAAGTTCAGCCCCGATAGGAATGGGGGGTAAGAAGGGGTGAAATATAAAATGTCAGAAATGCTGGGTAATGTAATTAAAGCAACTATCTTTACAGGAAAGAGAGAGAGAGAGAAAGTAGAGGGGGTGTTAGGATAAAGAGGAGAAAGAGAGAGAGAGAGAGAGAGAGAGAGAGAGAGAGAGAGAGAGAGAGAGAGAGAAAGAGTTTATCGGTTGGTTGTCATTCAGCGTTTTCCCAGGGTTGGTCTGGTAGTAACATGTATCTCCTTTTTGAAACAATTGTTCCCCCTGTAATTTCTGAATAATTGGTGATCTCTTTGTGTAGAAAACTCCGCTAATAAGAAATACTTCATATACAGAAAAACTTTATCATCAAGATATTATCTATCCGTATAATCACTGATGTGCTCATTTCTAGCATCCACATATTTTTACTGAGGGTATAAAATACTTAATACCTTCAAGTAATAAAGTTCGTACTTTCTTTGTTTTTATCTCCTTTTCTCTCCCAAAACTTGTGACGCATATTCCACTCATCAGCCTATGGTCCTCTCTTCTATGCATGCCACTAAGCTTTGTCTATACTCCCAATCATTTCAACCCTTCCAACTTCACTTGTAATTCACAAATCGTGATTCCTCTCAGCAGACTCCAATATCATTTATTCACTTTCATATATGGATTTTTCTTCGACAATTGCTTTTTTTCTTTTTTGGTTAACTCTGAACCTTTCCTTATAAAGAAACTACTTTTCAATGCCATTTTAGGCTTTTTGCAGAAATTCTACCATGATAATTGTTTCACCTGTTTTGTTTTTAACTGACTTCATTCCTGCATCATGCAATCCATTACTGAATACGCCATGTGTGTTATGGCATTACCATTTCTGATTTTATTATTACATATTATTTTTGTAATTATATAATTTAGAATATTTTCCCAATTTTTTTTTCAGGTTTTTTCTACTACATCTACGACGATGAACCATTCCAAACTACATTTATGACGGCTTTTTATTGCAACTGATATTCTCTAAGTTTTCCATCATTCCATTTTTTAAAAGAGTAGACTACTATTAAAATGTAACACGTCTTAACATTCGAAACACTACTCCCTAATTATCGGCTAATATACATTTTTAATGCAAGTAATATTTTAATTTTCTTTTCATGGCACTCAGTAAATTAAGTTCTGCACCTTAGTTTATTTTGCAGCACACTTTTCAAGGATGGCAGCCCTGGTTGTAGATAAACACACTGTGAAATGGTCTGGGTATTTTCATAAAATTTCGAGAGAACTAGATCGAGTGCTGCTGACGTGATTGTGCTAAAAGACGCGTTAATGTGTGGTGCTTATGTACGAGGCCAGAAGTGAATTCAGTGTATGTTGGACTTAGTTTTATTTTAAGATAAATAAAGGCTGAACGGTGGAGAATCCCCCTTTTCAAGTTCACTTCCATTTTTCCGCATGCGCACTAGGCCCTAGCAACCCACGGCGTCCATAGCAACGAAGGACAACGAAAACATCTTGGTGACAGCTGTCAAATACACTGGTAACGCCCACACCCACCTTGCCTGTATCATGAGGACTTTAAATGATCTTAAGAAACTACAGCGTTCGCAGCTGAAAAGCATTAATAAAGATGAACTGATAGAGGCTATTTTAACTTCTACTGCTGTTGATGGAGATATCCATGAGAAATTAACAACAATCGTGAATGATTTGGCGGAGGTGAAATTGTCTCTTGTTTCTTCTGATGCAAATGTGACTTCCAAGATTACTGAGATGCAACAGAAAATAGATAAGCAATCAGAAATAATTATAGCACAGCAATTATTTTTGGAGAAATTGGATCGTAGGGAGAGGGAGAAGAATTTAGTACTTCTTGGCGTTCCAGATGAACGGGTAGCTCTGGAGGGTTGAATGATGAAGATTCCAAGATCCAGAAGATATTTGACATTCTTCAGGTGACTACTCGATTCTATCTCATAGGAGGCTGGGAACTCGTAATGAGGATAATACTCGTTCCCGACCTATCCTTGTCACATTGGGCTCGAGAGCAGAAAGGGATGCCATAGTTGAAAAGGGAAAAGCTTTAAAACAATGCCAAGACCCATTCAAGAAGATTTTTGTTAAAAGGATACCCATCCAGCTGTCAGGATGGAATGGAAAAGACTGCATGAAGCCGAAAAGAGAGAGAAAGAGAAACCAGAAAATCA
Organism: Macrobrachium rosenbergii; assembly: GCF_040412425.1. Taxonomy (NCBI): domain Eukaryota; kingdom Metazoa; phylum Arthropoda; class Malacostraca; order Decapoda; family Palaemonidae; genus Macrobrachium; species Macrobrachium rosenbergii. The sequence continues at coordinate 64,760,683 of NC_089781.1, read as the reverse complement.
GGGATGTGCAATTAGGATGAACTACAGGGAGAGAAAGCTCTATAAAGACGATGTGGTGATTGATTCATGGAATCCTCACCCTTTTTAGTTAGCCCACGGAAACATCTTAAAATAATCTCATGGAACGTTAATGATGTTAGGACCAAGATTGAGAAAACTTTTGTAGAGAATTTATTATTGGATTATGATATAATTTGCCTTAATGAAGTAAAAATCTAGTCATCAATTAATTTCCCTGGTTATGTATCTTGTATTAGTCGTAATAGGAACGCAGAACACCGCGGAGGTACTTGTGTTTTGATCCGTAGGTGTCTTTTTTCTTACGTTGTGATTGAAGATATAAGTATTAGTGATCAGGTGTGGCTCACAATTAGTTGTGTGCCGAATGTGTTATTTGGTTTTTGTTATGTCCCCCCATCTGATTCACCTTATTTTGACATGTCATTACTTAGTAAAATACAGGAGAAAGTTAAGTCTTATGTAGGTGGTTGTGTGGTGATGGGTGATTTAAACGCTCGTTTTGGTGTCGGTGTCCGTGACTTGCCGGTGAAAGGGGATCTACCTAGCTATTCTTACCCTACTGTCCCCGACGCCGTACCTAACCCTAATGACAATGGGAGGATGTTACTCGGGATTTGTGTAGATGAAAAACTTTTGGTTGTTAACAATCTTCAAACGTCTTGCAGGCAATTCAAGGGAGGTCTTACTTATAGGCAGGGACAACTTTGGGTGTCTGAGCTTGATTCTTGTTTGATATCTCATGAGTACATAGGCTACACATTGTTAAGAGTTTCGATATAATCCAGGATTTGAGATTACCTTCTAATCATGCACCCATATCCTTAGCCTTTATATGCCCTGGCCTCGATTTAACTGATATAAAAGAAAGAGCGTCTCAGCTCGGTGGTCATGCAGTGTTGCAAAGTAAAGCTACTAATAAATATGTGACTCCGCCTATAATGTCAGAACAAATGAATCAAGAATTGTTTGCCAGTGAGTTGGCGAAACATAGAGAACCTATTTTTGATGGAAGTATTGACAATTTTGAAGGTGATCTGGGTACTATATTCTACGAGTGCGCAAGTAAATCGGTAGTTAGGAGGCCAGCACCTGGTATTGATGTTACTGTAAATAGGTGGGAACGCCTTTTAAGTGAGAATGGTAGTGCTACAATTTGACGTGCTATTAATTGGCGCGGAGAGTTAAATACCAATTCAACTGACTTTGGTAATGCTTCTTCACCATCAGATCAGGAATTTATTGAACACTTCACACAGCTGTATTGCCACTCGGGGGATACGATTGAGAATCTTGGTGACTTACAAACTGATATATATGTACCCATTTTAGATGATCCTATTTCATGCCATGAAGTACAATCACAAATCAAGCGTTTGAAGAGTGGGAAAGCGAGCGGACCTGATGGAGTGCCCCCTGGATTATATAAAATGTTACCTGTGTCTTGGATTTTATGTATAGTAGCCTTGTTTAACAATATATTTATGTCCTCATTGTATCCTGTATCGTGGATTAATGCAATGTTGTTTACTGTCTTTAAACGTGGTTCAAGGTTATTGGTTAAAAATTATCGGGCAATAAATGTGATAAACTCAATAGTTAAATTGTATGATGCAGTTCTGTGTGCCCGACTCTCTCTTTGGTTTACTCCATGCAGGAGCAGGCGGGGTCGCAGAGGGAAGGGGGTGTTTGGAGCATATTATATCTTTACGATTGTTGATTGACCTTGCAAAGAGGAAAAATTCAAACTTTTGTGACATTTATTGATTTCCAACAAGCTTATGACAGAGTACCAAGGCGTACTTTATTTTTGATATTGGAAAGACTAGGTTGTGGATCTGTAATGATAGTAGCACTTATTTCTATGTACAAAATTACCAATAGTATTGTTGGGACAATTCTAATGGCTTCGACAATTGGTGTTCGCCAGGGGTCACCAACCTCATGTCCATTGTTTGTCATTTTTGTGGACGATCTTATAAGATTAATTAAAAATAATTGTGGTATTGATGGCTTTCTGGGTTGGTTACACATCCTTGTCCTTATGGATGACACGATATTCCTTTCAACAACAACCAGGCTTGGTATGATGGAAAAGTTGAATTTACTCAATCAGTTTTGTAGCTCTCATGGAATCAAAACAAATAGTAGTAAGACTAAATTTTTTGTGATAAATGGCAATGGACGCGATGAGGAGCCAATGGTTGGAGGGAGTATTGTTGTTGATCCCTGCGAGCAATATGTATATTTAGGATGTATTTTTACTGCTGATGGCTCTATATCATCATCAGTGAAAGCAGAAGCACAATCTAGAATGTGTCATGTTTTAAAATTTATTTCATTCTTAAATAAAAATAATGATGTTCCTTTTATATTAAGAAAATGGTTTTTCATTCGGCTTTGTTACCAGCATTAATGTATGGAAATGAATCTTGGATTAACGGTGATTTGAGACCAATGGAAAAATTATATTTATGGTGCATAAAGCAACTGTTAGGTGTAAGGAAAACCACTACAAGTTCTCTTTGCTTGGTCGAACTAGGTCTTGTTGATTTTCGTTCACTGGTCAGGTCAAAGCAGAGACAGTTTTTCGCTAAAGCTTGGGTGGAGCGTGGTACAATGGGAAACGATCCACTGGGCCGATGTAATTAATCTAATTTTGGAATTTAATACCCTACCTCACGTTATATAAGAGACTTGTTAGATAATGATATTGACGATGTAATGCAAGCATCTGAAAGATTGAAACATGAAGTAACTACCTCAAACTCAGGTAGATTAACTTTCTATAAAAACATCAATTCAGAATTTAACGTTCATGACATTTATAGTAAAAAAAACAATGTAAATGAGTTGGAGAGAATGGAGTGGATAAGATTAAGACTAAGTTCCCATTCTCTTGCTATTGAGGTTGGCCGTTGGAACAGAAGAGGGAGGGGCCGGTTACCTGTAGAGGAGAGGTTGTGTGTGTGTGGCCAAATACAAACTGAGCAACGTGTAATCGAAGCATGCCCCAGGACCTACCAGATTCGGACCCAGTATGATATCTCATCAATGAGCGACTTGATGATAGAAAGATCAGACTATGCAAATGTTTGTCATATCGCAAGCTTAATTTTGAAGGTTTTCAAATAATAAGATGCAAACTCTCTCATTGTGCCTCGCCCAGCTGACTTCATTTTGTGTTACAATTTTAACGCATTTCCAGTCTAATCTGAATGTGTGATGTTTATTAGTCTATTGTATATTAGTGTTGCTATGTGATATGGAATTGGATATTCTAAACAGCTCTCGATATGATCTCTTTTGTGTTATTTAAAAAATTAATATTAATTATTGTTGCCATTTGTTTTGAATACAGTTCTTTTTAATTTTCTTTTTCCTTTTTAGGAAATGTAATTTGTGAAATGAGTTTATGTATTTGGACCGTTGTGTAATTTCATAATATTGTATTTGATGTTTCTGTGGAGAATGGTCAATAAAATATCTATCTATCTATCTATCTATCTATCTGTCTATCTATCTATCTATCTATCTATCTATCTATCTATCTATCTATCTATGCTATATCTATAATTTCCTTTCACCCTTAAAGTTCTCTCGCACTGCTCTCCTCCAGACAATCACTCCTTAGTCAGAACATGCCATACACTTTTCCTAGTATGAAAGTGATATCATACCTTGCAATGCAGTCAGGTCAATATTGCTTAGACCATTCTAAGTCATAAAAGGGAAGATTATTCCTCAAACCATTTCATCTGGAACACGTCCAGACAATACATGTCTACAGATATGGCGCTCATTAAGCTAGCTGCACATTGAGATGCAGGCCACACAGGCAATGCAGCACAGTACAGAGCAGAAGTCTGTAGATACTGATATTAAATGTGAGTGCGCATACTGGACCGCAGGGCAGCACAATGAAGGTGCAAGTCTGTGTGGCACTCTGCAGTTTAGTTGTTAGAGCATTGATATCTGCTCCACTTTCGCCACATGACAGACAGTAGAATGGCATCCTAAGGGGTACTTACATAGTATTTTTTTTTTTTTTTTTATGTTTCTGAGGCATAAGAAACCTCATTAGGTTTGTCCCTTTATCATTTTAGTTATTATTCTTATTCCATCTCGAACTGTGCTGCAGATTCACAAACTCTTTGTCTACAGATGCAGATCATTATGTAATGAATGAGTTTCTATTAAAGAATTTACAATTGTAAAGCAAAATAATGAAAGTTGTTAATGTTTCTAATCTAGCATATGGAAATTATTTCAATGTTGTTAGAGCTGTCACTATTATGTATTATTACATAACCGTTGGAAATATTTATCCTTATTTCTGGGGATTTCCATTTTCACAGCACATTATATAAGAAGATAAGGTAGTACTGTTTATTCCATAAGATTTCATTTTCAACCGAAATGTCGATATCATTATCGACAAGAACTGTAAATGTGAAGGATATATGTCAAATTACAAAAAAATAGTTGATAACGGGATTTTCCATTTCTAATTATAATTCAAATTTGGGATTTTTACATAAATTTCTTTTGCAAAAATGTTGTAGATTTGTTTTAGAGAGAGTACCATAAACAACAAAAACTGCTTGTATCGTCTAATATGCGTCCCACACCAATGCTACAATGTCATGTGCTACCCTGTCCTGCGCTGCGTCTGTCCTGTCGCATTGTGCACCTAGTCTTTCTTCCCAGTTTTAATATTATACTGCTGTATGTCACTTATGGTCTTTTAAAACTCTTACTGGTTTTCATCTTCTAACTTTTTATTTGCCTCCTTCCTATCCTCAACGGCACCCTACACAAACCTCTGAAATTTTGGAGTGACCTCTCACATCATACAGATCTATACCTTCAACGGGGCTACACTTTCTTCGGATAGCTTCTATTTATCTTGTTAAGATCCATTTCTCTGTTTACGGTCTTTCTTCATGTGCTTCATGAAAGAAAAAAGAATTTCTTATCCATGAGGAATTTTTTCACTAATACAAATGTTGACATCTCCCATTATTTTCTTCTTAGAATTTTTTATTAATTTTCTTGAATACTATTCGATAGCACTTTCATCCTGCTGCCACTTCACCCAATAAAATCTAATTCGTCACTTCATAAAACCTTTAATTTCATCATTCCTATGCTTACTGCATTTATTTTCCTTTATGAATTCGTTTATCTAAGACGTTTCTGTTTTATTCAGACCTAATTCGGTTTTACTATCTTCGGATTACCAAGAACAAATGCGAATGAGAGATTGATCAAAATGTACTCATTGTTATTTAACGTTAGCCTACTTACTGTTGCACTGTTCTTAATCCAAACACTATCTTTATAACACTATCTTTATATATGTTGTACAATAGAGTGCTGTGAAAACCGTTGATATATCTTACTTAGACTGAAACATTTAAATGTTATTAACGAATATATGTTTGCTGCAGTTTAAGCTCATAATGTTTTCGCGTTAGCTTGATATGCCTGCTACATTCAAATTCAAAACATTCATCAGCATAAAACTACTTGAAAACGACATGTTATATTACATTATAATGTTATTGAGAAATTAAATTCAGGGCTTAAATTGAATTATTTTATAACACCTCTCTAATTGACATCAATACTATAATTTTTTTTTATGAAATAAAATTTCATCATTGAATCATATAAATTATTAGAATTAAAAATTTTTGCTTATAAATTTAATTAGTATGCATCGAGAGCCTTGCTGTTGTTATTTCTTTTGAATAGATGGTGTTTTATTTGAAGGTGTGTAACAATTAATTAAAATCTATTTGGAGGCAGATATTTTCATAGAAGCAGAGAGAGAAAAAATTACTATTTAATTAATTCATTTCATCTCTCTCTCTCTCTCTCTCTCTCTCTCTCTCTCTCTCTCTCTGTATGTATGTCTGTATGCATCATTACCTAATATTTATTTTTTTTTTTTTTTACTCTCTCGTCCTATTTAAAAATAAGGAGTATTAGGGTAAAGTTATATAACCTACTCTAAATAATCTTGTAATATCCTCGTAAGCATTGTAATTTTCCCAATATATCTTTGGGCCTTTAAATTCTTCCAATAAAATTCATTTTAAACTGGTTTTTAAATAAAGAATCCAAATGAATCTAGCTTATACAATTATTTATTACTAAAATTTTACGATTATGTTGTCACCTAATTTTGTTAGATTTGGTATCGCCTCGCTAATAAAGAAGTAGTCATATATTTGACCTAGCGTTCATGTAGTAACATTCGTATTAGTTGGTTGAATCCTGTATTGTCTAGAGCAGGGGTCGGCAACCCCAGGCCCGCTGCCAACATCCAGCCCACCAACTTAACACCTGGATACTAATTATCTATCAGTTCTTACTTAGTTTAAGGCGTTTTGCTCCGGTCATCGACAAATGTTTCCCCTGATGTGGAGAAGTTATCGACCAATAGGCAGAAAGAAGTGTCTCACTGAATCATTTCTAACTGTATTTCGTTTGTAGCGAGGAATTTGAAACTTTTGGTTGATTGTATTAGATGTATCCTGTTATTCCTGAAGTAAAATAAGAAACCTTATTTAAATAATATTACATTAACTTCGTTTTTATTTTATTTATTTATTTTTTTTACCTCAAGACCAAGGCAGCCTTCTGGACAGAGCGATCAGAGGTCAAGAATATTTATTATAGTACATTTGATATCATAGCCCTCCTCCAAAACACTGCATAGCGGTCTGGCTCACTCTCTCCAAAAGTTTGGGGACCCCTGGTCTCGAGTTATGTATTACGTTGTAAATCAGTTGATAATTAGCATAAATTTCGGAGGTATTTTAAGATATTTAATAAAAAATTAAAAGTTTTGTTTATACTATTCAAGTAAAAAAATCATCATTTTATTCTAAGCTCGTTTCTATACTTCATATCCTTGTCTTCATATGTTCGTATAGAGATTTATTGTTTTTAAATACAAAATTTTATTTTACTGTATTTTGCTATATGATAATACTTCAAAAGATTCCATCTTTAAATCAAAATAACATCTTAAAAAAAAAGGACCAGGCAACATATTCAAAGTAAATTGTACTGACCACCGATATAAAACTATTTAAATGGGGGTGGGTGGGTGGCGAATATTGATAATATAAACCAAGATACCGAATGATACAAGTGTAGAACACAGGATTAATGAAAGATATTGATTTTAGTTTGCTTGCAATACCTTTATTAATCAAATATACTCTTATAACCCATTCGAATCAACACTACATTTGTGTATCTTTACGAAATAGTAAAGCTCAAACTGGCATTATTCAACTTAAAGTGATTTGAAAGCCTAAGTAAGTCCACCAAAGAAAACAAAATTAATAAGGAAAACAGAAAATAGGATGGGAAATACTTGTTTTCTCAAAATATCAGGATCTCCGACTTAATGATGTACTTCCTTTTTATTTAACAACACAACCTGCTTCACTTCCCCTAACTATCCTTAAGACTAATGAGTGAAGCTGCAGGTAAGTCCTGTATAACTTGCTAACTACCTTGAGTGGAAAGGTACTTTTCCTCTGATGGAATTTTTTGATTATCTGCGCTTGTTCGTTCGTATTTCTCACTGGCGTTTGTGCATGCATTTGTCTTACGACAACAGCAAAACTTGAACATGTCAATAAGTGAATAATACTATTAGTTTATAAGACATACACATACACACACACACACACACACACACACATATATATATATATATATATATATATATATATATATATATATATATATATATATATATATATATATATATATATATATATATATATATATATGTATATATATATATATATATATATATATATATATATATATATATATATATATATATATATATATATATATATATATATATATATATATATATATATATATATATATATATGAAAAATAAGAAGGCCCATAAAACACTATTTAAACGTTGAAACCATATATTTCGGGCACTTGTTTCTGTGCCCCTGTTCACTGGTAGAATATGGACAGGTGGAAAGTTACAATGGTATATATACAAAAACATGAAGGTGTGTCCTTAGGCCTCCGATGTTAAGGAGGTGGCGTTTCTTAAGAAGGAGGAGATTGACCAAATTCCTAGTGGTTTTGGCCTCATTAGCTCCCGTTTGGCGATGGATCTGGCGGTCGCGTTTCTTGGGTCATCTTCTTCAAAAAGGGTGCGAGGATTAAGGTGTCAATGGCGTCCGATTTCCAATGTCCTCCTGACAGGTTCATATTGTTGGTTTGATTGATGATAGCAGATTCCAGCATCTTTCTTTTGTACGGACAGCTACTCTTGAAGACCAACTCCGCCCCACTCCAGTTAATGACATGCCCTGTATTTCTAATATGTAGGAAAATTCCCGAACTCTCCGAAGCGTAACGTACTGATCTTTTGTGCTCTGTTATTCTTTGCGAGAGCGATCTACCTGTCTCGCCTACATAAATGTCATGACAATTACTACACGGTATCTTGTAAACCCGGCTTCTTCCCTTTTGTTATTTAAGTATACGTTAACGAGCGAACTCCCGATGGATTTGGGATAATGGAAAATGAAAGGATTATCAGAACTGAGTTGCTCGGTGGCCTTTTGGATGTTTTCATCGTATGGAAGCTTTATTTTGTTGTTGAAATCTATTTGTCTGTTGTGAGTGGGACCTCTGTAGTATATTTTATTTGCTTTATTAATAGCCCTCTCGATAATGTGTGGTGGATAGAGCAGTTGCGTTAGGTGTTGGCGGATCGTGTTAAATTCTTGATCCAGGTACTCATTTGAACATATCCTAAGTCCTCTGAGGAATAGGTTGCACCCTACCATGATTTTTACGGAGACGTCGTGGTAGCTTAAGAAATGAATGTAGGAGACAGCGAAGGTGGGTTTTCTATATACTGTAAATGCATACCTGTTCTGTTTTCTTATGATCAGTACATCTAGGAACGGCAGTTTTCCGTCTTTTCCCATTCTGTTTTAAATTTTATGGTCGGAACTAGCGAATTTAGCCTATTAAAAAATTCCTTAAAGTCCCCCCAGCTATTGTCCCAGAAAGTAAAGATATCATCTACGTATCTAAGCCAGATCATGTTATGGGGTTTGATAGACGACAAAAGTTCTGTTTCGAAATATTCCATGTACAAGTTTGCTAGAAGGGGTGATAGGGGACTTCCCATGCTACAGCCAAATTTTTGTTTGTAAAATTACCATTGAAAGAAAACACGTTGTTAGTTACACAGAGGTTGATAAGTTTTAAAGTTTTATCTATGCCAAGAGGAAAATGGTCTTCATATGGTTGTAACTTCCTCTCTAAGAAAAACAACACGTCGGCAATCGGGACTTTAGTAAATAATGAATCGACGTCTAGACTGAGCAGTTTGATGTTGTTTGAGGGGATGTTTAAACTATTAAATTTTTGTATGAAATCTTCTGCATGTTTGACGTGGGAGGATGAGAAGGTTCCTAGAAAGGGTGATAACAAGTCTGAGCCATTTTGATAATTTGTACATGAAAGAGCCCTGCTAGATATTATGGGGCGTAAAGGAATCCCATCTTTATGTGTTTTCGGGAGGCCGTAAAAATAGGGGAGAGAGGGGTTGATTACCTTGAATGTCTCTAGTAATTCTATGTCTTTTTTATTGCCCCCTATGGTTCTAACTGATTTGTTAAACTGAGCAGCAATATTTGTTGTGGGATCTTTCGTTAATTTGTCGTAGGTCTCCGCATCGTTTAGAAGTTCTTGAACTTTATTGATGTATGTCTCCTTGTCTAACAGAACTATTTTCCCGTCTTTGTCAGATTTTGTGATGATGATATCCCCTTTTTCTTAAGCTAACTAATGCATTTTGGAATCTTTTCGGGAGCGAATTTTTGTTGTTATTTTGCTCAAGACATTTAGCAAAATGCCTTTGAGACATGCCTCTTTCTTGTCATAGTTGTTTTTGCAAAATGTTTATCAAAAGCAACTAGAAATTAAGATTACTCGGGACCAGGTTTTAGAGCGAATGAAACTCCAAGATTTAAAACGGTCTGTTCTTCTGCAGTGAGGGGATGGTTAGAGAGATTCAGCACAGTATTGGGAAGGCCAAGATTATTCCATACGCTGTTCCTAATCAGTCTTTTTAATTTGTAGCACAAATTTCTGGAGTGGGACTCACTGTTCTCAATAGCACCTGATAGCACAAAATATGGAAAGATATCTGTACATACCATCATCCTGCACATGAGGCAGTGACGTGGCTAGACTCACTTATTTTTCTTCTAATCACATAGATGTGTCTTGTTGTGTGGCTTGTATTCTGTCTTGGAGGAATGTGCAGATGGAGTCGGAAATGAGTCTGACGCCGATGTCAGCGCGTGAAACCGTACATTTTAGGAGAAACTTGTTCCTGTAGGCATTCTTGAAAATTTCTCTGATTCTTCTCTTGTGTAACCCATGTACTAACTTCGTTAAATTACCATCTAAAGATGTAACTTGACAACTAGGCGTCAAGTCATTGTTACTGAAGTCCCGATTGCCGACGTGTTGTCTTTACCCAGAGAAGGAAGTTACAACCATGAAGACCATTTTCCTCTTGGCATAGATAAAACTTTAAAACTTATCAACCTCTGTGTAACTAACGTGTTTTCTTTCAATGGTAATTTTTACAAACAAAAATTTGGCTGTAGCATGGGAAGTCCCTATCACCCCTTCTAGCAAACTTGTACATGGAATATTTCGAAACAGAACTTTTGTCGTCTATCAAACCCCATAATATGATCTGGCTTAGATACGTAGATGATATCTTCACTTTCTTGGACAATGACTGGGTGGACTTTAATGAATTTTTAATGGAGGCTAAATTCGCTAGTTCCGACCATAAAATTTAAAACAGAATGGGGAAAGGACGAAAAACTGCCGTTCCTAGATGTACTGATCATAAGAAAGTATAGCACAGGTAGCCATTTGAGTATATGACCCACAACCGCTGTTTCCTGCATTTCATTTCTTAAGCTACCGACGTCTCTGTAAAATCATGGTAGGGTGCAACTTATTCCTCAGAGGACTTAGGATATGTTCAAATGAGTACCTGGATAAAGAATTTAACACGATCCGCCAACACCTAACGCAACTGCTCTATCCACCACACATTATCGAGAGGGCTATTAACAAAGCGAATAAAATATACTATAGAGGTCCCACTCACAACAGATAAATAGATTTCAACAACAAAATAAAGCTTCCGTACGATGAAAACATCCAAAAGGCCACCAAACAACTCAGGTCTAGCAATCCTTTCATTTTCCATTATCCCAAATCCATTGGGAGTTCGCTCATTACTTATTAATACTTAAATAACAAAAGGGAAGAAGCGAGTTTACAAGATACCGTGTAGCAATTGTAGTGACATTTACGTTGGCGAGACAGGTAGATCGCTCTCGCAAAGAATAACAGAGCACAAAAGATCAGTACGTTACGCCTCGGAGAGTTCAGGAATTTTCCTACATATCAGAAATACAGGACATGTCATTAACTGGAGTGGGGCGGAGTTGGTTTTCAAAAGTAGCTGTCCGTACAAAAGAAAGATGCTGGAATCTGCTATCATCAATCAAACCAACAATATGAACCTGTCAGGAGGACATTGGAAATCGGACGACATCGACACCTTAATCCTCAAACCCCTCCTGAAGAAGATGACCAAGAAGCATAACCGCCAGATCATTGCCAACGAGGAGCCTAATGAGGCCAAAAAAGCCACTGAGGGTGGTCATTCTCCTCCTTCTTAAGAAACGCCACCTCCATACCATCGGAGGCCTAAGGCCACACCTTTATGTTTTTGTATATATACCATTGTAACTTTCCTCCTGCCCATATTCTACCAGTGAACAGGGGCACAGAAGCAAGTGCCCGAAATATATGGTTTCAACGTTTAAATAGTGTTTTATGGGCCTTCGTATATACATACAGTAATCGAAAGAGGTGAAAAAGCTGATATTGTTCAAAGCGCAGTATCCTCCCTACCCTCATTCCCTTGTCATCATGATTACTCCCCCTATCACTCATTCAGCATAGGTGTAGGCCTAGTCCTGACTCCTAATTCAACAATTCTGCGACGAGGCGGCAGGACAACTTGAGCTAGAAGTGAATGATCACATATAAATTAGCCAATCAATATTTACACTACTCTCTTGATGCATAAAGCTAATCATTAAAATTAATTACATGAAGTCTGTTCACAGGTGATTTACTAGCTGAAAGGATTGGAATGTATTATTTTTCAATAACCTTCAAGAGAAAATCATAATTAAAAGGCTAATGGGCTTCATCAACCCTTCCCTGACTACTCACTCTGACTTCCTGTACGTTCCAGTTTACTTACCCATTTAATGATTACGGTTATTTTAAAAATTCACCTAACCAAAAAACAAAGACTTAAAATTTATATGTATATACAGAACATTTTCTGCTCAGAATGACTTTTTCTTTCATTTCCCAAAATATTTGCATAAACTCCTGTACACACACACACACACACAACACACATATATATATATATATATATATATATATATATATATATATATATATATATATATATATATATATATATATATATATATAATTAAGTTTTCACTCGACCTGCTTACTGTATTCCTTGCTCTGGGTTAATCCTGGGGTGTAGCCAGAACAACTCTGACTGCAATTGCTAGGTTAGGTAGAAACTTATATAGAAAAACAGCTGGTATGAAGGCTGTACTTGAAGAAGGAACTATTGCAGATAAACACTTAGTTTTACTTTAAATGTAATATGTTTGCAATTAAATGCATCAATCAGAAGAATGGGGAAATGATAAACAGGTAAAACAAGGTTCTGCTGAGTGATCAAATATTACAGCAATTTTAGAATACTGAAGATCTTGGGGTTTAATCCTCTTGAAAGGGACAGCATAGATTTGCTTGCTGTGGCATGTAAGGAGCATAAGACTAGCAGTTGTTTCCATGGGAAACAATGCCGTATGCAATTGAGAATGGAAGCTGTTACATAGGGAAATATAGAGATTTCATGTGAATCGAGTTTTGCACATTTGGTGCCAAAATATCTAGATTCTCGTGCAAAATTGCTTACGTTAGAATTACACACACTGCTAAGTCAGGTCTCTGTGAGAAATTGCACCTCAGAAAAGGAAATGAAATTCAGTAAAATATCAAATGATATGTGACTGTTGAAGAACTTTGAATCAGGACTTTACCTTAGACGAAGCAATGGAGGGCCTTGCTGAATTTCACCATGAATGGATGGATGATTTTACAGGGAATACAATGTTAAGTGACTGTGGGGGGTGGGGAGGGGGCGGCACCGAAGGTGGCCATGAGGGATAAGCTCATGAAGGAGCTGGTAAGGGTCAAGTGTGTAGTGTCTGCTACCAAGAGGGTTTCTGAGTGTTTCTGAGAGTGAGGCTGCTGGCACCCCGCTTTTTATAACCTTGGTCAATTATTTTCCTCTTCTAGATGGCGCTCGGAGAGCTGGTGTGTGCCCTCGGGGTTCAAGATGGCGGCCAAATCACATGGGTTGCAACCTTTCGTTTTCTATCCAGTTGACCTCTGGCAACCATGTGTTTGCTTTTTGCTATGGGGACTCAACTTTTCTCCTGGACTTCATCCCAAAGCTAGTTCGCCCGTGAGCTAGGATTTTTGTCTCCATTTGTCTTTATCTGAAAGAGGTTTTACAAGCAGACACTAGGTCTAGGAAAGATTAAGAGATATATCAAAGGGGGAAGCATAGGCAAAATTAAGAAGGGGCTGGTTTTCTCACACCCTTCGTCAGTTATGTATCACTATGAACAATACTATATTTTACATTATAAGATAGTTTGGAGGCTGCGTTGGCTTACTAAGAGGTCTCCCTCATTACAACTCCCCCACTATGTTGACAATTGCACCTTGAATTGGGTGGAAATGTTAACAACTAAACTAACTCAGCTAAGACAATATCTCTCTTTACTTCCTTTTTGTGGTAATATTACATTCTAGAAAAATCATTAATGCTGCAAGTTAATCAAATGCAAAATACAACTCACTGAATTTTAGTTCTCTGTTAACGTAGATACATTATGCTGCTGCTGCAAGTTAATTTCTTATATCTCTCATGTTATTACTTTAGGGCAGTATTATAGCAAATTCAAATTTATAGTATTTTATGAACTAACATATGAATCTAGGTAACAACATGGAAAATTATACTAGAATTAATATGGCATTAAATCCTAAGATTAGTCATGCACTTGTTTAATAAGGTTAATTTCACAGTCCAAAGTCATGCTACTGGAGTGCCTTGAGGAGGCATCAAAATGAAGTATTCATGAGCTTATATTAGGTGATGTGGCACTAATAACATGGATGTCTTTTGGAATGAAGCTCAGTACATAATATACAACTAGACTTGTGATTGCATGGGTTTTGTGAGTACACACTAGCTAACTGTCATGGGTAGGTGCAATAATGGTGAAATATATTGAAAAATATATCTTTTCCAAGACGTGACTTCTTCATGACTGCTTCCTGTGTTTGCTTACCAGTCAGTTCCTGTTGTCAATGCGCCCTGGACAATTAGTGAGTCGATGAAAACCCTTTCTCGTGGAAACGACCCCACGTGATATCGCATGCCATGCCTTTGTGACATGGAGCAATATTCGGTCCACATTGCATCAGAAAATTTTATCTGGACTCGTCTATGGCGTCACCGGAAGTGGGCTGTTATTAGGAACCAGTCATTGTGTAGAAAATAAAAAAAACTACTTATGTGGGAATAACGATTGTCGCCATTATCTCCGCCTGTACAGGGGTATATAAGCTTCCAGACGAGACTTCCCAAGACACAGAAATATAGACAGACAGAGACAGAGATGGTACTCAGAGGTCAGACAAAGCAAGGTTCTGATGGGAGTATCCCCTGCAGACGCCCCTTACTCCTCTCCATAATATCTTGTCCTGGCCGAAACGAAGAGAAGCAGCCAGCCCTTCTGCCTGTGATAAAAGTTCCTAAGCCCTCCATGTTCGAGACGAGGTGAAGCAGTCAGCCCTTCTTGCCTGTGACAATGCGAAGTAGTCAGCCCTTCTTGCCTGTGACAACGTGAAGCAGCCAGCCCTTCCTGCCTGTGACAACGTGAAGCAGTCAACCCTTCCTGCCTGTAGCGAGGACGAATCTTCAGCCCTTTCTGCCCCCCATTTGCACAATCTCCGGATTCTTGAAGAAAACAGCATTTGCTACCTCATCTTAAACATCCTTTTTGCGAATTCTTTGAGCCCGTGGTCATCGTACCAGCATCATCTCTGCTGAGTTCCTAGCCGCCCTTCTGTGATGTCTTCAAGACCAATGTCATCGTGCCAGCATCATCTCCATAGCTGAAACCCCAGCCACGAAAGGATAACTCACGAACTCACCATATAAGTAATAAGATTGCTCTACCTTGCAAACTGTTGCCCCTATCTATAACTGCTTAGGTTTATTTTGTTTAGTGTTACGTTGATTGAGAGTAAAGGGGAAACAGTGTTTCATTTTCTTTGTATATAAGGTTGTGAATAAACGTGCTGTAGTGTTGTGAGAGTTTTTTTTTTTTATATTCATTTCCCATATTTCAATTGCTGGGTTTTCAACACCATAATCAATTGAAACAGGAGAATATAGAAAGAAGCAGAATGAGCGAGTTGATGAAAGAGTTGGTTGAGTTGGGTAGGCTTCTGGGTCCAGAAGGTGATGTTCTTCTTGAGTATGTTAAAGAGAAGGAAAGGGAGAAATTTGAGAGAGAAATTAAACTCCAGTTAGAAAGAGAAAGAGAGGATAGGGAGAAAGAGAGAGAGGAAAAGGAGAAAGAGAGAGAGGAAAAGGAGAAAGAGAGAGAGGAAAAGGAGAAAGAGAGAGAAGAAAGAGAGAAAGAGCATAAACATAAGTTAGAAATTGCTTGGTTAAGGCGAAGTTCGCAAAATAGTCCATCAGGCAGCACACAAGGTAGTAAATTCATCATTGAACGATGAAGATATTGACAGTTTAGGTATGGGTGCAGTGTTGAAATTAGTGCCAGAATTTGATGAGGGAGATGTAACGAAATATTGCTTGTCTTTCAAAAAGTTAATGAAAAGAGTAGGTTGTCCAAAAAACATGTGGATTTTGTGTTTACAGTCAGTCTTGCGTGGTAGGGCACTTTCTATGCATAGTTGCATGTCTGAGGAGGAATGTGGGGATTATGATGTTGTGAAGGAAATTATTGTTCTTAGTGCATGCAGGTTAGTACTGGAGGTGTACTGCAAGAAGTTTAGAAGTTTGAGAAGGGATGAGAGCAGTACATATGTAGAGTACGGAAAGAAGCTAGAAAGATTGTTTTATGAATGGTTAACTTCCGCAGAAGTTGATAATTTTGATGATCTCAAGAACTTAGTTTTGCTAGAAAACTTCAAAGATAATGTATCCCCAGAGATTAAGCTATATATAGAAGATAGGCATGAAAAATCTTTTGCAGACGCGACTAGGTTGGCAGATAAGTACAGTCTAACACATACTTTAAGTGAGAGTAAGAAGAAAAGTGATCCTTCGTCAGGTAGAGTACAACGTAGTAAGTATTCTAGTGATAGTTGGAGCAATACAGGTAAAAGTGACTACTATTGTTATGCATGTGGAAAACCTGGTCATACTTCTAGGTTTTGTTAGAATAAAGGGACATCTAGTAGTTCCGAGGTAATTTATTACCGATGTAATAAGAAAGGGCATTTATCAAGGAATTGTGCAGAAGGGAAAAATGTTAAGAAACCAGTGTCTCTAGTTAGTTGTCTTTCATCATGTATAAATGACGTTATGAAAGAAATTAGGAAATGTTATGGAGTTTCTGTCTGAAGGTGTAGTTTCTTCTCTCGAAGGAGGGGATTCGAGAGAAGTAGTATTGCTTCGGGACACCGGAGCGGCTTTCGCCCTCATTAGGAGAGGCCGTGTGCCGACGAGGGCAGTAATTAGTACGAAAAAACAAGGTATGTCAGGTGGGTTTCCGAACACCTGTGTTGTTTGTTCTTTGTTGGAAGTGAACTTAGAAAGTCGGGGAGTGTCGGGGAAGTAAAACTAGCAGTTGTGGACAATTGCCCGTTGATGGCTTTGACGTAGTTGTCGGTAATGACTTAGCGACGTCCAAGTGTGTGAATCCTATTTGAGCGAGATGCCAGTGCCTGAATTGGTAGTAACTAGGTCAGGTTTAAATACAGATGTAGACTACGATCATGATATGTTCGTGGATTCGAACAACCACGAGTTCGTGGATTCGAGCGAGTTTGGTAGAGGCGGTATAATTGATCTTAGAATAAGTGTGGCTGAGAAGACCTACTCTATCGGTGTTGACAGTGTTAGCCAAGCTGACGATGCAGCTGTCGAAAGTAATGACGTAGACGTGGTCGATGTAGTGGTTTCAAGTGATAGTTGCTGCGATGGGTTAGGCGCTAACATTTTGAATAAGGATAAGCTAGTCAAGTTGCAGAGAGTGGATGAGACACTAACCCGAATCTTTGAATGTGAGCTGGATGATGAGCTCGATAGTGTTTGTAAGGAAACCTTTTGTCTAAAAGACGAAGTTTTGTGTCGTTATGTTCGTCCTAAGTCAGTTAGTAAAGAGGAGATTGTTGAACAGTTAGTAATCCCTAGGGAGCTTTGCAAATTAGATAGTGTTTAGATAGACGTTTTTGTGTAAGAAATATCTGGACGTTGTAAAGATCCGCAACCCCAGAGTACCCATGTAAAGACTGGCTATCCTCAGAATGAACTTGTTAACATCAGCGGCTCAGCCACCCCCCAGTACTGAACACGGCGAAGGGACATTCCATTTGGCCGACAACAAACAGATGCACCCCCAGTATCAGAATGAGCTTGTTAACATCAGCCACCCCAAATATTAGCTTGTTAAGATAAACAACCCTCAGGTACTCTGGGGTTGCTGTTCTTTACAACGTCCAAATATCTCTCTGGAGAAGAACATTTTAAATGATGGACGTTTGCCTTCTTGGCACTGGCTTGAATTTTTGCATACAACAAACTTTCATGTTTTAGGACAAGTCACATTGTGTATGTGTAGCGTTTCAGTGGTTTTGGGAACAAATGTTAATGAATGATCTTACACATCTTGGTAGGTGGAAATCCCTTCCTATAGACAGATGAGCCTCTTTTGTGGCCTATGGCAATCCTGTCTTACATTCTGATGTGTTCTGAGTGATGTGAAAATTCAGCAAATGATATGTCAAAATAGAGAGAGAGAGAGAGAGAGAGAGAGAGAGAGAGAGAGAGAGAGAGAGAGAGAGAGAGAGAGAGAGAGAAGAAAACTGTTAGTCATGGTATTCTTAATTTTTTAGATGTGGTGCAAAAGAGAGGAAATTGACACTTGGTTGAATACTACTGGAAGAACATTGTGTACAGAAATAGGAAGGACTAAGCCTGTATTCAGGGGTAACTGAAAGGTATTCAGTTAAGCAATGAATAACGATTATAGTGTCAGGCAGACTCGGACTGGCGGAATTGTTGTCCTATATCTTCTTGGACTGAACAAGAACTGACGTGAGAGAAAGTTTAAATACATACCTGCCTGTTTCTGGAGAATATCAAGAATTTCTTGTCTCCTGTGAATAAATGGCTGAGGTAGGACTCAAACAAAGAGATGGCGTTGTCGGTAGGTATAGAATCATGGAGTAAAGAAAATTGGTAATTATTTATGGACATACTTTGGAAAAGTTGTTGATTGTTGTCAATATATGATCTCCACGGAAGAATGTTTATGTGTATGCTTTGGAAAGAGAAAATAACAAAGAAAATAGTTTGTTAGGACGTTATTAGTCTACAGTAAATGTGTCTTTGAATGTAATTAATACAAATTTGTTTAATAACACCGTTCATTTAAGTTAGTATCCGTTGCTCCATCATCTTACCATTCACTCATATAACCCTCATGTTACTGACATTTACTGTTAGCTTTCTCCTTTCGGAAGCATAACAAACTCTTTCATTGGCAATTGCGGCTTCTCGTATCATCTGCAAGTATCAACCATTCCCAGCTAAGTTCACATCACAGTTTCCTACCCTACAACGTCAAATATCCGTCATAAGACTCCTTGCTTCACTCCATTTATGAACATATTAAATAACCATGGGGATAAGCCCCCTTGTCCCCAACCACTAAAGTTATAAGAGCAGACAGCCTTGTTGAGAACCAAATATTGGAAAAAATAATTCTTAATATCTAAATAAGCAAACACTTTTTCTCATAATGGTTGCATTATTGAATCAGGTAAAAGGCTCGGATTATCAACAAGAGACTTGCGCCTGAATAATCCAAAAAAATTTAGTCTTCTTGGAGTGTAGTTGTATTCTAGGTATATTTTAGTTTATACAAAACTGGAAACCCCAAGATTTCTCTATAAGGATTATATATGCTTCATTAAATTTGTAAGCGAAGAAAAACCTAGAATATATAAAGGGATTTCGGAACATCAGCTTTATGAGGAAAAGTCTGGATGCAAAATGTGAACTAAGAAGCATTTTTTAAAACCAGTGAAATAAACTCTCCCATACTAATATGAAAGATGGAAATGCAAGAGATGAAGCTAGCCATTTTAACTGTCTTGAGAAGAGTAGAAAATAGAATATGAAATGCAGACATCCAGGAATACTGTATGTTCGACAGGAAAGTCTAATGGAGCAAGCCAAACAATGCAGCTGATAGATGTCGGTGAGTTTTCATAACTAGACTAAAGCTAATTACTGTTTTTTTACTTTCTTTTACAATTTTTGCAAACACTGTTATTAACTCTGATCTCGGTCTTTAAGTATTGATAGCTTTGATGTATGCCATCTTATAACATTACTTTCAAGAGAAGTTGTTGTGCAGAAAAGGATACAGTGTACAAATCAACAAAGGAGTCCCTCTGCTAAACCTTCTGTCTCTTTATTAAGTGATCAGAATTGAAGATTCCCAATCGAAATAAATGTTTTTGCTTTGCAAACAGTATTTTTATGGCCCTTTGAAGTTTCGTAGAACACAGTTAGAGTAGTAAGAATAAAAAAAAAAAAAAAGGAAAAAGAAGGCTACAGTCATGCTGGCAATGTAAATCAGGGCAAGATAATAGAAAAAAACTGCCCCCTTACCGTCCGTAAATCTGTCAAAGACAAGAGGCCCAAGCGAGTCATAAAACACTGAGAATGGAACACCATATACACCCGCGACTTTTATGTCCAGTCTATCACTGATCCTGATCTCTCCTCCTAGCATGTAAACCAAGAAGTCTCTACGTGAATTCTGTAATATAAAATATGTATATATTTGCATATATGTATATATACATATGTGTATGTATATATATATATATATATATATATATATATATATATATATATATATATATATATATGTGTATGTATGTGTGTGTGTATGTATATATATATATATATATATATATATATATATATATATATATATATGTGTGTGTGTGTGTGTGTGTGTGTATGTATGTATATATATATATATATATATATATATATATATATATATATATATATATATATATATATATATATATATATATATATATAGAGAGAGAGAGAGAGAGAGAGAGAGAGAGAGAGAGAGAGAGAGAGAGAGAGAGAGAGAGAGAGAGAGAGATGAAACTCTAGAGAATAATTATTTATTTATAAATCTTAGAACAACACATATTTGAATTTTTATAAGTTTATATAACAAAGGCAAGACCACAGCACGGTCATTGACATACAACTTGCTCATACCTGCTTCAGAATTTGGTTAGGAGTGTGTGACTTCGGGCAACATTGGTGAGATTTATTCTTAGCCGACTCATAAGGTTTTTCAGTCATGTAACTGCTGTAGGCTGAAAATGAGATGCTTACTTGTGCTTTCAACAATAATCTTTTTCTTGATGTTGATGATACATGTCTGAAATGGGCATTAAGAAATTCACCAATTATTTTAATAAATTACATTTGGTTAAGCAACAACATATGTCCTTGGAAGAATGTGATCCTTGGTTCTAGATTTCTATGCTGAACCTTGAAAAGCTGCTAGTCTGGACTGTACCAGATTTCTAATCTGGTGTGGCCACAATGAATTTCTATAGTTTCTGGTACGCCTCTCCTCAACATTGTTTCCACACCTATTTGACATACCATGGGAGGTAATTTTTTGATGTCAAAATATCAATGGCATCCTTTTAAGGACGTTCATCGTTTTAATAAGAGCCTGGCTTCTTGAGACAATGAGCTGGGTCAAATTTTGTTTATCCAGAAAAGGAAAAAGGATGAATTAATAAATAAAAAGAAAATAAGAATTAATCATCAAAGTTGTTACGATTTACTTAAATCATTAGATTTGTTTCTCTTCTGGTTAATAACAAGGAATTCCACACCAAGAAGTAAAAGAAGGGTAACTAATATATAAAGAAGACTTGCACAACACTATAGTGTATTTATATAAAATCTTATATATATACACAGGAGAAAAGAATCGTTGCATACGCTTAACTTTCTCACCAAGTAACCCTAGGCCAAACATATATAAACCAGATAAGACAGGGGAATAGTGTGAAAGGTAGGACAATTTATATGAGTTACGTAACTTGTAAATTATCCTTCATGGTGGGGCTTAAATTGGAGGGATGTCATAGGCGCGTTGACAGCTGGTTCCCAGAGGACACCGCTGGGAACAGCAATCGTTCCGGTTGACCATCCAGCACTACAGAGGTTGCGTAGATGGCAATATGAAAAGGCAGACTGCTTCCTCTCGCCACAGACACGCCAGGCCATCAGAGAGGGTCTCTTGCTTGAAGGTAGAATGCGGATTGTTTGTTACTCTAGGGGCGAACCTATGGAAGCTTATATTATATGCCCCTAAGTGTTCGGGACTAATGCTGACACTACAAGCGTCTGTCTTTCCTTACATGGAGATTCTTTAAAATTCCCCAAGCTGATTAGCCGATCAAACCACACATCCAGTCACAACAGATTGGTAATTTCTAGAACATTTGAGAAGAAAGCTTGCAACAACAGGCATCGAATATACCAGAACGTTTCATCGGGACCTCGTGAGGCAACGAAGGGATGACGTGCAACATCAACTGGCGACGACAGTGCCCGTGTAGCACCCGGCTGGACGCCCACACAAGCCCTTATTAAAAGAAAACCTTCGTGTCCTTTAGCATTCCTCCTTATCCAAAATAGCCACTACCCAAGGCAGTTGTTAAGATTTCAACTTTCAGAATTACGTTCTTATCTCCTAAATAAGTTCGAACATCCCTCTTTTTAAGATCACAGGTCAGTTTTGAGGTTCAGATCTTAGAATCTTCAAAGATCTCAGAAACTATGATGGTCAGAGGTTTCAGGTCCCAAGACCTTTTTCAGGTTAAACAGTGATTACATTGAATGTAATTAATTTGGTTGATACATGTCTATTTACATATATAACGACATAACTCATATACTGGTAAGTGCTATTCAGGTAAATGTGTGGCATTAAAAAAAATAGCTAGACTAAGAAAAGATAACTAAAGAAGAATGGAAATTGAGAGTAATAACAGAAAAGGGTGAAATGAATTCATTCGAAGACTCTTTTTTTCATAACCATTGCTATGGAAATTTTGAGAATTTTCACAGGGTGTCGCCAAGAAAAACGTAAATTTATCAGAAATTAAGGCTATTGCTTTTTACGATTGTTAAATTGTTATTAATACCCCCTTAAGAGTAACAAGAAGAGTAATTCTCGTTATATTCTACAGTACTTTCATTAGGACCTAACAGTTCTTCAAAATTCATCATTTACAATACTAAAGCATTATTATTTTACTTTCCCAAGTGAACAGTTTTCACTACATTGACGTTTAAATGAATGTAATAACGTTGCTGAATCCTCATTTTGTTTATATTCCATCAGTGACCCAAAGTTCGAAATGCGTTTTCCTCATGGAATACAACTTTCAATAGAATGGCAGTGGAACAGAAGTTAAATAAAAATAATCTCAAAATATAAAATTATAGTAGAGAATTTTTCATATTTTTTATTGTTATTAGTTCTGATTTTCACAATTCAGTTCACATAGTGATCTTTTTATTCCCACACACACACACACACACACACACACAACACAATCACGCACGCATTCGTACACTTTCCACTCTTTATCTGTCTACTGGTATGTTACAAAGGTCTTCATCATATAGCAACTTCTATCATTCGTATAATCAGTAAATATGTTCGTGTTCCTTACAATTTTGGCGATAGCTTGGTTCATTATTCAAAGGCAAGGAGATTGTTTTTCCAGACTGAGAATTCATTTAAAAAAATTATTAAAATATTATTTTTTGAACAAGGACAATCGATGATAGCATTTTTTCTTATATTTTTTTCTTAAGTTTAATCTTCCTCGTCCTCAAAACGTACGTGAAAAAACACACATGGAAATTAAACTTTCAGTGTTTTGTCATTTTTTTCTGGAATATCATTGTTTAGATTGTACTTATGATTGTTAATGGTGATTTTATATATCTATAATACGTGCTGTGATATTATATTTTCAGTTTTAGTCACCTATGCAAATCCACCTTTCAAAATGACTGCATAGCAATAAAATTTAAAAAATGCAAGAATGTATCCTCTTGCATAGCTTAGTTGATAATCCTGTTTAACACAGTCTGGTATCTGTATTAGGGAAATTCCATGATAACCAACCTGGGCTTAGCTTGCATGGATTTTCTTTGTCCATGTAAGACGAAAATGGTTCCTATGCAATGCAACGAACCAATTCGTCGTATCTTTGTTAAGTGTTTTACAGTTTCAGAGCACAGTTATAACATTATTGTAAATGGCAATAGAATCTTCGATAATGAGGCTATAATTCCCCATGTATTCTATTTCATGCAAACCATATAAATAAAATCAGTCTTCCTTTATCGTCTTCACTGAATATTTGCATTTGCACTTCAGAAATGTAATATGATGATAGTTCATATCATCACTGGAATTTAAGGAGTGTTCTCACTTCAAATGAAGCACTCTTTCCTTCATTTTTAACCAAGGCAAATGTTTACTTTGTTCCATAAGTGGATGAAATGTCCATTTTCAGTTTTCGGTGAAAGAAAACTATTGAGGTGGCTATTTGTCAGTCCGTCCGCACTTTTCTGTCCGCCCGCAGGTCTAAAAAAATACCGAGGCTATAGGGATGCAAACTGGTATGTTAATCACCCACCCTCCAATCATCAAACATACCAAATGGCGGCCCTCTAGCCTTAGTGATTTTTTATTTATTTAAGACTAAAGTTAGCCATGATCGTGCGTTTGGCACCGATATCGTTACCAACAACACTGGTCACCACCGGCCCGTGGCTGAGAGTTTCATACAGCACCATACACTATACAGAAAACTCGATTGCGCCGAAGAAACTTTGGCACATTTTTTACTTGTTTTCCAATGTATCCATTTGTCTATATCATTTTCAAGGTACTTGGATTTTATTTTTTGGTCTAGTGATTTTTTCCACTTAATGATTCCTTTGAAAACGTTTAAAATCTACCTATTAAGTCGGAGTTTCATTCACCAATTTTTAAGTATCACTTTAAAACATGTAGCATAATATTTTCTTAAATTATTTTACAATGGAATTACATGACATTTGGAAAAATAAAGTCAGCATAGTATGTAGGTTGGCCTCTTCAGCCATAATAAACATAGAAATAATAATACATTTAGGACATCTTTGAAAAATGTAAGTTATAAAACATCTTATTCTTTCAGGTAAGTCTAAAATGGCTCAATAGTCTATTAACAATTCTTTAGGAACGTCGTGGCACAGTAAAGGCTGGCATATTGGTCGTATGTCTTACTGCTTATTGAGTTTCCAAAACTGGTGAATTTGGCGGTTCTTCGGTTGTTCCAGAAATTGTTAAATACATCTGCAGGGCATAGTGAGGAAGCAGAAGCAGGTGGAGCAGACGAAATAGACTCTAAATTTGTTTTGGCAGCTAAACAAACCAACTTATTATTGAAGAAATCTTCCTGAGTAAATGTCTTATTATTCTCAAAAGTACTCACTAAATTCATAAGAGCCTCTTCTACAACCATACGCCTGTCAATATCACTACTCCTATACAATATATCAGCATTTAACCAGTCTGTCCTACAGTCCAGTTCTATACTATGTTTTGCTGCCATACTTTTCTGTGATCCTATTCTGCAATTCGTTTATGTTCCTCTAAACGGATAAAAGTCATCTTCCTGTTTCACCAAAATATCTTTTACTGCAGTCTTTGCATAGTATTGAACAAACACCAACTTCCTTATTCGTGGCACCATTTTCCTTTCTGTTTCTGATAACCTGACTTCCTACAGAATTCTTATAAGTAAAGGATAATTTCACACTTTTGGATGATAAGGTATTATGCTGCATGAATTTCTTTGCAGCAGATAGTGATTGGTGATATGGTAAGACTTAAATGTTAGTGACATCGAATTTTTCCTTATTTTTGGGATTATAGTAATTACCCTTTGCTCTAGAAAAGGGTTTAGTTATGAAATGCATTGGATAACCCAAATCAAGAAAAATTTTATTTATATGTTCAAATTCCCAATCGGTATAACAAAGGTCACAGATTCTAAAGGCTCGAGTATATTGCTCCTGCAGGCTATATACCAATAACTCGTGCACGCACACTAATCCGGACTTTATTTTCCCATTTAAGGTCATGAGAAAATGATGATGTCAAACAAAAAATATATAATATTTCTTGCTTCTTATCATACCCCTAGCCGAATCCTTTACATGGAGCCCACGTGTGTTCATTCCCTAATGCCTAATTTCACTACGGCTTTAATGTTGGGATCAAGGCTGTTTGCTTTCTGACTGCGTGAACTTGAAAGACTTTAATCAGCAATGAGGATATTCATATCTGCAGACCTGAACTGCCCTCCAAATTGGATTCCTCGTCTTTGGGACCATTAAGTTAGAATCATTGTTCTGTAATTGTAGTGGATTTCAACATATTCAAGCCAAGGGATAAATACTCCAGCTCAAAGCTCTGTCTCTGTCTCTCAGTTTCTGTCTGTCTGTTTGTCTATCTGTCTGTACCACCCCTTTCTCTCTTTTATTTATATATATATATATATATATATATATATATATATATATATATATATATATATATACACTGTATAAAACACACACACACACACACACACACACACACACACACACACACACACACACATATATATATATATATATATATATATATATATATATATATATATATATATATATATATATATATATATATATATATATATATATATATATATATATATATATATATATATATATATATATATAATTACAACGCTTCATAGATAGAACGCATTTTCATGAGGTATACGAAAAATATTGCGTTTTAATTAAGTCCCGTTATAGCTCGCTAATTTAACATCTCATTACAGTTGTTGTAATTGAAGGTACCTTTTATATTCAAGTATTAGGAACCATCAGCAGGATATACTTGGAGATCTTTGTCCACCTTTCATCAGTGTTAAGCAAATCGTTCTAATCCTATTCCATATATGTAGGAATAATGGGTTTTCTTGGAACGGCCACTACATTAAGGATTTGATTGTAAATACTGCTATTCTGAAATTAAAATGTGCATGGGTTATTTTTAGAACTAGAGTATGACAGCCGAGAAACAATTATATCATTTTTTTATCATCTAGAAAAATATATATTTACTATGATTTAACTTTTCCCTTTAAGATGAGTTTATTTACATAGTATGTAGATTATTATTCAGTTTGTTTGCTTCTCTCTATTGGGGGTCGTACACTTACTGTGCACCATCGACCTCTATATGGTATAGTGATGAACGTCTCCAGGTTTTCTGCCACAGGACAAAACACATCAGTTAGGTAAAGTTTAACAGCAAATATGGCTTTCCACACACACACAATGTCTATCTATATATATATATATATATATATATATATATATATATATATATATATATATATATATATATATATATATATATATATATATATATTGTCACGATGCGTATCAAGTACCTGGTTATTGCCCAACTAATCTCAAGATTCAAAAATATACCTCACTTCAGCCAGATACCTGAACTCTCATAACATTAATTATTACAACTGAGTACTCTAAAGGTAACAGTGGTCCCTTAAGAAAAACTTATTTATTACTTTAAAATCAAACTAAGTCTATCAGAATATGTGTGAGGTATCAAAAATTAAACTAGCAATATTCTAGAGTAGAAGGGCATCACTCCATCAAAAAACTCTAACTGTTTCCCTGGTCTTAATTCACTTTAGCAAAACTAAAAGAACAAAACATGTTTATCACTTTGCCTTATGCACACACAATCAGTCCTATTCACTGATGGTCAATAAATGAAACACTGTTTTTCTAAAAATGTTAAATACAAAAATTTATTTTCAAATTCAAAGTTTATAATTAGAATTCACAATTAATTAGAGTTCACAATCTGAAAAATGTATTATTACTTGAAAATAACACAATACTCAATTAATTCTTGAATTAAATTATGAAACAAAACTAATTCACAAAAACTTTATCAGGAATTTAATTTAATCAAGCAAAATTTAAACTATCAAGAATTACTCAAGATTTAAAAAGAAAATCTTAATGAAATCAAGTATGCAATGTTAAATTACCAAGAAATATTTAAAATGCTACGTAAATAAATGTTACATCACAAACATAAAAAATTTGAAAATATAAAGATTGTAAATAGAAAAACACACAAAAATACACACAAGATTTATCAATAATGATTTCACTTTTTCAAAATTTCCTAACTTATCATACTATGGTATTAATAAGTAAAATTCACGTTACCTTACAGAAACTTGCGAAAACCTCTGTAAATCACTTGCTGCAGCTGCGTTACCACAATTCACACTTTTTTACCAGACGCCGTTACGAATTAAATTACTTTACTAAATTCAGATGTCAAAAGTTATCGCTAATACGTGACCACAAAACACTACGTCAAAAGAATCTCTTTCTAAGAACGATAGAGAGAGAGGGAACCATATCGACTGGTCTCAGAAATCAGAATAAAATAGATTTTAGGATTCCAGTAATACGTGAAACAATTACATGATGTCATTAAAGCATTTTGGGTACGATATACAATGGAGAAGCTTCTAGAAGGAAAAGGCATCATCCCAGCAAAATGTTTTGAACGCAATCTTACAAAACATGACGTAACTGATCAGGACACGTATTCCTTCTCTCAAAGTGGTGTACGTGACTTGAACAACGCATGTAACAACATGAAATCCCTCGTCTTGAGCCGGTACGGGATGAATCGCATTTGTTATCCCAAACCTGTCATCACTAACCCAAAACAAAGCGTCCCTCTTATCTCAACTGATGACAATTGAAATGAAACAAGCCCTTCCTGAACACACACACATAAGTGTTCAAATACTACGCATTTACCAAGAAAGATATTATTCGTTCTACGTTACTATTAAAATTATATTAACAATTCTAAATTACGCTATCAAGTTATTCAATCATTAGTTCTTTTGAGATCTGATGCCAAACTAAATATGACACTTCAACAATCATTACCATTAAACATAACACATGAAAAAACAAGCACATATGTCAAAACTATAGGAGGATATATGTATTACAATGCAACATCATGAATATATATATATATATATATATATATATATATATATATATATATATATATATATATATATATATATATATATATATATATATATATATATATATATATATATATATATATATATATATATATATATATATATATATATATATATATATATATATATATATATATATATATATATATATATATATATATATATATATATATATATATATATATATATATATATATATATATATATATATATATATATATATATATATATATATATATATATATATATATATATATATATATATATATATATATATATATATATATATATATATATATATATATATATATATATATATATATATATATATATATATATATATATATATATATATATATATATATATATATATATATATATATATATATATATATATATATATATATATATATATATATATATATATATATATATATATATATATATATATATATATATATATACATATATATATATATATATATATATATATATATATATATATATATATATATATATATATATATATATATATATATATATATATATATATATATATATATACACACACATACATATATATATATATATATATATATATATATATATATATATATATATATATATATATATATATATATATATATATATATATATATATATATATATATATATATATATATATATATATATATATATATATATATATATATATATATATATGGTGTTTCACTCCAAGAAAACCCATTATTCCTACGTACATGGAGTAGGATTAGAACGATTTGCTTAACACTGATGAAATGTGACAAAGATCTCCAAATATATCCTGTTGATGGTTTCTAATACTTGAATGTAAAAGGCACCTTCAATTACAACAGCTGTAATCAGATGTGAAATTAAAGAATTATAATGGGACGTAATTAATAACGTCATATTTTTCGTATACCTTATGAAAAAGCGTTCTATCTATGAAAGTTGTAATAAAAAAAAAAATACGATATTACTCAGCTTTCTCTAAAGTTTCACTTTGTGCTTCTTTGTGGATGTTCAAGTTTTACGTTATGGAGGACTGAAGAGGAAAGAAAATACCCGTAAACACCAAAGTATTGAACAAAGGTAATAATAAAAGAAGGTAAGAGATGGAAAGTTGCTTTATGAATAAACTAATGTAATGAAGAAGAAAAACTAAAAAGAAAAATCTCTCACGTGCAAGGGATAATCAGGTTTGACTGAGGTTCTCACCGACTGTGATACTACCTTCAATTTTAAGTAAAGAAATAATGATCTATTGAGTGTTTTTTTTTAAGAAAAAAGCGTATATAGAGAAATTATAAAAGATGTTGATATATATATATATATATATATATATATATATATATATATATATATATATATATATATATATATATATATATATATATATATATATATATATATATATATATATATATATATATATATATATATATATATATATATATATATATATATATATATATATATATATATATATATATATATATATATATATATATATATATATATATATATATATATATATATATATATATATATATACATATATATATATACATACATATATATATATATATATATATATATATATATATATATATATATATATATATATATATATATATATATATATATATATATATATATATGATGTTGCCTTTTAATACATATATCTTCCTATAATTTTGGCATGTTTTCTTTTTTATCATGTGTTGTGTGTAATGATGATGGTTTTTGAAGTGTCATATTTAGTTTGGCATCAGATCTCAAAAGAACTAATGATTATTTAACTTAATACCGTGATTTAGAATTAATAATACAATTTTAATAGTAACATAATTTAGAATGAATAATATCTTTCTTGATAAAAGCGTAATATATGAGCACGTGTGTGTCCAGCAAAGACTTGTTTCATTTCAATTGTCATCAGTTGAGTTAAGAGAGAACGCTTTGTTTCGCGTTAACATGATGACAAGTTGGGATAACAAATGCCGATTCGTCCCGTATGAGCACAAGACGAGTGATTTTATGTTGTTACATGCATTGTTCGAGTCACCTACGCCACTTTGAGAGAAAGGATACATATCTTGAACAGTTACACCATGTTTTGTAAGATTGCATTCAAAACGTTTCGCTGGGATGACGTCATTTTCCTAAAACAGAAAAATTCTTATTTTCAATTGAAGTTTTACACATCCCGGAATGATTTCTAATATTCGAAAACTCTAGGTTTGTAATTTTACTTCCTATCTTATAGCTTACTCCACGATGAGAGTCTATGCGTACCTTCAGAAGCCTCCTGATGGATCCAATATAAGTTCCTAAATTACATTTAGGACACGTATAGCTATACACACACCCGGACATATAAAGGCATAAATAATCTTTGTACTTAAATAAAGACACGATGGTGAGAGGATTGACAGGTATCAGGTGGACCTTAATGGCTCCAAACTTACTTTGGATCTGTTGTGAAAAGTTTTTTCTAAAAGTATTGTCAAATAAAAACGGAAATTTAGCATAAAAATTCAATTTAGGAACACTGTAAATTGTAGGTTTGAGGGAGAAGTATTTGTCTAAAAGCGTGTGGAGTATCTTAAAGGCTAGTTCAGACGGAAAGCAGTTTTCATTAAAATATTTAGATAAAAAGACGATCTCATCCTGGGATAGGCACCAATCAGAGGTTAGCCTATTCCAGGATTTGTACATGGGAGCCGATATCCGCTTATAATTCACTTGCTAGCCATGTGGGTTAATGCGTCCACTGTAGTCCTGAGTTCTTGTACTTCGGTGGTTCGAGCCCACGGGACGACAAACATTATCAACTAAAAAAAAAAAAAAATTCCCCTTCGGTAACATATAAGAAAATATATTATTTCGAGGTAGAGCGAATTGGATATTAAAGGACGTTTGTAGCTTACTGATTGTATATGAATCACGGTGATGTGATAAAAAGTCATAATATGGCTGCGTGCGACAAACGCACTACACGGTCAACATGGCAGAGGTGGGTGGATATCGTCTCCAAATACAAACACCTGAGTTCGATGGGGATTTGTACATGGGAGCCGATATCCACTTATACCTCACTTGCTGGCTGTGTGGGTTAATGCATCCACTTTAGTCCTGAGTTCTTGTCCTTCGCTGGTTCGAGCCCACGGGACGACGAACTTATTATCAACTAAAAAAAAAAAGAATTCCCCTTCGGTAACATATATGAAAATATATTATTTCCAAGGTAGAGCGAATTGGATATTAAAGGACTTTTTAGCTTACTGATTGTATATGAATCACGGTGATGTGATAAAAAGTCATAATATGGCTGCGCGTGACAAACGCACTACACGGTCAACATGGCAGAGGTGGGTGGATATCGTCTCCAAATACAAACACCTGAGTTCGATGGGGATTTGTACATGGGAGCCGATATCCACTTATACCTCACTTGCTGGCTGTGTGGGTTAATGCGTCCACTGCAGTCCTGAGTTCTTGTCCTTCGCTGGTTCGAGCCCACGAGACGACGAACTTATGATCAACTAAAAAAAAAAAAAAAAAAATCCCCTTCGGTAACATGTATGAAAATAGATTATTTCCCAGGTAGAGCGAATTGGATATTAAAGGATGTTTGTAACTTACTGATTATATATATATATATATATATATATATATATATATATATATATATATATATATATATATATATATATATATATATATATTATATATATATATATATATATATATATATATATATATATATATATATATATATATATATATATATATATATATATATATATATATATATATATATATATATATATATATATATATATATATATATATATATATATATATATATATATATATATATATATATATATATATATATATATATATATAATATATATATATATATATATATATATATATATATATATATATATATATATATATATATATATATATATATATATATATATATATATATATATATATATATATATATATATATATATATATATATATATATATATATATATATATATATATATATATATATATATATATATATATATATATATATACATATATATATATATATATATATATATATATATATATATATATATATATATATATATAT
The DNA here is from genome assembly GCF_040412425.1 of Macrobrachium rosenbergii. Taxonomy (NCBI): domain Eukaryota; kingdom Metazoa; phylum Arthropoda; class Malacostraca; order Decapoda; family Palaemonidae; genus Macrobrachium; species Macrobrachium rosenbergii. Next base: position 64,727,682 of record NC_089781.1, on the reverse strand, counting down.
ATATATATATATATATATATATATATATATATATATATATATATATATATATAAATTCCACAGGAAAATGACATAGCAGAAGTTCAGTACCAAGTGCTTTCACGTTTGTTAACGCATCGTCTGGTCCACATTTATTTATTTTGTTCCCAGACGATGCGTTAATGAACGTGAAAGTGTTCCCTACTAAACTTCTGTTTGTCTTTTTCTTGTGGGATTCGCTTATACACCGAAGTCACGTGCATTTACTGTGATTTGTTAAGCACTCACACACACACACACACACACACACACACACACACACACACACACACATATATATATATATATATATATATATATATATATATATATATATATATATATATATATATATATATATATATATATATATATATATATATATATATATTGTTATAAACTGGGGCTTGGTTGAGGAGAGAATTGAAACAATTTATTATAAGGTACTGACAAAAGAACCAAAGGGTGCCCGAGTTATAAACAAAAGGAAGGTATTTGAAACTCACCTTAGATTTTTCCTGGATTTACAAGTAAATGGTTAAGGTCACCTTTTGAAATTAGACTTCTTTTACAATAAAAAGGGGTTTATTTACAGAGACTAGACAAGTATGCAAGGAGACAAAACAGAACGCAAATCATAATCAATGGGCAGTGACATCAATTATATACAGTGAGCAAAAATGCAATACTTGGCAAATAAGCGATTTAAATATGAAGGGGCTAAGGCACAATTATCCCCGTTATGACAATAACTCAGTTCTATTAAATTGTCTCCGTTAATTATTCTTGAAAAGGTATGAACTCCAGGATAATGGAATCAATTCATGTAAAAGTTCTGTGGGGCCAGCAACAGACTCTAGCAATCAGGCTGCGACCAGGAATGGTTGCAAAATTTAGATGGCAGTCAGAATTAGCAGACAAAGAATGGCAACTGAGCGGATGAGGTCTCCCCTGTAAGAGAGGTTATTAGTTAATACCACAAGAAAAGAGAAATGAAATACACAAATGCACATTCTTAAACTCTAAACATTACGTAGCCCAGAAGATAATTATAAGAAATCACTTAATCACAGTCTAGGAATTGTAGTAGATTGGGCTCGGAAACAATGAACACATGTTGCCGACACACAAAGAGGGAAGCTTTAAACACTTGTATCACTTAGACTAATTTGCCCGTAATTTGCACTGGGGAAGGGATAATTGGATATTTATCACTGGATATTTTACTTGATTTCAAGGCAGGTTACGGGGTGATTTACGGGATGCTGAAGCAGGACAACTTAACAAAGGGAAATGCTTTTGTGGAGAAAGGAATAGAAGTTTAAAGAAATGGAAAAACAAAATCAAGGGATTTTAGTGTGAGGGAAAGGGCTGGCGTACTGACTACTTGCGATCCAAGAACCTGTTCAACAGTTGTTGGTGCCAAACAATCGATTCAGCCGTTCGTTGAAGGTAGTTTCACCCAGCGTAGAGTGAAAAGGAACGCAGACTTGCATCCCTAACAAGATACAGGAGGTCCCTGACTGGCTTCTCTGAGACAGCGAGTAGCGGGGCCGGTGTTTGTCGAAATTTAAGCCTATCGGACCTGCAAAAGTCATACAGCCAGCAAAAAACAAAAGGGAAAGGATCCTTAAAGATTAAGTACTTTGAGGTTAAGGTCCTACCTGGCGGCTAGCTCCGCTATGCCTATTCAGCTCCCCACACCTAACTACTCCCACATCGTGTGATGGGGGTCCAAAGGGGGTCCCCATTGTTTCCCCAGATCAGGCGATTGGAGCGAAGTGATTCCTATATTGGAACAAACTGGTGTGAACGGCTATTCTCTGGTTCAAAATACAATTGTTTCTCCCTAGCCCACCATATTCCCATGCCCCGATAGTCAAACGAACAGAGAACCTGCATTTCAAAATAATGAGTAGGAGAGAGAGAGAGAGAGAGGAAAGCCGCAAGAGAGAGAACAGGGCTGGACTTCCCACCGCCCCTGAAGACAGACCAATCGGTATGCTATGTGGTGTTCTTACCCAGAACATCTTATCTGTTCCCGAACAGTTGTAACACACACACCACACACACACACACACACACACACACATATATATATATATATATATATATATATATATATATATATATATATATATATATATATATATATATATATATATATATATATATATATATATATATATATATATATATATATATATATATATATATATGTATATATATATATATATATATATATATATATATATATATATATATATATATATATATATATATATATATATATATATATATATATATATATATATATATATATATATATATATATATATATATATATATATATATATATATATATATATATATATATATATATATATATATATATATATATATATATATATATATATATATATATATATATATATATATATGTATGTATATATATATATATGTATATATATATGTATATATATATATATATATATATATATATATATATATATATATATATATATATATATATATATATATATATATATATATATATATATATATATATATATATATATATATATATATATATATATATATTTATATATATATATATATATATATATATATATATATATATATATATATATATATATATATATATATATATATATATATATATATATATATATACGTGTGTGTGTGTGTTACAACTGTTCGGGAACAGATAAGATGTTCTGGGTAAGAACACCACATAGCCGATTGGTCTGTCTTCAGGGCGGGAAGTCCAGCCCTCTCTCTCTTGCGGCTTTCCCCCTCTCTCTCTCTCTCCTACTCACTAACGTCACAAAAATCTCTTTGGTTCTCGCACGGATTTCTCTCTCTCTCTCTCTCTCATTCCACATTAAAGAAATGAAGTGGGTCATATAAGGAAAACTCAATCTTTCCTACCAAAAATAGATTTATTATTTAAAGCAACCCAACAAGCAATGAATAAACAAAGCAAAGATTAAAATGCATCATAAATGAAATTGTCAACTAAGAAAACATCTAACTCAAGATTTAGTCTCAGTCCAACTAAAAATCTGATTATGGCTAATAGCCTGCAAACTCAAAAATTCTCACATAATCCATTATAGACTTTGTAAAGTCTGGTCTCAAGTCTCCCACATAAAAATACTAGACATAGCAAAGGTTTGCGACTGTCTTTCTCTATGATCACACCAGCATGACAACATCATGTTTTGCCCACAAAGTCATCACCACAATCACACCCATGTCATCTGTCGAAAAAATGAACACAGATAATACTCCCTAAAATATGTAAGTGCAAAAACATAATAATGAAAAGTCTAAAATGCATGAGTAAATAACATACTGGTAAAATATAGAACACAATAAAATAGAATATTGAAATAGTAAAATGCTACATCCACTTCCCACACAAAATCAAAAATGTCTTGAAATATGGTAAAAAAACATAAGTTCAAAAATGTCTTGAAATATGGTAAAAGACCATAAATCCACAATTCATATAGAAAAACGAAGAGTCTGGACTGTACCTTATTCTGCCAATTCTAAAAGCTCGCCACACTCAAAGATAAATCTTCACGATCCCGATCTAGGTCTGCTAATGAACGACCGAACTAATTTTTGGGCAGAATTAGATACAAAATCGAGATTCTATAACACACAAACTCTTGTACGCGCATAGCGACTTGGTCATATGATTCGGCCAACACTGCGTGTTCATCACATTAACTGCTGAGATGATCAACTATTTGCTGAATACAAAGATTTTGCAACTGACGGCTTCAACAGTACCATCTCACAACCAAAAATTCTTTCATCACACTCTGTACCTTTTTAACATTGTGGCGGCTATATTTTCTGATATATATATATATATATATATATATATATATATATATATATATATATATATATATATATATATATATATATATATATATATATATATACATGCATACATACATACATACATACATACATACATACATACATACATATATATATATATATATATATATATATATATATATATATATATATATATATATATATATATATATATATATATATATATATATATATATATATATATATATATATATATATATATATATATATATATATATATATATATATATATATATATATATATATATATATATATATATATATATATATACATATACACACACACACACACACATATATATATATATATATATATATATATATATATATATATATATATATATATATATATATATATATATATATATATATATATATATATATATATATATATATATATATATATATATATATATATATATATATATATATGTGTGTGTGTGTGTGTGTGTGTGTGTGTGTGTGTGTGTGTGTGTGTGTGTGTAATTCTAATAGCCACAATGCCCTCTTAACTTCTCGAATTCTTCGCGCTTTTTTGGATATGCTTGTAACTACGAAGCCGTAAAGATCCAAACGCAAGAAACTGAAGAGACTGTGATTGCCGGTCGCGGGAAACGAACCCGGGTCACCTGCTATCACAAGGAGGTCGCCTTGCCGACCTGACCACGAGAAGGATAAAAGTCTATTACCTCTCATACATACATAGACCTGTTGTTTTCAGATATATTTATTAGAGCTGGAATAGATCCATCCTCACCATAGTAGCCAAGTGAGTAATCGTTTTTATTGCATTTTAAGATGAAATATAAATGTAGAATCTTATTTATATATATATATATATATATATATATATATATATATATATATATATATATATATATATATATATATATATATATATATATATATATATATATATATATATATATATATATAGATATATATATATAGATATATATTTGTACGCACCTATCATGATATTTTCTAATCTTTGTCTTTAGCACATTTAAAAAGTAAATTTTATAGTAATGTTGTTAGTTAAGAGTTAACAACCTTTCCATGATGGTTATCTTCTTAGAGAAATAAAGAAAAAAAAAAATTTTAAAAAAATTTTAATCATCACATTTGGAAAAGCAAAGTCTATATATATCACATTTGGAATAAGTAATGCATATATATATATATATATATATATATATATATATATATATATATATATATATATATATATATATATATATATATATATATATATATATATATATATATATATACATTACTTATTCCAAATGTGATACTGACTTTGCCTTTTAACTAATTAACATTTTTTTTATTTCTTTTCCATTATTTCTCTAAGAAAATAACCATCATGGAAAGGTTGTTAATTCTTGCCTAACAACATTACTATAAAATTTACTTTTAAATGTGCTAAAGACAAAGATTAGAAAAATATCATGATAGGTGCGTACAAATAATTTTTTAAATCTTTCTCTGGTTTTCTCTTTACTACTTGAAGTTATAAGCAAGTTATTTAGTTTGCCTTTGTGTCGGCTTTATTGAGAAATTAAATGCACTACGGTATATGTGTAAATGAAAGGAATATATAAATTGTTCAAATTAATTTCCTACTCAGGCAAGTTATTATTGCAGCGAGAGTTTACCTTTAATTAGAGAATTTAACTTTTCAAGGATATCAAAAACGTAAATGAGCATTCACTACCCCCGTACATTGCTTCTTTTGAGATTACTATTCACTATCCTCGTACATTACTTCACTTAAGATTACTATCAAATGCTTTTAAACATTATTAGTTTTGAATTTCGCCAGGGTCCCATTTCGAAGTTTTATTCTTATCTGAAAAGCTCCTTCATTTAAATCTTTCCTTCCTATCCTTGATTAAAATATTTCTTTTTAAGACAAGCACGAATTTTTTTGATAAAGCAAAAATAACGAGTAAAACCCCACTAATAATACTTTGTGGGACATGATCTGTAGTATTTATAAGTAGCGGTGTCAATTTTACCAGTTGATAAGTGCTAGGCAAAATGGCTGTCGCACATTTGACTGTGGGGTGTCTTCTATTTACAGTCCACACCCTAAAAAAGAAGAAGAGGAAAACGGAAAGAAAAAATGGCGCTTAAAAAAATTTGAAGGTTATAGCAAGTATGGTGAGAATTCCAGATACGGATATTAGAGGGGAAAATCACAGAATCATCTGTCATAATAAAATGTAAAATCCGAGCATAATTTTCCTTTTAGAAATCTTGGATGTGAATATTTATTTTTCATCCACAAACTTCAGCAGCAAGTAATTGACGGCACTCAGTTCTCTTTTTACTGAGATAGTGACTGATTCATCATTCATTGCATACCCAATATATGGCTCTGAACCTTAGTAATATCATTATTACTATCTTGATCGTAACGAACTTCCAATGGCGTACACGAGAAAATAGACCGTCTCAATAGTTTTCATTTCCTTTATTTCTCTTCTTTGTTAGGCCATAAAAGTGGCCCATTTGTGGCCTTGAATGCTGTAAGCTTGCTATATATATATATATATATATATATATATATATATATATATATATATATATATATATATATATATATATATATATATATATATATATATATATATATATATATATATATATATATTATATAATTTTTTTTTTTACCAAGAACTGGGAGATCGCCATGGACCATTAAAGTGTCTCTTGTGAAGGGTGTGGAAAAAGGAGAATCTGGCATCAGGTATTTATGATTATGATCGTGTTGAGGATCATGCAAAGTGTGACATGTATATCATATGATTCATGAAAACTTAGCAGGTAGTGCCACTGTAAACAGAGAACTGATGAGGATCATTAGTTACTGTCTGGCGATTGTTTTCGTAAAAAAAAAAAAAAAAATAACTGATGCATTCACTCCAGAGGTTTTGCTTTTCAATTAAATATCACGGTTACATATACAAGTGTTTTTCTTTTATCCTATTTTTCAGAAAGATCTGGGAATTTTACTCATTTCTATAACAAATGATTCTGTGACTTTCCCTTTGCTACCAAGATGTGAAATTTCAAATATTTCCAGTTTGCCAGATTCCCATAATCTTCAATTTTTCAGGATCCATGTCTGTCGATTCTTTATATGTAGGTCACAGTCTCATTTTTTTCTTATTCAGTCTCTCTGATTTTCTTCGGATCTGAGCCAGTTAAAGGTTAAAAAAGCCTCAGCTGGAACGTTTTCATCTGTAAAATTTTGAAATCCATATTTATTTTTTTCTAGAGATCTCATTAAAACTTTCAGGTACAAGGATTCCAGCTGACGCCTCACAATGAATTATCAGTGGCATTTAAATGATTTTTGCGTACGTTTACTTCGAATAAAATTCTTTCGCCTATCTCACAGACTGCTGTTTTATCGAGGATGAGAGTAAAATTCTGAAAGTGAAGAGTTCTTGAAAAAGAAGTAAAATCTCCGAAATAGAACCAGGAGAACGTCGAAGCTAATGTCACTTTTGTAGTGAAGGTCTCCAGTAATAGAAATATAATTTTTAATTGTTTTATTACATACTTATTCTCTTGGGGTTATCAAGGAAACTAGTGGAAAATTAGTTTGATTAGGATTTTCATTTATTTTGTTAGGGTTATCAATCATTTTTGTTTAGAAAAGTCTTTGCACAACATAATTACTTGTGCACGAAAGAAAATATCAGCGTTTTAACAATTTTGATTAGTCGGAAGCAAAATGTCTTCGTGAAATAGAAACCTACATTTTGATAATGTAAAATAAATTCTCTGGGTATGAAGCATCCAAATTACCAAAAAGCTGTAGAACCCCTAATCCATTTCTGCCGTGTCAAATCCAAATACTCGAAAGGTAGTTCTCGTAAAAGGTATTATGCAAAGCAGAAGGATTGCATCAATTTCATTTATCATCTCCAAATGTATAAAGCTGAGAATCGACTAATCCACTGAGAATAACGATAGATATTTTTTTTACCTCCTACAGCTAGTAGACTTCCTTAATCCATTATAAGATTATACCAAGTCTACAACGACATAAAAATTCGACATCACTTCAATGGCCAAGCTGGATTTAATAATAATACACCATTTTGATGCGTAGAGTATAGCTAATAGAAAAGGTGGCAGCAGTACGTAAATTTCCATAACCTTGTCCATAATTCTAGTTAATTATGGTGATGAAAACATCAGGCTATCAATTGATTTTAAGAGGCAGAACTCATAGTTACTCTAAGTCACTCTTTATACTTAAACCATAAATCTAACGTCAAGTTCATCCATCTGAAGAATAATGTCATATAGGCTTCAAAAATGAGGAAAATTGATATCTGTAACCATTATTTCTTTTCACTTCTTTCTTCAATATACCTTTTTTTTTCCTCGAACATGGCACACATTCGCCAAGTTCCGGCGGATGGATAACCAAGCCATAACTTTATCACGTGAGGTTCAGTTGCCAAATACTGCAAGGGCGAAAGTATACCACAAACAAACAGTCAAAAGCAAAAGGTCGTTCACATCCGCCAGGATCAGACGGACCTTTTAGGCATGGGGAGTGGTCTATTCATGAATCTTGTTTCTCAGGACACCTCTTTGAGTTATTTCTTAATCCAAATAATAAGCCTATCCTTTTACACCAGGCATTAAAATCTGGGTGTTTTACATATTGTTTCGAAATAGGTGAACCCAGCTATAAACTCTTGAGGTATTCGTTCCTTTTCCACAATGGTTTCCCAGTTTGACCATCATAAAATAAGTCACATGAGTTATTGGAAGTTTGATTTACTCATACTTTGCTATTGTCCATCGAGTTCTGTATTAGTTTTGTTTTTCATTATACTTTAGTTCTTACAAAGGTGCAGGGCAAAGTCTTTAATGTTACTAGAAAAAGGCAGTAAAAACTAGTCTCTCATGTTACACGTAAGTCTGTCTTCCGTTATTATCGTAAAATGTCTTTTTGCCCATTCTCAAATGCATTCTCTGATGCAAGATCATATCTTAATTTCTTGCTAATGTTCCTAATAACATCTATGTCATCATCAATATATGCAGGGTTACGGACATGATTATTGCGAACCGAACAGAAATGAATATATGGAGAATAGCTGGTGGGTTTTCTGTATATTAAACTTAAACTCGATATTACCTCAGTGAAAATAGCGATAACTAGATGGCTAAAATAATTTTCCATATCCATGGAAAGTTTTATCAATGGCACCAATTCATTTAGTCTGTCATAAAATACATTTACTTTCCGTTATGAAGCCAGATAAAGGTAATTTCTGAATACAACATTCTTTAAAAATATCTAAATAGATATGATTAGAATTTCGTTAATGATTGTAAATTTGTATTTCAACAGGACATATTACTTTAAAATTTTTAATTATAATTATAATTTTCTCGAACAATTCTTCTTAATACTCCAATCTTAAAAATTCCATCCGTAACATACCTAGTATAGGTGTTGGGAATATCCCGTGGTCGTAACAAAATTTTCAAAGCAATATGTTATGTTGAAATACAAATTTACAATCATCAACGAAATTCTAACCATATCTATTTAGATGTTTAAAGAACGTTTTATCCAGCTGCCTGCTATCTAGGGTTTTAGAAAAAAGTTGCAACAAATCATTACTTTTGTGAATAATGATACATCAAAATGTGCAAGCCAGGAATGATCTGATTTTTCTGTTAAGTTGGAAAATTTATCTTATGAGCTCTAAAAGTCCGAAAACATACAGGATATTTGGCGAAATCACACAAAACATTTTTAATCACAAGCGCTTTTACTTTTAAATTATTCATTCATTTTCATTACGTTATTATACACACACACACACACATTGTGTACGTGAGTGTGCGCGCATATAGTCAAATTACGTGTTCTTATTTTGCCCTCAGTCTCAACAAGGTGGAAAGAATACAAGCTGTCTTTTTATTAATGATCATCCTTTTAATCCTTGTCTCCTACGAAAGATGTCTATATGTACCTTTTAAGTAGCAGGCAAACGACTGCTTTCTAACCAATCCTCCAGCCCCGAATTCTTCCAACAATTCTTAGGACGATTAATTCTAAACCGGGTATTACTTATGTTTATCGCTTTCCTTCCTTTAGTGCTAAGCTTTGGTGCGCTTATCCCGTTTCCGATTCTTACCTTACACCACGAATCAAGCACATCGCTTCCCTCGGTGTTATGCTTCTCTCGTTTTCCTTCTCTTACTTTGTTTCCTCAGATGAGGTATCTGTTGAGTTACCTGACATTTTGAGCACAAAGCCTTAAAAAATATGATTATATGCTACGTATATTGTTTTAAAATATTTGTTTAAATGACTTGGCGTACGAGTCGAATCGATAGCAAGAAATGAAGGAGCATTATGTAGGCTCATCATCTCTCTCCGAAGAATAATGGAATCAATACATAATTTTAGCCATTTATTTTAGATTCATTCATGCAAAACTTGTATTACTTATATGCATTATCTCTTACATAGAGTAGTTTTATCCCAAGTAATATTATCAATTTAAGGAAACTTATTTGCATGGCAAAAAATGGATAACGATTATTCTAATTTCCGATTTCAGGAAATAAAACTTTTTTTCCCAGTACCAAAATGCTGAACCGTACAATGAAAGTTCAAAAGAAAAGACATTAGTCTTCCATTAATGGACTATCGGAAGCAGCAGCTGCGACTGATTGCTGAAAGGTCGTTGAAACTCTCCAAATTTATATTGATGGTTCCTGACTTCTGAACGGGACAGAAATTGCAGGTGATAACAAGGACTAGGGAAATATTATTTTACACTGCACAGGATTGAACATTTTGTGATCGGGCTTCGCTTGTACGGTATATGTTGACGAGGAAGTGGCTTCACATGAAAGTGGTTTTCATTTCACGTAAATACTTTCTAATCTCTCAAAAATGTCAAAACTATTTGTTTTTTATCACTGGAATTAGTAATTTTTGTTCACCTTTTGACTGATGGGTATGACAACCAAAACCTGTCCGGAAAAATAAGTAAAAATCATCCAAAAGCGAATGTCAAAGATCAAATAATCCTGATAAAAGTAAGCACAATTTGAGGGTATAATTTTAGTGATTTTGACAAGCAATCGTTTTTCGGCGAGTGTAATTCTTTTCTGTTTCTCACGGAAACACTTGTAAATTCTATTCCTTATACTTTTCTTTAACCTTTGCAATTTTTGTGACTTGACCAATATTCATTGATAGGAATTCATTTGAAATGTAGTTCATTTTCTTTATAAACATCTTTTTGTAAATCTGAATGTAAGTTGTAAATACAGTCATCAAAGAGTTGAGTACTAAACTTTATACTGTGTTCGAAAAGGTTGCAGATAATGAAAATACTTAAAATGAATAACAAATTTTTCTTTATCTTTTGTGAGCTTTGATGTTGCCTGGTAAGATTAATGTCAAGGTAAAATTTTGAGAAAGAAAAAGTTAAAAAACTGTAATGGAAGCTGAACGGACTCTCCGTTTAAAACCATAAAAACGAGAACAAAAGTTACCTCCAGGGTGATAATTGGTAGTACTTTGAGTGGAGATTAAGGTAAGTCAAGGTAATGATTTTTTTTTCAACAATAGATTTGTTTTTAAGTCCTCAAAAGACATTTAATGGTACGGATTAAGTGCACTGAAACTTTATATCTGGGCTGGGAATAAAGTGTATGTAAATACGATATCCCATTAACGAGTTCTTTTTGCAAAAGTTAGTCCAACATCAAATTGATTTTTCTGAAAACACGTTTTTATCATGCATGTATCCGTACGGGATATTGAAGTGTTAATAAAATCAATGATTTTCAATAGGAATAAAAAAATATGTGGAAAGCAGTGTGATCTATACGTAGCAGAATAATTTCCGTGAAGGAGATATTAATTTTGCATTTTTTTTTATTACTGTTAGATACAATAAAAAAAAAAATACCAATAGTCTACGATAGTCTACGTTTACATTTACCGATGTTTTGCCTGAGAGACCCTTCCTCACTGTTAATCCCTACATCAGAACATATAAAGTAAGTTCCTTGGTCTAAGAGATACCTAAGGTTTGTACGGTCGTGATTTACCAGTTCTCCCCTCACTTGTGTCACCGTCTTTTCTAAGTTGTTAATATTCTTGTTTGTATTGGCTATAATAAGGAGGCTTCTTTGGATAGTGAAGTCAAAATAATGTTGAAGAATAATATCAAATTTCCTAAAATATAAAAGAAAAGTTCCATAAGCGACCAACTCGTTCTGTATACAGTTTAATTTATATATATATATATATATATATATATATATATATATATATATATATATATATATATATATATATATATATATATATATATATATATATATATATATATATATATATATATATATATATATATATATATATATATATATATATATATATATATATATATATATATATATATATATATATATATATATATATATATATATATATATATATATATATATATATATATATATATATATATATATATATATATATATATATATATATATATATATATATATATATATATATATATATATATATATATATATATATATATATATATATATATATATATATATATATATATATATATATATATATATATATATATATATATATATATATATATATATATATATATATATATATATATATATATATATATATATATATATATATATATATATATATATATATATATATATATATATATATATATATATATATATATATATATATATATATATATATATATATATATATATATATATATATATATATATATATATATATATATATATATATATATATATATATATATATATATATATATATATATATATATATATATATATATATATATATATATATATATATATATATATATATATATATAATGTGTGTGTGAACTATCAGAGATACGAACTGGTAAGGTCACAAGTTAAAATTGTGTTTGAGTATTCACATTTACCAGCCATAAGTTCAAATTTGGCTCTGGTTGCCTATTCTGCTAGTAAGAATTTTTACAAAGACCAGCAGAACATAAGGGAGAAGAAGAACCTGTTCCTTTAACCTCTTCTCTGATTACCCAGAGTATTCTCATGATTAACTAACATGTATTCTTCTCACAACAATGAGAATATTCGTTCATAATCGTAAGATATTTCTTCTTATTTAAATTTTCCCGATTTAAATCAGTCTGTGATGAATTTCCATTTTCTGTATTTCCCATTTTCTATATTTAGTATGTACTATAACTAAGGACTACTAAAAGGGAGGACATGCAGCGCTCATTTTCTGACTTCGCTAGCGAAGGCCACTGGATTTATTATAAAAAAATTTTAATAATGCTTAAGTGGGTCATAAATGTTGTCATGAATTAAAAATAACACCACTACAGTAATGTTTTAATGTGAAAATAGTTAATAAATCATAACAATTTCAAATAATAAAGAAAAATACACAATTACCAACAAGAAGTTAGTCTGACAGATGTGCCCTTTAGATTGATGTCTGAAGAAGCACTACATTTTTTTGTTGGTCTTTTTCAAGGATATGTAGCCCATAAAGTAGGACATTGGCCAAATGTTTGAACAGCTTCTTAGATGATAGTCCAAGATTATAAAATGTTTCCATGATAGACAGAATGTTGATAAGTCTTTGACAACAACATGCTCTATGTCTGGTGTTCTTCACAAAGCACAGCCCTGTTCTAACTAGCTCATGAGCACACATACGAGGGATTCTTAAAGATCCCCTAGAAACCTCTGCAATGAAGTCTTTCATTTCACTAGTCAGCAAAGGTTCATCCTCAGAGAAAGTCAACTCCCCCTAACATTTTGTCTCCAGCCATCCCGTCACATAGGCTACAGACCTCTCTTCATGGCATGGTAGAGAAACATCCGATATGCTCTCTTCGATGGACAATGCATCCTCAGCTGTGATTGGGCCTACACAGGTGTGGACATTGTCAATGGAGGCATCAGATTCTATGGATTCCAAAAACGATGCAGCGAATCGCTCTAAATTTTTTTTAAAGGAGCTGAAACATCACCTGTTGCCATGAAGGCATTGGCCCCTCTTGATTGTCTATAGACTCAAAATTCCCCTTCAATTCTGTCACTTTGAATCTCACGGAGCAAAACATAATGAAACCCAATTGTGAACAAATGTTTGTATACAGCTATCATTCTCTCTGTGGCTTGCACAAGAGCTTTTTTGGTGTCATGAGTCAAGCATTGAACACGAGTTGCACCATGCCTGACTCTGCTTCTTTGAATTGTTCCAAGAAAACCTGAAGATTGGTTGAGTTTTGATCTTGGACACGTCGACTGGGATCATTTAGTCTAACATCTTGTCCATTGACACTAACATTGACAGTTTTCCACCAATCCAAAATGAACTGGATGAAAGTGGCTGTTTCACAGGCTCCATGTAGTCTAAGTGCGGCAACTACCCTGTCATTGAAGACTTTTAAAACATGCTGTACATTCTGCAGTTGGAGTTTAGATGGACAAACTGCAGAGCATGTTAAGGGTGTTGTTTTCAAAATGTTGTCTTTTTCTGCCTTGTACAGGTTTTTCACATCCGAGAAAGAAGCAACTGATTCTTTGTCAAGAGACAGCTTTTGATATTTTTCTGTGATCCAGTTGTTGCGGATACACTTTAGCAGATGGACAGTGTCAAACAAAAGATACCAGAAGCGTATTTCATCCAAAGGATGAATGGCCTGGAAATCACAAGTTCTGTTGAACAGCTTGCAAAACTGTTGATTTATCTTATGATTGTCAGTAACAATCCCACCTGACTTTTCAACAAGGGCAGCAGCTTCTTTCACAACATCGAATTGGTACTTTGGAGTCAATTTATAAACAAGCATTTCAGCATCACAAATAACATTGACATTGCCTTTGAATCAGGATCATTCGTTGCCACACCATTCAAAACACCACCGGAAAAAGCAACAGTTGGACGAATTTTCACTTCATCAACTATCAAGAAAGCGTTTTCTTTTTTTTTTGCTGATCATTTTTAACTTTTTGAAGTGTTTTCTTTAAGACTTGATCAATGTTTACAAAAGATACAACAGACTGTAACTTTCACTTGCTTGTAAGCACTAAGAAATCACGCAGTTGTTCATAGCTACAGTTAGGAAATAACTCGATAGCAAAGCAGTAATCAGCTACAGAGAAGGCTTTGTAAGTCAAGAGTTGTAACTGTCGAGTAATAAATTTAAATTTTTTTGCCTTTTTGATATCATCCAATTCTGAATTTTGAGCTTGGAGACTCAACACCACTTTATTAACAACATCATCCACCTGGGGATTATAATTGTAGGCTACATGTATAGCTTCAAAGAACTGTGAGAGGCAGTTCAGGCTATTGTTTGGATTTAATATTTTTCCCAGTGGAACACATATACCATTCTTAAAAGCAGACAAAGTTGATGGAGAGCACAGAATAGATTCATTGTAAACAATCACTGACAAATGACTCACCTGGAAATCTTTTGACATGAAAATGCACACAAGTTTATCCTCTGATCGAGATATGATAAGGTTATCATATTTTTTCTGTAACTCTTTTTCTGGTGAGAAATCACAAAAAGAATGAATCATATCTTTCTTCAGAAAATAATTCAGCTGCTCATCCTCTTGCTTAGGTTTGAGAGGTGCTGGCTTTGAAGTTGGTAAACAAGACGTAGGAACACTGAATATGCTCGACGGAACTGCTGTTCGAGTAAATCCTCCAGGTAGCTTGACGTGTGGGGAGTTTGAAGGCCAATGTCTTTCACAGATGAAAAACTTAGCCGAATCAATCACAAAATCCTGGCGAGGGGGAGCACATTCAACCACTTTTGTTTATCCGACTCATCTTTAGGCAATTTGAAAACAGAGCACTTGTTACCCTTATTGTAGTTGCCATTACAATTCACAATACCACACTTATTAGGCATAATGACTGATAAATCTATAATTACTGAAAATATGGGAAGACACAAAATAGTTCGTAAATGAGGCACTTAAAATAGAAACTAACTATATCATATTCAAGAAACACCATGGAGTTGGCAAAAAACAAGACATGAGGTAAACTCAGGCTAAGTTTCATTACAACAGTGAATAACACAATGAACAGAGAGCGCAAAACGATGGCAGCCTTCTCACTTCGTGTATCACAAACAACTGACGTGCAAAGCTACACTTAAAAGCATTGGTCACTGGCGCTGGCAACTGGCCTTTGCTAGCAAAGTCAGAAAATAGGTGCTGCATGTCCTCCCTTTTAGTAGTCCTTGACTATAACTTATAATGAAATAATCCAGCACAATGCAAAAAAAAAAGAAGAGAGAGAGAGAGAGAGAGAGAGAGAGAGAGAGAGAGAGAGAACAGCTGATACTGTGCTTAGATACTCACCTGCTTATGTACTGCCTGTAAATTCTGTAACACACACACTCACACACACACACACATTCACACAAATGCACTAGCAGCATGGGCACCTATAGCTGGTTCACTTAAGGTAGATTATTGGGCCTACGAGACGTTTGTTTGGCGGCCTCTGATTGGCTGGTACCGGGAGGTAGGCGTCTCGCTCACTGTCTCATTTTTACGTCTGTAGCTCAGAAAACTAGCAATATGTTTATATTTCTTCATTTATCTCTCATTTTGCACAAGACTGAAAAGTTTTGGTCATACCATAGGATTCGGTATTAATTGTACAACTAAATCGTTATTTCCTGAAATCAATAAAATAAAACACAAAGGAATTACAACGAGTAGAAGTGAAGAGAGAAGTATTTAATTCTTTATACCTGTTTTTACTTATCGGATTTCGCATCGTTCACACGATCAAGATAAAATAAAATTTGTGTTTTCATGCAATAAATTAACTCTGAATACTCTGGTGCTTTCAGATTTTAGATGCGTGTGATATGTGAAGAGAAAATGAAGAATATGTCTTATTAAGTTGCATCCGTACTTGACTCAGTTTGCCAAGAGATAGTGATGATCATCTGCAAGACACTGCGTTGGTCCTCTCAGCCGTTGACAGTTGCCAATTAGCGATATGAGAAGCTGGCAGTTTCGACAGTATATGCTGCATTATTATGTCATTACATTTTCTGTAAATAAATGCATAGAATTCCCATTACGACTGTTGAACATTTTCACTCCAATATCATATATGTCCGTAAGTCTGGATATATCTAATAAAAAGAAAAATAATCAGATGGATGCATCTGGATGTGCTGGCTTCAATTTAGACATCGCCAATAGATTTTATGGTAAGAAATAAAAAAATGTATTGAATGAACATATAACAACCAGAGAAACAAACGTCCATAATAATGAACTCATCATTATGTAGGCCTGTTATTTATCATGTAACCTACAGTGTGTAGGCAAATTCCTCACCTGGACTAAAGTGAACCCAACACATCCCGATGCATCCATATGATTATTTATTTTCTTATCAGATATGTCCAGACATACAGACATATATGATATTGGAGTGAAAATGTTCTACAGTCATAATAGGAATTCTATGCATTTATTTACAGAAAATGTAATGACATGATAATATGGTAAATATTGTCTAAACTGCAGACTTCTCATATCACTAATTGGCAACTGTCAACAGCGCCTCAAACAGAGTCAAGAACGGATGCAACTTAATAAGACATATTCTTCATTTTCTAGTCACATATCACACGCATCTAAAATCTGAAAGCACCCGCTTATTCAGGGTGAATTTTTTGTATGAAAACACAAGTTTTATTTTATTTTGATCGTGTGAACGATGCAAAATCCAATGATAAGTAAAAACAGTTATAAAGAATTAAATACTTCTCTCTTCACTTTTACTCATTGTAATTCCTTTGTGTTTTTTCTTATTGATTTCAGGAAATCACGATTTAGTTGTACAATTAATACAGAATCCTATGGTATGACCAAAACTTTCCTATCTTGTGGAAGACATGAGATAAACGAAGAAACATAAACATATTGCTAGTTTTCTGAGCTACAGACATAAAAATGAGACAGTGAGCGAGCCGCCTACCTCCCAGTACCAGCCAATCAGAGGCCGCCAAACTAACGTCTAGTAAGTACAAGAATCTACCTCAAGTGAACCAGCTATAACTTCTCTTTATCCACCATCATTTCTCAATTTTTATTTCTTGGTGCTTTACATTACAGTTATTTTTAGTGCATAAGGTAATGGTTAACCAAGAAAAATGATGGAAAACCAATGAAAATGACAGAGTGAAAGATCTAGACCCCAAGAAATTAAATAAAATGCTGATGACCATTTTAAATAGTAAGGTATGACCCTAGCAAAGTCATCAAATTCAGGACAAATGACCAGTCATAGTTTGATGATACATGTAGATGAGCTTACCATGACAAACATGAAATTCACCTCATTGAGACGAAACTGTTCATAAGAAAATGACACTATTTTAATTAAGCCTTGCCATGCTGCAAATAGAATTTACCATATAGCTGAGAGAAATTACAATAATTCCTTAACGAGAAAATTTGAAGGAATTACTCAGACTCATCTGTGATGGAAGGAATTATTCAGACTAATCTGTGGTGGACCAAGTTGGTATTATCCATCTTTGGATAAGGGTCGTCTTCCATAACACCACTACTACAAATGATAATAGATTGGTCACTGGCCCTAAGGACAAGGCTGCACTGCTTCATCGAGCTTTTGAAGATAAGCAGTCAGCTAAGAGCGTCCCCCTCCCTGATATTTGTCACCCTGAACCCATTCTCCACCCCTCCCCCCACTCCACATTCTAGCAAAATTTGCATTTCGGTCTGGGGTTGGATGTTAAGAAAATTCTAGATAATGTGGATGGCTAAGGTGGAGAAGATTCTGCTGGTTTCTTCCACCATTTTTTTAAAGGATTCTAGTGTGTTGTCTTCCAAGATTACTAGATTTTGTAGATTTTTTATGTCAACATAACATTGCAGATGATAGCAAGTTTAGCAATACAGTCCCTTTTCCAAAAGTGGCATTTCTGCAGGTTTCAGTAACTACAGGCCAGTTTCTATTCGCCCTAGGGTCTCCAGAGTTTCAGAAAAACTTATTTTTATGCCACTATATAAGTATGTGGAATCTAAAGGAGCATTAGCTAATAGTCAAAATGCATATGTGAAACAGTTCGGTACCTGAAGAGTTCTAGATTTGTCATGCCATTTGCAAGAGGACCTTGATAAGTTTTAAGTGTTGAGTAATTCAAAGGGATTTTAGTACAGATTTCGATTTAGTAAATCCCAAGGCGCTTTATAAACTTCAGAATCTTACAGTGGATGGATATGTTTTGGGATTACTTCAAGATATCCTTCCTTACAAGTAGGCATCAGCGAGTTGCTATTGACCGGATCTGGAGTTCCATAAGTTAGTATTTTGGTCTTCAGTTATTTTTAATGTATACTGGTTATTTTCCACACCATCCTCCCCTTCAGGTGGATGGGACTTTGCTGAATGAGTCTGAAACTTTAACTATTCTTGGTGTAACTTTTGACTCAGATCTTATTTTTGAGGAACATCTGATGAAAGTGTCAGGAAATGGCAGAAGTTAGGCATAGTACATAAGACCTCATATGTTTATAACAGTGTTGATATTGGTGCAACCAGTTTTTACTATAATACTGTTCTATGGTGTGGATGCCTGCTTCTGCCAGAGATTTGTCACTTTTAGATAGAGTTGCTTGTGGTGGTAGGTTCCTGTTTGCTAATATTAGCAGTTATGATTTGGACCATCAAGGAATAGCCTCTTGTTTGTCAATTATTCATAAGTTGTATTTTATTAGAGATCTTTCACATTCACAACTGATCCCTGATCCTCTTTTCCTGCTGAAAGCAACTAAATTTGCTGAATAGCAGCACCAATGTGTAGTAAATGTGCCTCACTGTCAAACTTCTCAGTTCCAGAGATTCTTTGTTCCCCCAGCTGTTGGGTTGTGGAACAGTCTTTCTGAGGATGTTTTACAATTAGATCCTGCAAACCTGAAGCAAAGATGCAATGCATTACTACCCTAAAACAATTCTTCTTGTATCTAAATATTTTACTTACATTTTCATCCATTTTAATTAATTTGTTCATTTATATTTTCTTTTCTAGTAACTGATCTCTTCTTTCTTTGTTTCTTATTACCTTCTGTTACTCCTTTCAAATGAACACATATTCGTTGGAAGCTTGAATTTCAAGTCATTGGTCCCTGTAGGCTTGTCCCATGCGGATAGGTTTTATGTTCTGAAAAATTTTGTGGTTGTTATTGGCTTAAAAGCATGATGTTACTTAACATGCCATGATGAGTCACTTTGCTTTTAGCTTTGTATTAGCTGATATGGATACATCTTCAGTTTAATTTAAAATGGTAGAAGGCAGATGGGTGGGCAAGCATTACTGTTTTTACGTAAGCTTTCCACTATTGGTGGAAACATAAATCATTACACGTCATCATAATTTTTAGCTTTTTAATGGCTGATAGGCATATGTATCATAAATTTTCTAATTGGCTACATTTGAAAATTATCAATGCACTTGGTAACAAAGAGCATTTTCCTTCTGTGCACAGTCATGGGTGATCAGTTACTTGTTTTAATTGTTTTCAGGTTTTTGTAAAATGCAATGTGTTGCCCCAAACACACGGCCTTCACTGCAGCGTCTGCAGCATTGCAGGTGCTGCTAGTTGTGTATGTGTTGCTGTACATTATTTGTATGGCTCCACCTTGTTCTAAGAGGATGAGGAGTGTGTTAACCCTTCAATAGAAACTAGAAATCATCGAGAGAATTGGGGCATATTAGGCTATGGCATGTATCATAAACGAGTATAACATTGCCCAGTCAACTTTGCATGATACCAAGGCTTCCCAGGATTTGCAAAGTACGTGGTGAACTTTGGGAAGAACACATCCAGGAGTTGGGCCTGTGAGGTCATGGGAAAAGGCCAACATGAGTACATTGAACTGTCGACTTTGATCTGGTTTCAGTGGCAAGTAGCGACTGCCAAGCGAGTTGGTGGTGCTGAGTTGAAGGCTGTAGCAATAAATTTCACATGTTTGCATGGGGTTGGGACTTAAAGACATTCAAACGTTGGCTGTTTCAAATCAAGATCCAACATGGGCTTTCTAACGAGAAGAGGGAGAGAACAGTTGATACTGCGCTGAGAAACACACCTACTTACATACAGCCTATGAGGGCTGATTGGCATATGCATCATAAATATACCTTTCTCTAACTGGCTACATCCAGGGTGTCAGTGTACTTGTAACAATGAGCATTTTCCCGCTGTGCACGTAGGTAATCAATTACTTGTTTGAATTGCTTGCAAGTGATTGTGATCTGCAATGCATTTACTCCGAGCAAGTGGTTTTTGTTACAGTACCTGCAGCATTGTTAGTCGTGTGTATGTTGTTGTGTACTATTTGTATGGCCCCACCTTGTCTTAAGAGCGCAAGGAAGGTGTTGACCCTACAACAGAAATAAGAAATCATCGAGAGAATTAAGGGAAATTTAGTATGGCACATGTCATGAATGAGTATGACATTGCCTGATCAACCTTACATGACACCAAGACTTCCCAGGACAAGCAAAAGAACTACACAAAGAACTTTGGGAAGAAAGCATCCAATAGTCAGGCCCGCAAAATCATGGTAAAAGCTGAAATGAGGACATTGAAAAATCGACCTTGATCTGGGTTCGTCAGCAAATGGCATTGGCAGTGCTGATTTGAAGGATGCAGCTATGAATTTCACATGCCTCCGTGGAGTTGCGGACTTTAAGACATCTGAAGGTTGGTTATTTCGATTCAAGATTCAACATGGACTTTCTAAAGAGAAGGCTCTTGGTGAAGCTTTGGATGCTTCTGAGGAGGAAACAGGGGAGCTGACAGAAATTCTCTTTGGTTATGTTGATGTGCCATGTTCATCCAGTAAGGAATCTGATGCCTAACTGCTGCTTCTCGATGACCAGGACCCTCTAGACATCAGGGAGGTACAGGAGGTGCAGATCTCGGTGATACAGTGGTGTTGGAGGAGGGGGAGAGGGTGGGGGAGGGAGGGAGGAGGAGGAGGAGGAGGTCTTGTAAACCCCTTCGCAAATTTTTACAGATCTGGCCAATGCGTGCAGCTTCAGCACCGCACACAGGTAAGTGAAAAAGAAAAAACTTGTTTGATTATCTAGTAGTGTAACCTACCGTACTGCGTGTTGTGTAGGCTGTGAAAGAAAAGAAGGGGTCCTCTTTTTTTGAGTGCGTATTTATACAGTATATTATTTTACAAATAATGGAGAATAAGCCAGCTAATTTTATTTTGCATTAAATTTTCGGTTGAAAGTGTGACGGTTGCTGTTTATCAGCATGTTGAATATTCATGCTTAGTACTGACAAGGTAGGGGGAGTAATGGCACAAGGTTGACATTTTACCCCCGTAGTTTTTCACTTCACCTTATCCTGATTTCGCCCTTTTCTGACAGGCTCTTGGCTCTGTTAACCGACATATTACTGTACTTAGCGTTGTGCATAAAACAAAGCCAGACATAAGATATATTCAAGCAAATAAGAAAAACTTCAAGTTCGACTCATGAAAGGATGCAGTGATAAGATGAAATGCAACCAATAACTTGACCCAAGCCTACTCAAGTAATACTTGACAAATCACATAAAGCATGGCGGAATTATCAGTTGAATTCAATTTAAATACATATTTATATCGTTTCTTTTTATTTTTCTGCAGTCTTCCCTTAAAAATTTGTAATGCTTGTTTCTCCATGACATATATACAAATTTGGTGACTGGCAAATTTTAGTTTGAAGAAGGAATAAAATGTCATTGCTCACTTATTTTTCCGACAAATATAAAAAAAAAAATATATAAAAAAGAAATAGATTATATGAGGGGATTGCTCTATTGCGAATGACTCTACCTCATTATCAATAAGGGTATGCCAGTGTTGTAAAAACATTAACTTTCGACAAAAACCATCGGCTATATGACATGTGATAATGAAAAGCAAAAGCTATAACATGTTTCTTAAGAGGTCAAGCATTAGTTTGTTTTTGTGTTAAATTATTTTGAATATAAATTTTCTTTATAGTATGGTTTCAGGAATAAGACATCATATCAAGCATTTTTAAAATGAATATATATTAACTAAGCTGATTTTAAAACAATGTTATAGAACACCTATGAAACAAAATATAATTTTTTTTTTTAAATTCTGTTCAAATTTATTGCATCAAGAAACAAAACCTAAATATATTCACAACACTCTACACTTAAAATTAATTTCATGCTAATAAGTCCAATTCAGGTACACAGAAAACTGGGGCTTCACCTGGGGCTCACCTTTTGACCTTTAGTCTATGAATTTAAAAATACCAGTTAAAAAATACAGTGTTTCCTCATGAACTTAGCATTCTGTTTTGAAAACGAATTGCAGAAGTTCTATTTTAATAATTTTCTGAACACTGACAACAAAATAGCCAATTAATATCGAAGATAAATTCCATATTTATAATCTTATTTCTGAGATTTTACCACTTATCTTACGAGCTGGGTATATATTGCTTTTACTCAGCATTTCTTCTGATAAAATAGCATGCTCATTATAGTTACAGCTATATCAGTTCATAATGTGAATAAATGTTTCACTACATATCTCTGTATTCTGAACACGCATGAACTTCAGCACAAACTACTCTTTTTCCATATTCATCTTTCCGAAGATCATTGACCTGTTTTCTCGTTTAAAACTTAAAAAGTTTTCTATAAAATGTTATATGCTTTCCTTATTCTTTCCATTTAACTTCTATTTTCTGCTATGGGTTCTAATTGCATATTTACAATCCACGATAAAATTTCTTTTACTTAATTCATTAAATTATGAGGGTGTTGATATAAATCTTTCTCTTGGTGTTAAAATCCTGTTAAATTAAAATTGTAATTACCGTAGATACTTAACGATTAGAAACTTGATGTTCTCCTGAATTCTACTGTTCAGTACTTGACTTTAGAAAAAAATAATTCCAAAATTAAATTGAAAATTCAATGAGATTATCAATTGCCGTATCTTTAATGAACCCAGGCAATGGTAATCTTACGTAAGGAAGTACTGTATGGCGTTAATAATTTGAAGACACAATATCAACTAAAAAGATTTAAGGAGAGAGAAAAAAATATTATGACGTTCCTCACGCTAGGCAAGAATGACCTCGTTGAGGCCCCTCTAGCCTCAGTTATGATTATGATGGCGGAGATTTTTTTTCTCCCCCCGTCTCTTTCTTTCTCCATCCAAGCGGCAGCCCACAAGGGTCGAAGAAATCCAGCTACGATTTTAGTGGCTTGCGTCAACAAGGGCATACTGAAATTTAAACGAAACAGCCCATACCATTCCCTTTCTCACCGTGTCCGGGATCGACAGTCCATGGGACGTTAATATTAAACAACTGTCTGCAGACAATTCTGACATTTATTTATGACATTAAAACTAAAATTTTACTTAATTTAATGAAATTTGGGGTGTAGGAAAAAATTTACTTTCCTGTTAAAAAAACTGCTGTGAAGTCCAGCACGTGTGAAATGTACGGTACATTTCAAATACATGATTGCCGGACAAGTCGATGGCACAGTCTTATCCTGCTTATAAAGATTTCCCGGATTAATTCCTGGTAGATATTTCAAAAGCGAAGAGTTTTCCTTTATCATAGAGCTCCAGCTGAATGACAGCTCCTTGCTAGGACGAAATTATTCATAATTGAGCTAGAGCGTCGTGCCGAACATTTACTTCTGTAATAGAACTACATTGCACCTTAGTTAACCTAAAGAATACTGTGACCTTATTATAAATGACAAATAAATCTCTTCTGTTCGTGACAACATGGAAGTTCGTATCAGGAAGCCAGTCTTTTTCTGAGTTTTTCTGTCGACTATAATTGTAGCGAGACCGACATTTGCAAGGATCTACGTCTTATGGACTTTCTTTTTCGTATAAAAAAGGTTATAATGCAGGTAACGTCTGACTCAGGCAAACATGTGAGCGTAATGTCCCTAATTACATCGAGAATACCTGCCTGGCTGTATTTCAATGTAGAGAAGTTTCTCTTCAAAAATTTTAATTAAAATGCAAATATGGGCACCTCTTTATCACTTTCGAGTGGTTAATGGAGAATGTATTGTAGTCATGTATAGAAATATCGAGATTTTAGTTTTCTTTTTAATTTTTTATTTTGCTTAATGCTGGGATATTATTTAATAACTGTAATGAAATCTGAATATTTGATACATTTAAGCAAACACAAGTCTCATGATAATGTCCGTCATGTTAACAGACTAACACCAGAGAATGTTAAAAGAAATACAGGAGCTTAAGGAAATAGAGCGCTGGCATGACTTTCATCGCCGAAGCATTATGAAGACTTATTTTGGTTCCGCGCCAGATTGCGTAGTTAATGCTTATTCCATTGAAAAGCTTAATCTAGCTTCATTCATTGCATTTCAATACAACCATAGATATTTAATACATCTGAGTGTTTTTACGTCGAAATAATATTTCTTGAGCCTATTTCAAAGTCCTTTGATAATCATTGATCTGTCCTTAAATTAATCAAGGAAAATTTCAGAAGTTTCTGGCAAATATGTCTTCTTTTTATTTGCATAGGTGCAATGAGTCTATCATTTTACTTTACCGGTACATAAAATTAACATTTAAAATTCATCAATAATAATAATAATAATAATAATAATAATAATAATAATAATAATAATAATAATAATAATAATAATAATAAGGGCGCCGTGGCAGAGTGGTTTAGCTCATCGATGGACTGGTTAAGCAACACGGGCTGGCCATTCGTTGGATGGGTGACCTCTCTCCTCGGCAATGATTCCTAGGAAAAGTATCTTTACTCAGCTGATGGGATAGGGCGCAGCTATGGGTTAAATAGCAAAACTTAGCAATGATGGAAAGAAATGAAAGATTAAACAACAACGACGTAAATGGAACCTCTGGCGTCAGAGGAGTTTCAACCGGCAGCCAGGTATACAGCCCAGTGAGCGGGAAGGACGGTCAGATACTTGGAGTTCGTCATCCAGCAACTGACCACCACAACGACATTAACCATCAACCAGAGACTGGAGCTACAGAGGCAAACAAGAAGAAGAAGAAATGGACAAGTGCAATATGAAAGACGAGACTATAAACCACATAGCTTGCAAATGTCCGGCAGTACAAAGAGACATGATTCAGTAGCAAAAGCCTTCCACTGGAGCCTGTGCAAGAAACACCAGCTAGCTTGCAGTAATACGATCAGGCAAAGATCCTCCAGGACTATGGTATCAGGACAGATAGGGTGATATGTGCCAATAGACAGACTTGGCGCTGATTGATAAAATCAAGAAGAAAGTGTCACTCATTGATTTCGCAGTACCATGGGACACCAGAGTACAATAGATGAGGAAAGAAAGAGACAAAATTGATAGGTATCAAGACCTGAAAATAGAAATAAGAAGGATATGGGATGTGCCAGTGGAAGTTGTACCCATAATCATAGGAACACTAGGCACGATCCCAAGATCCCTGAAAAGTAGCTCAAGGGCTCATGTAGACGAGCGTGTTATAAGAAGCAGCGCACATAGTGAGAAAAGTGATGGGCTCCAAAGGAGGCAGGGTGCAACCCCACACTATAAATACCACCCAGTCGAATAGGGTGACTAAGATAGAAAATAATAATAATAATAATAATAATAATAATAATAATAATAATAATAATAATAATAATAATAATAATAATAATAATAATAACATTGGTAAGAAAGAAATACGTAAATCTGATTGCTAAAATCAATATAATGTTAGTTTTAGTCCAGGGAAGACTCGACCAGCATTTTAGCAGAACGGATGTTTTCATGTAATAAATAAAGATTTTCACAGATAGAATTAGCTGACCGACGTGCAGTAAAAATCAGTTTGAGGAATGAAGAAAAAAAAGAAGAGAAACCAATGCAACTACTTAACTGGAGTAGGTTTTTACTTTTTTGTATCATATTTTGAGTTGGAGGTGGAATGGAGAGTATTAATGCTGTGACGTGTTTTGAGTTGGGTCCTGCTATTCTGGTGATTATGAATTTTTTTTATCTATTCAGAATTAGTCTAGTTTTAATTCCACAAAAATGATATCAATCAAAACTGCAACGTATAGGCCTTATAATAATATTCCTAATTAAACTAGCGGGGAAATAAGAATATCGTAATGTGCTAAAAAAAAAATCCAATAAATTACTTTTACTTAACAGGTGAGCTAATCTTATTGCTTTTGTGATAGCGGTCACGCAATAAATAGATTGTGCTTTGAATTTTTTTACCTATCAGGGACACGTTTTTCTTTTATTTAGTCATTTATACATGCTCCCCTTTCTTTTTATTTATTTATGTGTATATAAATAAATTCTTAACGAATAAAACGAATAGAGTGTGACAAAAATATGTTCATAACTTCGTTCTTATTTTAGTAAACGATAAATGACAACATTGACTTTTAAGGAAAAAACATATTAATATCTACAGTTTATTCATTTGTACGGTAAGGTTATTCATAAATTTCAAAACTAGTTGCGATATAAAGGTGGCATACAATCCCACGATGATAATTTTAAGTTATTATGGCAATTTTTTTCGGTGAAATTCTAAATGTAAGCACTATTTATCTCTCTATTTCCACTCATTATAAAGTGCTGCAGTGATTTATTTTTACATTGCTTGAAATCCTTGCCTGTGAAGTAAAAGATTAAGACAGATTAAATTTTATTTGAAGATATCAACAGCTAATTCCTTTCAAATTTAAAAAACATAGTACAGCTGGATATTATATCTTAACGTCTTACCTAGTGAAATTTGATGCTATTCATAAAGCAGAAACCTATTGCAGCTAAGAGACAACAGAATATTTTTCATTGTCAGCAGTGGTAAGGATTCGATTCCTGTACAGTATTTGTCGCTGGGTCGTTAGAGAGAAAATTAAAAAAATTGTATCTTTCGTAAAACTTCCAGGCTTTTTCTTAGTTTCTCTTTCTCTCCGAGATTTTCCCTTTCTATATTTTATAATTTTATTTTATTCCAGTTTCTGGATAACTGATTCAATAAATCGTGAGGAAAACCTGGTCACTTAAGAGCATCAGCTTTTTTGATAGATGTGAATGTTATTTTGGGAAAATATATATAATACTGTGTGAAAATATTGTTACAATAAGTTTGTTTTATGTTATGTGGTAATACGAAGTCTGGAGAATATCATTAACACGTGAAGTATGCCTGGGTCACTTGGTATACTTTGGGTAATCAAAATACGAAAGGATAGGGTTCCTTGAGGAAGCATATTTAGAACTGCCATTGATTCTTAGATATTCACGGTATGTAACGAGGAAGGCTCATAATTATACTCAAGATAAGGTAAGTGATTGGGACTTAATTTCAAAGACTATGTCTTTGATAAGAATATTTATTATTTTGTTGATGCTGTAAATGTCGAATAGGGAAGTAGAGGTATAAATGGCCATTACTTGGCTGAAGTGAAAATAGAGGGTAGAGAATTAAGAATGGTGGCATGAAGTGAATTAAGACACATAAATTAAAAAAAAAACAAGAAAAAACGAACAGACAGAAGAGCAGTGAAATGTGGAATATGAATGAAGGGTAATTAATACATGCAACTGACAATTGAGAAAGGGTGAAAAACTTGGTCATTAGTAACAAGTAGACCTAAAAGCTTGAAAGGTAAGATAAATGAGAGAGAGAGAGAGAGAGAGAGAGAGAGAGAGAGAGAGAGAGAGAGAGAGAGAGAGAGATTGATAAAAATGTTTGCAGATAATTTCAGGAAGAGTATAAAAAAAAGTCATTCTGAATGAAGAAGGAAAATGATAAAAGAAGCTTAGAAAATAACTGGCACACAAAGAAATGCTGTCAGTAGAGGAAATCAGCATAAAAAAAGCAATCTGAAGGTCTCTTAACAGTGGATTCAGGAAAGAATGAGGCAATAAGGAAGGATTAAGATTAAATCAGAAAATGATTGTGGAAATGTATGTTAAGACTGTACAGTGAGCAATAAGAAAGTGGATCAATGTGAAGGTATGAAGAGTTAATAGGATTACAATGTGATTTTGCAATATAGTGAGCGCGTAATTGAATCATTGATCAGGATAAGATATACTTGAAAAGCGGAAATGCTCCAAAACAACTGATGAGGGGAAACATTTCTCCCTTGCATAGAGGTAGAGATGGGTGTTTATTTCAGTAATTGAGTGGTTAGAATATCGCTTAGTGAAACTGGAGGGTGCACAGAAAGATTTTGGCTGATAAATTTAATCCGAGAAAATATGGAATGGTAAATGACTAGCAGCCCGGGTTTAGGCAAAATATAAAGTGGCTTAACCGTTTGTTCTGGAATTCTTTTCTAGAAGTTTGACAACAAATGGAGGCCTTATATGACAAACAGCATATTTGAGAATGTTTGTAGTAGTGATGACAGAGATGTTATGCGGAAGGCACTGAGGAGATATGCGGAGGTAGGCAATCACTGGAAGTGATTAGGTTATTTTATGATTAAAACAAATATTGTGATTTAGAATTTAAACAACCTATGTTTCATGCGTTATTTAAATGTTTTATAAACTGGATAATTAGAGAAAAGTAACTAGAAGGAAAATGCAGCTGTTAGCCTGAGGGATAAAAGAATGAGGTTTGAGTGAAATGCGGAGATGCTATTTGATACAAAGTTACTGAGGTATTGCAAATAAAAGTCACTGAGTGGTGGAAAGTGTGGCCGATATTACAGTAGCATACGGCTGAATATGAGTCACAGGAATGAAACGATCAAATATTTGAAGTGACGACGAATTAATGAAGGTGCTTGACCCCTTCGCCTATTTAATAGTAGTCACGATAAATTATGATACGGTATGAGCAGAGATTAATCCTAAAAATATGTAACGAAAGGAGCTTGGTCCATGAAGAGGCTTTCCGACAGAGGATTGCCTAGGATACCCAACGACTGAAAGTTAAATAAACTGTTTATTGTATCCTTCTTAATCATAAAAAATAACTGAAAAGGAGAAAAATTAGTAAGTATAAAAATAAAAAAAATTATATTTGGATAAAAAAAAAGATACATGGGTGGTTTTTTAATCACATGGAGAGAATGGAAGAAGATCGGTTGTGAAAATGGTGTATAAGTCTTAAGTAAAAGGAAGCAATTATAGGGATTATTATAACTTGATAGCGCTAAAGTCTGAAAGTTATTAAAATAAAAGAGAACACGTCTTTTTGATGATAAGATTTTAAATTGGAATTTGTTTTGTTCAGAGGACCCATAGGAAAAGTTAGGCTTAATGGAGAGACTTAATTTTGTTTGCGAAAGTTCTGCTGAGTGAAACCTTGCAAAGGTAGATGGAACTAAATTTGTGCTCAAACACCTCATGAAAGTGAAGTCAACCAATTGAAAGAATACGGAAATTTTGAGCCTCTCCTTTTATTTAGATATCTTTTTTTTTTTTTTTTTTGTAAACTAGCCTTTAAAGAGTAAAATGTATCTTCATGTCTGTACTTCATCATAAAAAAAGAAAAAAAAATTATATAGCCTCTTCCAGTCTGGTCTTGGAGAACAACGATGACTATTTCATCCCTAGATTATCATACATAGTAATATTTTCTTCTTATTAAATAATAAATGCAAAATATAAATGTTTATTCTCAATAATAAAACTTTACCTGAAAAGTGAGGTTGCACCACATGAAATTAGGGTACCGATGAATCAAAACTGAAAACTCAAACAAGAAAATTTCCACACTATAGTTTACACAAGAGCATTATTATTACTCTGATAATACTTTAAACCTGTACAGTTTTCTTATAGCAAATTTCACTCTCTCTCTCTCTCTCTCTCTCTCTCTCTCTCTCTCTCTCTCTCTCTCTCTCTCTCTCTCTCTGTGCATATTTTTTATAGCACAAACTTGTGATGAATCAACTATGCAATCATTGATCCTAAACCTCTAACAGATTAAACCTCTACTATCATTTTCCCTATATGTTATGTCATTCCTTTTATATAATCTCTCCTTATTTATTTTGAGTCTTATCTCTCTAGATACAGCATGCATTTTATTAAACAAGGCTTGAAAATCTAATGGAGATTTGCTGATTATAACAGCGTCATCTGCACATTATAAATGGGCCAAAAACCTATTGCTACTAAATTTTAAAGATTCTTTTCCCTCCCCGACTACTTTTCTCATTATAAAATCCATAAAAGGGGCAAACAGCAAAGCTGTAAAAACATCCCTTATAGTATTTTACTATATGTTGCAAATTCAGTTAAGAACCATCTATATAATATTTCATCTAATTCTTTTGTAGATAGATTCAATTATCTTTAATACTTAACAGGAATGTCACAGCGACGTCAGATATTCCATAACATTGGTCTGTGGCGTATGTGAAATACCTTATCTTTTTCAACATGAGCCATGCACAGCTGGGCAATATATCGATACAAAATAACTGATCTGCGCAACTTTTGCCCTTTCTTAAAAGAGATTGTTCATACCTAAGCATTGTATCAATTTCTTTTTCCAGCCTATTAAACGAAAGCATTTTGAATATTTTCGTTACAACCCACACAAGAGCACTACCTCTATAATTACTACATTCGATCAATTCGCCTTTCCTCGGTACTTTTGCTATGACTTCGAAATCCAAATCATCACGTTTTGTTTTATCATTCAAGACTTTCAAAAATGACCAGTACCATGGTTCCATCAGGAAATCTTCTCCCCCCCCTCGTTCCATTTTCATTGATTACTTGTAAACCGTCGCTTCATTAAAAAATCCATTCAGGTCTCTTGTTTGTGATGTACCAAACACATGCCGCCCCCCCTCCACCGACTCCTCAAATTTCGTATTGAACATAAAAATATTCGGCCCCGTGCTATCTCTCTTGTTCTGGTAATATTTTCCTCTTACTTTCGCATATGGATATTCTCCTTTATCTCTTCTTGATCTTTATTTAACCTCACAATCTAGACTTGAATTCTTCTACTTTACATTATTCATTTTTCTCTGATTTTTTTCTTACATGTTCCCTTTGTTTCTGTCTATTCTTTATTGCAGCTCAGGTCACATCTAATTTCCAAAGCTTTCATTTTAATACCTATATCCAAATTTCCCTTTCCAACAGGTTGGTATACATTATAATGGATTATCTGCTCCTCTTAATGTATAGTTTATAGAAATGCAAATCAGTTTCAACAATCAGTTACAAAGCTTCTCAGTGTTGATTGTCAATAAGCTTTGCTGCATTAAACCAAGAAACCGTCGACTTTTTTGGAGACTTTCAATTTCAACTTTCATGTGCCAA
>NC_089781.1:64680237-64690237 GCF_040412425.1 Macrobrachium rosenbergii | reverse complement strand
TGGCTGTTAACTCGTGTCTGTTATTAGTTGTGATCTTATGACTGTTTTCTTTCTTCTTGATCAGTTGGATTAAGAAAACCGCATTAAATACCGTGAAGAGTTTCCACTTTACTTCCAAATTGCATTGCTTCTAAATACAGTATTAATTACATACATTAATATCGTGATATTGTTTTATAATGGCATTTAATTCTTCTTTCAAGGTAACATAAAAGAGGATGATTATCATAACTGTGATTACATACACCATCACTGTTGCTTTTAAAAAAGACTTAATAATAGCACCGTTAATGTATGCAGAAAAAAATGCGTAGTATTCATCTTGGACTGGCTCACACATCTTAAAAATCCTAATATATATATATATATGACCTTCCAAAAATATTAAAATTCATTTTTTTAACTAGCTCACGCTTAAAAAAAAAAAAAAAAAACTCTCGAGCTGACTCACGATGGTAACGATGGTTTAGATTTGAAGTTTGTATACTACTACAAAACAGCTAAAACGGCGGTAACATAAGGGAGGCTAGTCATGAGGAGGATGTGCAATTATATAAGGCAGCTTGGTTTTTACTGAAACTCATCATTTCTAAAAGCTATAAATTTAAGAAGCTACACGTAATTTCAGAGACATTCGTCTCGGCCGAAGGAGTAAAAACAAGCGAAAGTTTAAACCACGCCATTTTCAACCTCGAACATTAGACCAAACGAAACAAATAAAAAAAGTTTCTTTGGCGCAATCGAGTTTTCTGTATAGTGTATAATGCTGTATGAGTCGCGGCCCATGAAAATTTCAACCACGGCACGGTGGTGGCCTGTTCTATAGCGTTGCCAGACGCACGATCTTTGTCTAAATTTAACCTTAAATAAAATAAAAACTACTGAGGCTAGAGGGCTGCAATTTGGTATGTTTGATGATTGGAGGGCCGATGATCAACAAACCATTTTTCAGCCCTCTAGCCTCAGTAGTTTTAAAGATCTGAGGGTGGAGAGAAAAAGTGCTGACGGACAGACAAAGCCATCTCAATAGTTCTCTATGAAAACTTCCAATATCCTTTAACAAAATAAATATTATGCCGTTGAGCTGCAAACTGACAACCTCATGCATCACGCCACCTTCGGATACAAACGTCCTGTTGACGTTTGAAAATCTAAGCACCTGTTCATAAACATAAACATACCACTAGACTATCATCTCACGGAAATGATTTAAACGGTATCATATAAGCATTGCTACTGTTATTATTGTTATTATAATTATTATAACTTCAAATACACATTACGGTATTACATATTATTACAATTATTCAGTACTAAAGCTTGAGACAGGGCACTTCGTTTTTGCATATTCATACATGCCAGTTCCGAGCTGAATGGCGCGAGTTATAGATAAGGAGTTTATTGCCCGTTGTTTTTCTCATTGCAGGTAGACAAATTTATATATTGATACACACTGCATATTTTTATTGTTTATTTTTTTGTTGGCGGTTATGCCTTTTGTTTGATTTAACCCAGATTTTCCCTTTTGTCATAGATATACTTTCCATGACCTTGGAGTAAATAAATGCTATTTTTTTTTATTGGTGAGTAAATCTGACATAACGTCACAATTAAATGTTGCGTTCTTACCTTTAAGTCAACTCTTGACAAATCAGTCGTGCAAGGGTTCCGATAAAAATTACTATGCCGTCGGTGAGAAACTGGGATTTTTCTTGAGTGACATAGCCGCTTATTACAGAAAGAAATATGAAAGTACAATTCACAATGTTTTAGGAATAGAAAAAGGTAAAAAAATGAATAAAATGGATATAATAAATTTAGAAGTAAAAAAGAAAGAGAATATCCGGATAAAAATTTATGATAAAGTTAACTAAAGAGATATAATGCAATATCCTACGAAGAATAAATTTCCTTTTAAAATTTATTTTCACCTTTTTAGTTTTCTATAACAGAAAACTGTTGAGATGACTATTTGTCTGTCCGTCCGCACTTTTTCTGTCCGCCCTCAGATCTTAAAAACTACTGAGACTAGAGGGATGTAAACTGGTATGTTGATCATCGACCCTCCAATCATCAAACATACCAAATTTAAGTCCTAGTGCTTCAGTAGTTTTTATTTTATTTAAGGTTATAGTTAGCCATGATCGTGCGTCTGGTCGCCGCCACCGGGCTGTGGCTGAAAGTTTCATGGGCGGCGGCTGAGAGTTTCATATAACATTATACGGTGTACAGAAAACTCCATTGCGCCGAAGAAACTTCAGTGCATTTTTTACTTTTTGTTTCTTGGATTGGGCTATTCTTTTATTAACAAGGCCTCTTGCTTCTCTGAGCAGTCCATAAGTGCTCTGTTTCATCTGCAAAAAGAAAATATGGTTATTACTAGGGAATTGTAAGAAAAATATTGTTGGCACTGACCACAAGAAACCCACTAGATGCCAGTCAGTCGAAGACAAATAAAGATGGCCGAGAGTATTGGTTGAGTCAGAGATTAACCAAAAAGGAGAGTAATTTTGCTCGTTGTTAGAAGAGCATTCAATTGGACAAACTCATCCGCGTAGGCCGCAAGATATTAAGCTTTAGTGGTTATTGTGGAAGTAGTGAAGGATTTCAACTGTTGCCAGAGACATCAGCCATCAAAGGAAGTTATCGTAATGAAAGAAATGGAATTTTAATTTTAAAAAGCGCTGATTTCCCTCTGGTGCGATTCTCACGATTAAAGTTGCACTGATTATCAAAAAATAATTAGGTTTTATAATGTGAAATTAGAATTGAATATTTCGCATTTTTTATTCATTTCATACATAGTAAAAGTGTATAACAGTGTAACAATTTTTGAGGAGTATTAGTTATATCAATCTTAAACACTTTCTCTCTCTCTCTCTCTCTCTCTCTCTCTCTCTCTCTCTCTCTCTCTCTCTCTCTCTTTTCAACGAAGAATGAACTTTAACTTTCTGTAGTTCTAAGCTCACCATTTTTTTCAATCTTTCGTATTTTAATGTCTTAACCCTCCTTTTCCCCGTTCAATCCAATCTTTTCTCCCTCATTTATGGATAAATTTCTTTAACCAGAAACATTGGTCTTTCCCTGTTTTATTGGTGAGCAAAGATGAGAGGTTTTATTATTTCTTCGTGTGTGTATACGTGTTTGTGGGTGTAGTACGGGAAGACACATTCCTCTCTGATATCGTTTATTCCTAGACTATCGCTGCTCAGTTTATTGCCTCATATTTTTCACGAAAGGTACTAAAGTGCTCTCAGTAGTAACTCCTATGCTATCCAAAATGAAAATAAAAAGTCAAATGAATTAATTTGATTTCCACTAACAGCCATACATAAGTGGGTGGAAGACGATCATTCATGGAGCTTTCAAATGTTCTAAAATTACTCACGTAACTTGTTTTTAACAAGAACTCCAATGATCTGTCAGTAATCCTATGAAATTTACCCAGTCTCCCCTGCCTACGTTATATTTCCTTACATTATTTTGTCCATACCCTTTCCAACAGGCAGATATCGATTTATTTTTCATTTCTTTCTTAAAGAGGATCATCACGTTTTATTTCTTTTATGTAATTTTGCTAGTTCTTAGGAATGTGATTTTGTAGTCAATTTTTTTTTTTTTTATTCTAATATTACATTTCTGGCTTCTCATTCACTAGATATCCCTGAAGTTTAAGGAATTGTCTTAATCAGCACCATACATATGTTACTTTTGGTTCATATTATTTCTAAAGAGCACAAGTTTTCGGCGAAGGAGAATTTCATAAAAAGGATACATATTTATTCAAAATATAAGCCGGTGAAGCTGTAATATTTCGCCTAGTGTAATTCGGAATATTTCAATTATGTAATCAAATATCGCTGAAGAACACAGTATGAGGTTAATGAACGCCCATGTTTGAGAAAACCCTGCCTTAATTTAGGACAATGTTAGAAATGGTACCATTGGTACAGATTTCTCGTGCATCTTTTTCTTTTAGTGCACCCAAGTAGATATGGAATCCATGATCTGTCTCTTGGAGAGGTAAATGGTTGACGATATATCTGAGCATTTAGTATATGCATAACGTTGATATTTCCGTATTTATTTTTGAACATATTTCATACCTTATTTCGTATTTATTTGTCTTCTTGGTTTGATTCCAGTTGACACTTTATTTATATATACATTTAGTTTTTCGTGACTCGCTATATATTCGAGTAACAAGTTTGATCTAACTTTAAATAATTTCTAGTATAAATTGTAACAAAATGATAAGCAGATGCGAGTACAAACGTGAAGAAAAATATGGGCTGTACACCTGCTGAATCCTACAAATAGAGCAATATTAAGCCTTCATTCACTGAAATATGTTTTAAACAAAGGTTAAAAACATGTTTGTCAGAAGAAAGTCCAGTGCATTGTTTCGTGACTTCTCAATGAGGTTTATTGATCCAGGTCCACTTAAATAGGGAATAATGGGTTGACTGTGTTTGCCCTGAAATTTCAAATGACGAACGAGGAACATTATGCAGAAATACCTTTGACTAGGGAGTATTTTTAAATTTCCTATTTGATCATTACTCGTATTTTATGGGCACCAGAATGAGTAAGAAAGTGCTAATTTTACTTTAGGAAATGCGAAAACCGTATTCCCAATGGTATTTAAATTTGTAATTAAGAATTGAACGCATCAGCACTTCATCAACAGAAGACCTTCCGCATTATGAAAAATTGTGGTGAACTCCCTGACCTCATCATCAGCTCAAACCTAATTTTGATTAGCATGAACAATTCGCAAAGTTTTCAAAACCTGGTTCAAATAATGAGATCCAGTTCTCTTACCAAATTCTTATATATTTAGGCTAACATCTTTCATTTTGAAGTAAGATTTTTTTTTTTTTCAACCAAGGCGTGCAAATAACTGCAGACCCTCAAGCTAAGGTACACAAATATTTCTATCAGGACCAGCATCAGAGAAGACAGTTTTTAGTTATTTCATTCCTTACTTTCATCTAAACTCTTCGTCCATACCTTCATTCATAAGACGATATTCTTCCATGGGAATTTATGTTTTGTCAGTGTTGGCCATTGGAATTCAGTTACCGGTAAATTTTCTACTAAACATAGATCCATCGGATAACATGTAGACAAAAAATAAAAATAAACTTTATTTACATTGCTGTACTGGGAAAAGATGAAGCACTCACACACGAGTTTATACAAAGTAAGTTGCAGCCATATTCCTCGTTGATATTATCAGTTTATGTCATCAGAAGGCATCAATGGCCTACGTTCCAATCAATCTGTAAAAAGAATTGAGAACTATTTTTAAGCATTTAGTTAAGTATACCTTAGTTTAACCAGCCCACTGAGCTGACTAACAGCTCTCCTAGGGATGGCCCGAAGGATTAGACTTATATTACGTGGCAATGGACCAATTGGTTATCTAGCAACGGGACCTACAGCTTATTGTGGAATCCGAACCACATTATAGCGAGAAATGAATTTCTATCACCAGATATAAACTCCTCTAATTCTTCATTGACCGGTCGGAGACTCGAACTCGGGCCTAGCAGAGTGCTAGCCGAGAACGCTACCGACTTTTCCAACGAGGAACTATCATATGAGGTGGGGAAGGGATGTGAGTTTCGGCAATCTTGTATTACATTAATAGTTTCTTTGTATAGTAGTGGTAGCATTACCTCTGCTATATTTAGTATCAACCAAGTGATCTCAGTACAACTTTTAACATTTCTCACAAGTTGGTATTTGAACATGACCAGCAAACGTACTGGTGCTGTTCAGTTAACAAACCCAGGTTATAGACTACCTATTTTCAACAAAACATGATAAATTTTACTGTAAATTTCGAAAGTATATACTTTGATAATTGTAAATATAAAATGCGATGTTGCATAAGATGTAGTTCTGTTTTTCTCTTTTTCCAAAACATGCACTTGCTCATCTTTTTATGCTTATATAATCTTGCATAAATGATATTGTATTAATTACTGAGCTATAGTTTATAAGGCAATTTTTAAGGAGATATGCAGTACCGCTTACAAGTAATAAAATTTTCCAGGCTTCTGAAGAGTTTAAAGTTTTTTGAAATTTTGCGTTTTGTAACTTTTATATAATGCCAAAATCCCTGAAAATGCAGCAGCGACTGGAATTTTTGTATATATGTTACCTTAGCATATTACATTTTAATTAAATTCTAGTTACAAGACTAATATTGTTTAAATTTTCATACATCCGTAAAAACTGAATTTAATTTTTACTTGACTGCGTGTTGATTCCCTTTAAATTCATTCAGATGGGCTATATGGATTAAATACTGTCATTTTATCTAATAGGTCAAGAGGTTTGGTAAAATCGTTGTTATGCAAAGTTCACTCTGCCCAGGAACTCGTGAGTTACTGTGCAAGTACTAAGGATTCCAGCATCTATTGGACGTTTGTGGTTCACTTAAGAATAGTGATTTCAATATCAAGACGGAAAAGAAATTTATTGATATGCTTTGCTAGGCCATTAGTTGGAAAGAGACTGTGAAAATATTGTACAACTATTATATATGAAAATGGAAATTTTCTAACACGAAAATTATATATATATATATATATATATATATATATATATATATATATATATATATATATATATATATATATATATATATATATATATATATATATATATATATATATATGTGTGTGTGTGTGTGTGAGTATACACACATTACACACACACACACATATTATATATATATATATATATATATATATATATATATATATATATATATATATATATATATATATATATATATATATATATATATATATTATATATATGTGTGTGTGTGTGTGTGTGTGTGTGTGTGTGTTATAAAGGATCTTTCTCTCTGTTGTATGTTTTTAGTCTCTCACTTCTTACCTTGTTTTCTTCTAGATGTGTCCCTTAGCATCGCTTCACTGATGATGTGCTATCTTCTTTACATTAATTACATTTAAGTATTGATATCTCTCAGAAAGGCGTATAGAGACAAGATCGGTAATTTCTTCACTTTAATTAGTACTTAGTATTATAAAGATCAGAACAAAACTATTAGTTACAATGATAGAAAACGAAATCACTCTGGAGCTATTAACTTGGCTCAGTCTATATGGGGAACACTGAAGCGCAGGGAGACGTAATCTCCCTTTTAGGACACAATCTTGATCTGTCTCTCCCTGGCATTCTCCAGCCTGTTGAACCCATGGAATTGTTGTTATCTGCAATATCCACCTCCTTCTAGCCCTGTTGGAAGAATTTATCAGCAAGGCCTCCCCTTCAAGTAGCTGATTGGAAGGACTGTAGTGGGTGTGATTCAAATCTCTCTTAGAGGACTTGATTGGAGGTGACCTTAGGAGGGTGTGAAAGACCCCTCCCCTAGTATGTTTGATTGGAGGTTGCAGAAGTACATCACTTTGTCCAGCCCGCAAATTTCCTGGAATTTCCATGAAAACGCCTCCTGAGAAGGCGGGGTTATAGAACCAGCTGCTGTAAGCTTTTGGCTGTGCTGACTCATGATTTGCTAACTTAATCGTGAGGCCATTATTTCTCACTTTACGATTGTTTTTATGGCTTCAACACGATATACTGCTTTTTGAGTTCAAGCAAAATCCTGCCTCGATCAGCGTATGTGAATCACGATAATAACAACAGCTTTTAGGCGTTATCACTGTGCTCTCTGTCTCTCTTTTTATTCTTATGCCTCTCTCCTTCTCTCTCCTAACTTTTTCTCTTTTTATATTTCTCTCTCTCTCTCTCTCTCTCTCTCTCTCTCTCTCTCTCTCTTCTTCTTTCTCTCTCTCTCTCTCTTTATTTTTCTCTTTTCTATCTAGTTTCCCATCACAATATTATATATATATATATATATATATATATATATATATATATATATATATATATATATATATATATATATATATATATATATATATATATATATATATATATAATTTGTTTATATGCTGTATATCTATAGACGTATTCTGATTAGCTTTTAAAGCATTATTATTATTCTGTACTCACATTCTATGTTTGGCAGTTACGGATAGAATTTTTATATTTTATTCAATTATCTCAATATTTTTGGTAATTAAATGAAAATGTTGCTTGATATTTATCTGACCAAAAATAAAGAAAGGAGGTTAAAAACGCTCTTTATTCGTATAAAAATCTGAAAATTATTAATTTGTCAAAAAATACACAAATCAGTAATGCATTCATTATAGTTGTTCAAGACATTTAATTAAAAATCGAAGGGAAATGATTGCATTCCCTGTCTCTATTCTGAAAGTGTTTTAATATATATGTAAATATATATATATATATATATATATATATATATATATATATATATATATATATATATATATATATATATATATATATATATATATATATGTGTGTGTGTGTGTGTGTGTGTGTGTGTGTGTGTGTGTGTGTGTGTATGTATGTATGTATGTATGTATGTATGTATGTGTGGCTGTGTGTATTACTAGCCTGCTTACTGTGAGATGTGTTTGTAGCGAAAGCCGACTTGTTTCAGGTGATCTTTCAACTTCACATCATAAGTTATTCATTACATCTAACTAAATTCCAAGGCCTACTGGAATGAGACACTGAGATGCAAAACTAAACTTTATTGACAGAAATATCGGAAATAACTTTAAATAAGCTACGAAATGGAAATAGAGTGATTCACACATACCTATAAAAATCTACTGAATCGTGCCCAAGCATAGGCATCCGCTTGTACAAGCGAAATGCATAAACAACCCATCTGTCACCCAAACTATAATAAATGTCACCAGAGATCATAATAAAAGTCATATCATATACTAGTCAAAAATACACCACTTCCTACGTCGAAGAGGAAGGTGGAATCCCTGTAAGGGGGAAAAAGATATCATTATATTAACCATACTCAAAAATAGACAAAACGATTCACAGGATTTCACTGCAACATAAATGGGTTTTCCAACATCTGAAAATGAGTTTAAAGTGTTAATGAGCTTTACTCACTTCACAAGGGTCCTCTGGAACACAGTCTCCATGTGTGTGACCACTCCAAAAAAAAAAAAAGATCTAAAATGTTTACTTTGCACAGTTCACATACTCAGTTATACAAATAACGGATCGCAGTGCCCACTCATTCAATGGTCCCTCCCATTATATACATTCTTCAACGCACATATGAACACACTCTCGTGACATCTCCAACGAGTTCAGTGTTCAATCAGGACAAGCCTTCTGTACTCCATGGCGTCACGAGGTACTTGGTCATACACACACACGAATACACTCCACCGGAATTAAGCAGTTCCCGGTGCATCGCTTCGATGTTTAACCAGTTTCAACGTGACCCAGCCCAGGAAAAATGCAGTGATATTCTTTCAAATCCGGATCTGTAACCAGACAACCTTCTAGAAGCTTCAGTGCTGAAACTGCACTTCTCTTCACACGTGGGTTGTTAACTAAGGGTCTCTAAGAACAATGACCTAGTGAGTCCGAAACACACCCAAGTATTTGCTTCATGCTGCGTTTAGTCATATAACCTCACGCCTTCGAAAAGCTATCACATTCTTTCCCAAAAGGGCACCTTCATGACCTGTTATATATATATATATATATATATATATATATATATATATATATATATATATATATATATATATATATATATATATATATATATATATATATATATATATATATATATATAAATTAAAACACTTTCGGAACAGACACAGGGAATACAATTATTTTCTTCGATTTTGTATTAAATATCTTGAGCGACTATAACGTATGCATTACTGAGTCATGTATTTTATAACAAATTAATAATTTTCTAATATTTTATATGAATAAAGACCGTTTTTTACCTCCTTTCCTTATATTTTGGAAGATAAATATCAGGCAACATTCTGATTTAATTACCAAAAAATATACAGATTAATCAATAAAATAT